>NC_041381.1:101788693-101791618 GCF_002162155.2 Triticum dicoccoides | reverse complement strand
GGTGGTGGTGGTGGTGGTGGTGGTGGTGGTGGTGGTGGTGGCGGTTCACCTACACCTCCGTCACGTCAGCCGACGCCGCCCCCCAGTCCACAACGTCCGGCGGGTGATCAGCCGCCGCCCCCCAGTCCTCGTCCGGCGGGTGATCAGACGCCGCCCCCCAATCCACCTCCGGCAAAGAAGCAGAAGCAGTCCTGGATTATTAACCCGGACCCTTATGTACCTAAGACCACAAAGGTACCGGAGCCATCACTGAAGCCTCTCCCCACAAGGCCTTGGGAACATAGTGCCGAGGAAGTCGACGCGGCCGCGGCTGCTGATTTGGAGAAATGGAAGGCGGACTGCAAGAAGAAAAGAGAGCCCGAGCCCAAGCCAGTATTTTCTGATGAGCAAAAGAAGTGGGCTAAGTCATTTTTGAGCACACCGTCCCAAGCCGTGAAGAATCTGCCTAACGACTATGCACGTGAACTTCGCAGGCAGGCACTCATGTTCAAGGAGAACAAAGAGCGGGAGAAGGCCGAAAGTAAAAAAAGCGGGAAACAAGTTGCCCAGCTCGGGGAACAAAGTAAACAATCGATTGCCCCGCTTATAGTGGAAGCCTTCTGTCCGGATGACCCCGAGATCATACAAGCTGCGGCAGCACAGGGATTGACTGTAACGAGTGCCAGAGAACAAGCGACCAACTTAGGTATTACTCTTCGTGAACTGTTAGGCCTTGATGAGGCGCCAGTGAAGGAGGTAGTAATTACATATGTCAAGAATGGGCCTCTCGTCGAGCCTGCGGAGGAAAATGATCTACCTCCACAAATGAAAGGTCTGCTGAAATGGTACAAGGGTTACATAAAAAATAAAAACGCCAAAGAATATATTTATGCGGAAGTTAGACATGAGCATCACTTCAAACATTACTATATACAAATTGAACTGAGTGAATTGTTCCAGCTTTTCAATCTGCGCGAGCTCGATAAATCTATCATCAGTTGCTACGTTCTGTAAGTGATTTATTAATTTCTACCCCATCTCGTTCATATTGCCTGCACTATATATATGTCCTAACTATATTGTTGTGTCCGCTATTATACATGCAGAATGAAGATTAAGGAATGCAGAGTAAGGAACATCCATGATGTTGGGTTCATTGACCCACACATCGTTAATGGACATGTGTTGGAGCGTTACCCCGCCGACGTGGAGGCAGACCTGTGGCAGTTTCTTACAAAGCAGGAACTCAAAAGTGATATTCTATTTCCTTACCATTTTGAGTGAGTGTTTCTGTCTTGAGCACATTCTCTTTTGTTTACTCCATGCATGGTATGTGGTCGGCTAATCGATGAGTTATGCATGACGTACTGTGCATGTATCGTGTCCGCAGGTTCCACTGGATTCTGCTAGTAATTAAAGTTAACACCTCAGAATGTCTCGTCCACGACTCTGTGAATATGGATCCAAAGCTTTGGGGCGGCATGAGAAGAATGCTGCAGAAGTAATTATTTTCATTCATTTGCGCTCTATATCGATCGGCCTATTTCGTTCATTTCCTAATATCAAGTAACTAATTAATAACTCTCTTGTTCATTTAATTTTCTTTGCCTCGTAGGGTTTGGAGACGGTTCGTAGATACAAAGGTCGGTGAATTCAAAAAAGAGCTAGAATTCAAAATGTTAAAGGCTAAGAATGCTGGGGATATTCAGCCACCGGAGACCAATCTATGTGGATACTATGTCTGTGAGATGATCCGGAGATACACCTCTGAGCGGGTTCCGAGTGATACCAATGCTCAGAGGAATAACCTCCGGTGGATGCTTAGTCCAGAAGCTCGCTTCCGACCACTTCAAGAGGAACTAGCTGGATGGTTCAGCAGGGAAGTCCTCCATCCTAAAGGAGAACACTATAACGAGGACGTAGAACTTTATATGCATTAAATCATGTATGGAAACTTGTTCAAAATTGTATATGGTCATCCGATGATATTGAATATATATTGTATATTCCTCTTGAATTCTTTTTGGTTCTAATTTCAAATTTATTTGAAATTGTACATTCATATGCATGTATGTAGTACCGTAGAATATATGAAACTCCTTCAAAATTAAAATAAAGCACAAAAGAAATAAAACAATACAAATTAAACAGAAAACAGGTTTAAGGGGGGGGGGGCTAAAACCCTAAACCTGCGGCGGCCTTTAGTCGCGGTTGGCCAGAAGAACCGCGACTAAAGGTCCTCCGCCCCGACGGCCACCTGGCGCCCACGTGGACGGGCCTTTAGTCGCGGTTCTTAAGCAACCGCGACTAAAGGGGGGGGGCCTTTAGTCGCGCACGGTCTGTCGCGGTTGCGCAACCGCGACTAATGGCAGTTGCGAACCGCGACCAAAGGCCCTTTTTCCACCAGTGTGAATATGCTGACGATGTCTAGCACTCTGCTGAAAGGTTCCAAACAATTTCATCCTGGTTGTCGCCGCTTGAGTGTCGTGCAAACTGACCCAAAGCTCAAAACATAATTAATGATGTGTTGCACATAGTGACTAAGATTTATCTTAATGATTTTGATCCATTGGTCACGCTTCAAAGATCTGTCAAGAATTAGGTTATTGCACATGGAGATTGCGAAAGTGGATTGTGCAATGTGTTTTGGCTTGTTCCCCCAGGCTAAGGTGTGCATGCCAAAAGGTAGCAGTTTTACCATGTCCAGTAGTGGTTGTGTTCACATCAGAAGTGGTCCATATCAGTGGCACCACAAGTGTGTCAAACCCTACCTCCTATTTGTGTCTTTCCATGCAATCCATGGCCAACAGAGTAGCACAACTCTCTGGAATTTCTCTAGATCAAGGATGCCAACCCACCAATAGATGGTGGCTGACAAACGAGCTCCCACTTGATTTTACACTTTCCTCCCGACTCCTTGTCGGACCCGACCCATAAAAAATCACT
>NC_041381.1:101779359-101788437 GCF_002162155.2 Triticum dicoccoides | reverse complement strand
TGAATTAAGAAACGATTTAATCAACATGTTTCTCCCCTCCATGCGATACTAGTTAATGAGCTTGCATGTGATCTTGTACACACTTCACAAGCAATGTGTTGGAAGACCTAAGTATCACCGTGGGAATTCAGTGGGAACAACGGGAAGTTAAGAAAAATGTCATTGAGATTGATGTATAAGGGGACACGAAGATTTTTTTCTTTCCACATTGGTAACAAGACTGGTAACCTCACCAACGCTTTGCAAAATACTCGTTAGGTTACTGATATCTTCTTTAATAGCGACCACAAAAACCGCCGCACGGTCTGCATCAAAAGAGGTGTGAAGACATGCAACCCCAACCTCTCAATCTATGAAGATGACTATTAGCGGCCGCCAAATCCAAATCTACTGCAGCGGCTCAATACTGAGGACAAACAAGAATGGGGACAGTGGATTCCCCGAACGATGGCACCTCTAGTATTGTATAGGCTTCCCGGGATGTTATTAATAAGACACGAAGATTTTTTTCTTTCCACATTGGTAACAAGACCGGTAACCTCACCAACGCTTTGCAAAATACTCGTAAGTGTTAAAGTTGTGTCGAATATAGTGTACAAGGTAGGTTACAGTTGGACTTGTAGTTGTATCGTGTTTACATAGGATGTGGAGTCGTGTCCTAGTAGGACACTTGTATCCTAGGCCTCTCTTATATAGCGGGGGTAGACACACGATGTAACCTATGCCAACATAATAGCACAGGCGCAAGGGGGAGCCGGCGGCGTGTGCCGGCGCCCGGGTGGCCGGTGTGGGTATTCTGACGGTGTCATGGGGAGGAGCGCCCGTAGTCAGGCCCCGGGGATGTAGCCGTATCGGTGAACCTCGTTAACAAATCTCAGTGTCGTGCTCGCGTGATTGCTTGGTTCTCGGACGATCGACGGTAGCCTCGAATTTATTCTAACAGTTAGGTTACTGATATCATCTTTAATAGCAACCACAAAAACCGCCGCACAGAACCTCGAAGGGAACCCTCTTTTTTGCAAAAGGTCCAATAAATGTTCTTATTGCACAGAGTCGAAAGCCTTTTTCTTTATATCCAACTTGAGAAGAAGAGACGGTGTGTTTTTCCTTTGCATTAACTAGATGATACCCATACGTTGCTGCAGGAATTGGCTGCAATATATTTTAATAAAATTGGTTGGATGAAACATGAATATTTGGACTATTAATATATGAACTAATACTTAAAATACATATTATGTATTGTATTTGATTAGGGTATAGTTAAGAAAATATTTATTGAATATAAGTAGCATAATGTAATGAAAAAATTCTCATGCATGTTGTCGTGGATCCTTGATACCGAAAAAGGGGTTTCCCCGCTTTGTATTACAAAGCAATGAACACCGATCACAAAGCAATTGCTGGGGCGAGTAGCACAGTAAGCCCAAAATAAAAGAGAAAGAACAAAGAAGAAGAAACAAATAAAAGAGAAAGAACAAAGAACAAAGAAGCCCAAAATAAGCTCTGATCCATGTTCGAGGAAGTCTTGGCACCCTAATATTTGGAATTCCTCTTGTTTTCTTGGACAAGGTTTAAACATAGACTCATTTCTACAAATGAGATTTTTAACACATTTTTTCCTACCTTTTCATGTTACATAAAGGAAGAAAAAGAAGAGAAAAGAAAATAAATAAACGGATGCAAATACAGAAAAGGAAAGAAATAAAAGAATGAAAATATAGAAAAGAAAAGAAATAAAAGAAATTTCACTGAACAAAAATATTTAAAATAAAAATAATTATTTAGCCAATTGTTTTATAGAAAACACTCGTGAAAGGTTTGACTTTGCCGTCTGATGAATTCACCATTGCTCCATCAACATAGTTTCCAATGGGCTTTTTGTTTGCCAAGTATAACACAAGGTGAACCCGGAGCTTACCGAGTGATATTGCTTTGCCGTGTGTATTTCCCTACGAACTCAGCAAAGGGTCCGTTTGCCGAGTGCCCGAGAAAAGACACTCGGGGAACAAGCATGCACTGCAAACAGGCCAATTCCGGTAGCGTGTATGATAGTCATCACGACAGTCAACAGCCGAGGCTCCCATGCATATGCAAATTGCGCTAGCTGATATGATCTCCTGTCTGATGAATTCACCGTTGCTCCATCAACATAGTTTCCAGATGCCAGCCGTAGGGATCCACCTAGGTGGTTTCAGAATTACCTATCTTCACATTCTTCTTTGGCAGAAACTTGAGCCCACATACTAGACTATTAATTAGCAATGTTGGTGCAGCCCTAGACTAGCTCTCAGCTGAACGGAGGTAGAAGAAGGAGAAGACAATCACTAGTTTCCGGCAACGAACGCCCCGGCGCTCACAACGCCATTTTTTCTTTATAACTGGACTAACCACCACGAGCTACAACCTTGGACTCAGCCACCAACTCACAAACAGGATTACACAGACGGCTTTGTAGCCTTGGCAGCAAACGCGACGCCCATGCTTCCGCCACGCTGCATGCACGGGCATGATCCGCATGCCCACGACGCACTCACACGCATGACGCGGCACTTGACAACAGATCACCACGACCCGGCGCTAACAGCTTGGGACTACTGTGATGGACTCGGACGCGAGCCAAACTCACGCACCACCACACACACACGCACGCCACACACGCACACTCCCCACGCTTCCGCTGCGTCCCGCATATCCCGCTCGCACCCGATGCGTCCGACGAGTCCGACCGCACCAGTGCGTCCAACACGTCCTACACGCACCCGACGCACCCAACAAGACCGACCGCATTAAGCCGTGGCTTATTCCAACAAGCAAACCTCATAATTGATACAGGGGCACTGAAAAAATGATTCAAGGATTGCTTTACGCCTAGCCAACCACATTGCCCATAAAATAACGAGCACCTTTATGAACTCTTCAGCTCCCATTAGCCATTCCCGTGGGTCACTAGTGGTACTTCTGGAGATGAGCTCACTCAACTCTTCATCAGCTAAACCACATACACACCGTGCCATTGTGCAGCTAATCAGGGAGTGTGTTCCCAGGAGCCTTATCCATCTCCGCATGCAGATGGTGCAAAACATCTAGGCGATTAGATGGGATTGATGGTTGTAAACAAGGAATGGTGGAACAACCAAGTCTAAATAGCAACTAATGATCATTTATTATTTGCCAACATAAAGCCCGTAGCTTTTCAGTACCAACTGTAATTTTTTGTAAATATATAAGTATATATATAGTCCTATACATAGAGAGTACCAACTCTATTTTTACAGAGTACCAACTGTCTTTTCACAGAGTACATAGGAACGCTTTAAACAGCATTATATAATGAATATTTTCATATAATTTTTATAACTCTCTATACAAGTCTCGTGATAAACTTGGTGATTTCGTAGAGATTACCAGAAAGGTAACGCATGCAAAAGAAACAAAAACCAGCAATGCATTTGGCAAGTGTGCCTACAATGGACTGCCATTAATGAGTAAGACTGTCAACAGTTTGCTTTTTTTGTCGCCTCTGTCTATCTTCTACTCATACTTTGGGAGGCATTAAAATCTCAATTAACATCCGCTTGAACCTTATATGCATTTACTTAAACGATAAGCAAGCCCACATACCTTCTTCCTCGTATGTATTTGTTGATTCAAAACTAGCAACTCTTCTATACACTCCTGCATGCCTTCCACACCTTCCATGACACCAGATCCACTGAATAATGCTTCAAATTCTTACTATATGCTACTTCGAGTGTTGTTCTTTCGTTTGGTCCTCGGTCTTCAAGTTGAGTCTTCCCTTTCCATGGAGATAATTGCCTTTTGGTTGTGGCTCCAACAAGGGAATGGCCAAGTTGGTTACCTTGAGCACATATACTCTCTTGGTGACAATCATTTTCGCGCAATTGCTTCTTCCGCAAAACGTTTTCTGGAAGTTCTCCATTTTGCGTTCGATGGTTCAGAGGCTAGATCTATACCAAGAAGTGACTTTCAGAATCAAGCTATTGAAGGAATTTCTCTCTACCTCAATACTATCTGTTATGAGGCCTTAGAAGATCTTCGAGAAAGGATAGAGATGAAATTTGTCCGTAATCAGATGAGATACCTGCGCCAAGAAGCCTATGGACAGTCCAGGACAGATCGGGTTCCTGCTGCAAGCTCGGTAAGACTGTGGTTAATATTTAGTTATCCAAGATCTGATCTGTTAGTAGTAGAAGATTTTACCCTTTTGTGATTTGCTTTATTATCTATGAAGATGACAGATCTATACCAAGAGGCCTATGGAGAATCATCGCATGAACAGATTCCTAATATCTCAGTAAGACTAGTGTTCATATATAGTTATTCAAGATCAGATCTGTTACTAGTACAAGGTTTTACCCTTTTATGATTTGCTTTATCATCTATATATGTAGATGACAGATCTATACCAAGAGGTCTATGGAGAATCATCGCATGAACAGATTCCTAATAGATCGGTGAGAGTAATGAAATATCTGTTAATAGTTTATGAAATAGTTTCTCCTCCTTCTGATTCACCAAATCATCTATATGCAGAAACACCTTCTTACCAAGATCAAGGCTTTGTATGCTAACAATCCGAAGCATCATGGAGAAGGCACAAGTTCTAGAAATATCCATGTTCAAACAAGTCAATTGCGTCATGGAGAATGCTCAAGTTCAAGTAACATCCATGCTCAAACAAGTCATATGCTCCGCCATGACTATCAGTCCACCTCCCATTTGGCAGCATTGCTGGATAAGTTGAGCTTAAGAGAGAACCATAATGATGCAGTAAGAAAGTCATCGCCACTAGTCATTTTGTGCATGTCTATTCATTATTTTCCAAAAAGACTTGATAGCTTTCATCCAAATACTTAGTGCAGTTCCTAGCTTGAAGAGAAAATAATAATATGTTTCTCTGCAGATCACGCAACAACTATCTGATATTCCAATTCCACCTGATGAGAGAACTTTGTTCGTGACATTTTCTAATGGCTACCCACTGACCAAAGATGAACTACATGAATTTTTTATGAGGTATGCCTATCGTTTCAGATTTTATTACATAGGTAAATTCACCATTATGTGTATGGAGAGTGGTATGGTTATTGATCGCTGGTAATAAACAGTGTAATATCGGAGTCAGCTGAATCTTAGTGTTGTTGTTCCATCAATTATACTCCAAAGAATCTATCTCCATGGTTATCCTATACATGTAAATTTCGTAAATGGATGGCGCAGGGTCTTTCCGTTTGCGGCTCCCAAGCCAAGTTGCATGCCAAAAGGCTGCACTTTTACCATGTCCAATAGTGCTTGTGGTAACATCATAGAAGAGGTCTGTATCAATGGAGTCGCAAGGGTGTCCCAACCCTACCCCCTATCCGGGTCTTCCCATGAAAGCCATGAGCAACATAGTCGCAAAAGCTCTCCAGAATTTCTCTAGTTCAATCAACGATGCCAACCCGCCCATAGACGGCGTCCGACAACGAGCTCCCACTTGATTTGAATTTCCCTCTCGACACCTTGTCAGACTTGACCCACAAAACTGCCTGCTTCAACTTAACTACGGTCTTCATGATTCCTTTAGGCAAAACCAGAGGAGTAAAGTGCTACGTAGCTTGTGAATTAAGGACCGATAACCATGCGTTTCTCTCTGCCATGACATGCAAATTAATTAATACATTTTCACATGATGTTGTACACATATTGCAAATGATGCACTGACAGAGGAAGACCTAAGTGTGGCAGTGGGAATTGAGTGCAAATGTCCAAAAAATCAAGAGGGATGCCATTGAGATCGATACACGAACAAGGGTAGTAGGCACTAAGATCTTGTGCACATTGCTAGCAAGACCGGTAACCTCATCAAAGCTTGAAAATATGTTTCTGTTATCTTCTTTGATAGCCACCATAAAAACCGCCGTGAAGTCCACATACACAGAGAGGTGTGAAGACATACACCCGGACCTCTCAATCTGTGAAGGCGACAATAGATGTTGCAAAATCTAAAATCTACTAGTTAACGTGGTCAATTTGATATATGCAGAGGCTGGGGGTTATCCTCCTTTAAAATAATAATATTATATGATTGACATAAAAGACAGGAAAGGCTATAATAAAGAAAACAAAAAGAATTTGAGGAGAAAAATTTATCTACAGTAGTTTGAATTCAACGCATTAATTTTGCCTATATAGGACGTTGCTAACTTTATTTCACTAATTTCTTCCTTGTCACAGGCACTATGGAGATATTGAAGAAATAAGTGTAGAGGAGCCAATCGAAAGTAGGCCACCACTTTACGCACACGTTACATTTTACTCGCAGATGACACTATTCCGTGTTCTTGATGGGAACAGGAGAGTCAAGTTCATGACCAGGGGAAAACATCTATGGGCTCGACAGTATGTGCCAAAGAAGAAGAAACCTGATGTCTGATGACCAAAGCCTGATTTCATAAACATTCAAGAACATTCTATGCCAAGCATTCCGGAAGCATACTCGAATAGAATCTGCACTTGTAAGATTATTCTTGTGCATATCTAATTCTTGTGCTTTCTGCACCTTATTACACATTTGTAACCCAAATTTATGGACATTGTTCTGAACTTCTTATGTACGTATGACATTCTGAGGACTCAAATTTGTACTTGTGAAGGATTATAAATCCATATTATTGGTACGTATAATGGTGCTAAATCTTAAATCCGTCCCTCTAATGTTTTTGTAATGTATGGTAGTCATTGTGTGACACTAGTTAAATGGTAAGCTCTGTTTTTTCTCTTTAGAAAGGAAGGTTCAACCTCCCTAGCTTATACTCCCTCCGTAAACTAATATAAGAGTGTTTAGATTACTATTTTAGTGATCTAAACGCTCTTATATTTGTTTACAGAGGGAGTATTTTTTTAGCTGAGCTGAGCTCATTGCCCCCTGAACCACTGCCCTCCACTCCGGTGGTAACAGCCACTGCACTACCATCGTCGATCGCAATTGCGAGGGCCAGTGACCAATCCCCCTTTAGAGTCTCCCAGTGCGCTCCCACTTCGGATTGTGACACTGCATTTAGTCATCGGCCTTCGGCTTTTCTACGACGTGCTTTCATTTACCGGCGCAACCTTCCAAAGTTTCTCTGCTAAGGGTGCTTGGCTTCTCGGTGCCAGCTAGCAAACCAGGCCGTGATTTCTCCGCGTTGCCGGGGAGCTTGAGGTTGGGCCGTGACATATGGTGATGTTGCAGCGTCACTCCTCCTCCTTTTAGCTTTTTCTTGAAACTCCATCCTTTATATTAGATAATATAATGTTCAAACGGATAGAAATTATAACAAGCAAAGTTGCTAGCCACACATGACACTCAGAAGGAAGAGAGGAGGCCGCCTTGGCGAGGGCGTGAGGTGTCTTTGTTTTCCTTTGTTTCTTTCGTCAATTTTCATTGGTTTTTTTAACATATGACAACTTTTCTGAGTACACATTCTGTAATTTTCATATTCATCAGATACATACTTTATATACACATTTAACATTAGTGAATTTTTTTAACCTTTTTTGAAAACAAATAATGTTATGAGTAATATTTTTCATACACATTGAACATTTATGTGACTTATTTATTTAATAATTTATATTTAAGATTTATAAAAATATAAGATTGAACATTTAATACTTATATATTTTTCATACATGTTTCACATTTTAAATATGTAAGATTAATAATTGTTTAAATAAATGGTCAATATTTTTCCATATATGGTCAAGATTATTCTAAAGGCAATAAAAAACTCATACACAATTTACGTTTTTTTATACTGCGGGAACGTTTTTATAAACATGATCAACATTTTTTCATACACGTTATTTTTTTGTATATATTTTTTTGTATAAATAACAAATATATTTTTCTATACAGATTTAACATTTTTAAAATTCTAGATTAAGATTTTTTTAGATTCTTGATTAACATTTTTTTAAATACGTGATTAACATTTTTCGTACAAATTGTATATTTTATATATATATTTTCCATATACATGAGAAATATTTTCTCTATTCGCATTTAACATTTTTTAAACAACTTATCTACAGTTTTTCATGCACATTTGTTTTCTGTATATATTTTTCATATACATGGCAAACATTTTTTTTCTACACACATCTTATATTTTTCAAATGCTTGATAAATATTTTTCAAACTTTTTATTTATACTTTTCTTCAAATGCTTGAATAATATATATTTTTAAATATGTGATCAACCTATTTCACACACATTGTATATGTTTAGAATACATTTTCTGTATACATCAGAAATATTTTATCTGTACATATTTAACTTTTTTAAAATGCTTTATGTAAAGGTTTTTAATACATTTATTTAGAATATTTGAAAGTTTAAACCAATAATAAATAAAGAAGATTAAACAGAAAATGCCAAGAAGTCGAAGAAAAAGAGTCAGCGGCATGTGGCCTCTCGCGTTGGTTCAGCCCATTTAGTGTGGGGCCTAACGCGAGCACAACCTACGTCTCGCTATAAGCGAGACATAGGCGCGCCCTTGACCTTTCGGCAAAGAATGCTTCTTGCTGTGGCTTTTTTCTTCTTCAAACAGTAACACAGTACTAGGGAAACCCTTATACACAGAATCTTAGCAGTAACGCTGGGTAAAATGAAGCGCTGCTACTACTTAGTAGTAGCGCTGTCAGTAAGACGCGCTACTGCTATCCTTTTAGCAACAACAAGTTTTAGCGAAACACCCTGCTGCTAAGTTTGAACTGGGCGCATATGGCTAGCCCCACTTAGCAGCACCGCGTATTCCGTCGCAACTGCTATGCTCCGTAGTAGTAGCGCTTTTCTTCGACACACACTGTTACTAACCCTACCTTATCGTCCCTGCGCGACCGACGACCCCCCTCACTCTCTCCCCCACGCCCCCATCATCCGCCGCCATCGCCGTTCCCCGATGACCGTCGTCGCTCGCCGCCGTCGTTCCTCCTCCACTGAGGTAGTCCCTCCTCCTTCCTCCTCCCCTCCTCCCTCCTCCTCTGGCCGCCCCCTTCTTCCTCCTCCTCCGGTCCCCCCTCCTCCCTCC
>NC_041381.1:101769907-101778810 GCF_002162155.2 Triticum dicoccoides | reverse complement strand
AAACCCTAAACTATTTTTTACTGTTCTTGTATAATGCAACTATTTTACTGTTTTTTAGTAAGTGTATAATAGAATTAGTAAGAAACTTAACAGAACTAGTTGAACTAGTTTATTTTTTTAGTAAGAATTAGTTTTTTATTTATAGTAAGTGCTTAGTTGAACTAGTTGAATTAATAGAACTAGTTTATTTTTAGTAAGAAAATTAATATAACTAGTTTATTTTTAGGTGTATTTAACAGAATTCTAGGTTGATTCGTTTTGAAGTGGACATGTCATATTTTGAACATGTCACATTTGTTGTTATTTTTTTAGTTAAAGCAATTATTCCCGCATCGGCGTCGACGATGCCTATCCCGCATCCTCGTTGTTAACTTGGCGGAGGAGGCTTGCTTGATCAGAGGGGCCATGTCCGGGACTGGGCTCCGTCAGGCTGGTACTGGGAGGTGCTACCTTCCGGGGGGCGCAGCTTGGTGAGGAGCCAGCCCGTCGTTGACCCGAACCTTCTTTGGTGGCGGTCACGTGGGCCAGTGATGGTGCGGAGGCTTGAGGACCCCGCAGAGGTGGTACGTCACCGTGTCAGCGAGGTGGACGAGCACGTCCGTCGCTACATGGTTGTTGGAGGGCAGGTTCTCTAATACCTGGCAGGTTGTTCAGGGATCTCACTGGAGCTATGATCATGTGATGGTTCCTTCTCTTTGGGTGTCCATCGCCCGCGCCGATACCCGTCGTTTTCTTGGGTTTTAGATGTATTAGTGATGTTATATGTATGACACTATTCGAGATGTATTAGTGATAATATTCGACGATATACAGACACAAGAGATGATTTAGTTTTGCTTATTGAATGCATGCTAATTTGAATACTAATTTATTTTACGATTTGGTTTTGCTTATTGAATGCTCAAATTGAATAATTACTCCTATTTTGAATGCTCAAATTGGAGAGCACTATGCAAGGCGTATGCATTTGATTAGTTGATAGCTTATAGGGTATTTGTTTTTGCAGAAATCAAGGAGCCCCTCAATATCCCCGTCGTCATCCCTATCACCGACCCCCTCCGACCTTGAGGTGAGACCAGCCAAATCTCTGTGTCAATATGAGTCCTATAAGATATTTTGAAATGTTTTTGTTCATATTTTCAACCATTGAAATGCAATGACCATCAAGTTTGAACGCTCATATGATGTAGATATAAACATGTATATCTTGTGTTGCTCAAATAGGATATGTGTTTGCCCAAGGGGCCGGCCATGTTTGCAGGTAACACCTCCGAGTGGCCTATGTTTTGCCAGAGTGTTGATTAATTTTCGTTCCGGCAAATTTCAGGCGCTCGATGTGTCCTTTTTTAGCAAAGGTCATGCCGGATTTTTCCGTGAATTTTGGCATGACTTGTGCTAGAATATGTAGGAAATATCGAGTGGCCTGGATTTTTTAGAAAGATAATTAAATGACATTTCGGGTTGACTTTAAGTCTATCGAGGCTCCATACATGACAGTCAACAAATGAGTGAGGGAGAAAGTCTGCACCATATATGAGAGAAGAAGAATCCCGACTATTGTCGTGGGGGTCGGTTTTCCTCTTCTTCCCCTTGTGCTAGACCTTTGTTATGCACTAGGGGAAGGAGGAATAACGACCATCACCGACGGTCGAAAAATCAGTGAGGGAGTGTATCCACCATATATGAGAGAGGACGAAGAATCCTGACTATTGTCGTGGGCGTCGTTTCTCCTTCTTCTCCTTATGCTAGACCTTTGTTATGCACTAGGGGAAGGAGGAGCAATGACCATCACCAACAGTCGCAAATGTCAGAGAGGAATCAGTGAGGGAGAGTCTCCACCATATATGAGAGGACGAAAAATCCCGACTTTTGTCATGGGGGTCGCTTCTCCTTCGTTCCGTGTGCTAGAGATTTTGGTGTAATGCACTTGGGGACGAAAGGAGGAGCGATAATCACCAACGGTCGAATGTATCCACCACATGAGCTGAGAGTTTTCAAGAAAAGACTCGGCAGACCGATAGTCAACCCATGATGAATAATAAAGATCTAATTTAGTTTTTGTAGTACATATATTTAATTGTACAAGTTTAATCTTTGAATTATGAACATAGGAAACGTCGTCACCGGACGACGAAAGTCTCCCGGGGGAGTGCGAACGGTGCAACGACGACCGAGGTCTATGCGACAGGCCTCACTTGGACGAAGGTCGTTGCTTCAGCATTAAGCTCCAGGAGACCTTCGATGTTGAAACGGTACACAACGACGACTAGTGTTTTTTCATAATTAAGCACGACTTCTACTACTTCAACGTGTAATTTTCATCTTTTACAATTCAACTAGCTTATCCCATGCCATGCAAGATGCTATGTCTTGGAGAGGATGAATTTTGAAGATCATAAAAGTATGGAAACAAAGAAAATTCACCTAAGGACCCATCATGGTATGGATTTTGATGTAAATCTATACAATTTTGAGAGCGTAATTTTTGGTTGCCTAAATTGGAAAGCACTTTGCAAGATGTATGATTTTCATCACGGTATGCTTGTCACCATGGATCTTGGTGATCCTGACATCGCCCAAGACAATATAGACATTTGGGTCCTTGTTGATACGCTTCCAATTCTACCGCTATGTGAGTTTCTCAAACATAGTTATTAAGTAATTTATATTGTTTATTTCAAAATAGTTGACAGCTTATTTCCATTTATAGCTTATTTTCATTCTTCAAAGAATGTGCGGAAGATGGTAGACAGAACTGTTGGGGAACGTAGTAATTTCAAAAAAATTCCTATGCACACGCAAGATCATGGTGATGCATAGCAACGAGAGGGGAGAGTATGTCCATGTACCCTCGTAGACCGAAAGCGGAAGCGTTAGCACAACGCGGTTGATGTAGTCGTACGTCTTCACGTCCCGACCGATCAAGCACCGAAAGCACGGCACCTCCGAGTTCTTGCACACGTTCAGCTCGATAACGTCCCTCGAACCCCGATCCAGCCGAGTGTCGAGGGAGAGTTCCGTCAGCACGTCAGCGTGGTGACGATGATGATGTTCTACCGATGCAGGGCTTCGCCTAAGCACCACTATGATATTATCGAGGTGGATTATAGTGGAGGAGGGCACCGCACACGGCTAAGAGATCAATGATCAATTGTTGTGTCTAGAGGTGCCCCCTTGCCCCCGTATATAAAGGAGCAAGGGGGAGGGGGTGGCCGTCCAGGAGGGGGCGCGCCAAGGGGAGTCCTACTCCTACCGGGAGTAGGACTCCCTCCTTTCCTTGTCCAAGTAGGAGAGGGAGAAGGAAGGGAGAGAGGGGAGGAAGGAAAGGGGGGCGCCGCCCCCCTCCTTGTCCAATTCAGACTAGAGGGAGAGGGGCGCGCGGCCTGCCCTGGCCACCCCTCCTCTTCTCCACTTTGGGCCCAAGTGGCCCATTAACCCCCTGGGGGGTTCTCGTAACCCCCTGGTACTCCGGTATATATCTGATAGCCCCCGAAACTATTCCGGTGTCCGAATATAGTCGTCCAATATACCAATCTTCATGTCTTGACCATTTCGAGACTCCTCGTTATGTCCGTGATCACATCCGGGACTCCGAACTACCTTCAGTACATCAAAACATATAAACTCATAATATAACTGTCATCTAACTTTAAGCGTGCGGACCCGACGGGTTCGAGAACAATGTAGACATGACCGAAACACGTTTCCGGTCAATAACCAATAGCGGAACCTGGATGCTCATATTGGCTCCCACATATTCTACGAAGAACTTTATCGGTCAAACCGCATAACAACATACGTTGTTCCCTTTGTCATCGGATGCTCATATTGGCTCCCACATATTCTACGAAGATCTTTATCGTCGGTATCTCAATACCTAGTTCAATCTCATTATCGGCAAGTCTCTTTACTCGTTATGCAATGCATCATCTCGTAACTAACTCATTAGTCATATTGCTTGCAAGGCTTATACTGATGTGCAGTACCGAGAGGGCCCAGAGATACCTCTCCGACAATCGGAGTGACAAATCCTAATCTCGAAATATGCCAACCCAACAAGTACCTTCAGAGACACCTGTAGAGCACCTTTATAATCACCAAGTTACGTTGTGACGTTTGGTAGCACACAAAGTGTTCCTCCGGTAAACGGGAGTTGCATAATCTCATAGTCACAGGAACATGTATAAGTCATGAAGAAAGCAGTAGCAACATACTAAACGATCAAGTGCTAAGCTAACAGAATGGGTCAAGTCAATCACATCATTCTCTCAATGATGTGATCCCGTTAATCAAATGACAACTCTTTTGTCCATGGCTAGGAAACATAACCATCTTTGATAGACGAGCTAGTCAAGTAGAGGCATACTCAGTTTGTCTATGTATTCACACATGTATCATGTTTCCGGTTAATACAATTCTAGCATGAATAATAAACATTTATCATGATATAAGGAAATAAATAATAACTTTATTATTGCCTCTAGGGCATATTTCTTCAGTCTCCCACTTGCACTAGAGTCAATAATCTAGATTACACAGTAATGATTCTAACACCCATGGAGCCTTGGTGTTGATCATGTTTTGCTCATGGAAGAGGCTTAATCAACGGGTCTGCAACATTCAGATCCGTATGTATCTTGCAAATCTCTATGTCTCCCACCTAGACTTGGTCCTAGATGGAATTGAAGCATCTCTTGATGTGCTTGGTCTTCTTGTGATATCTGGATTACTTTGCCAAGGCAATTGCACCAGTATTGTCACAGAAGATTTTCATTGGACCCGGTGCACTAGGTATGACACCTAGATCGAATATGAACTCCTTCATCCAGACTCCTTCATTTGCTGCTTCAAAAGCAACTATGTACTCCCCTTCACATGTAGATCCCGCCACGACGCTTTGTTTAGAACTGCACCAACTGACAGCTCCACCGTTCAATATAAACACATATCCAGTTTGCGATTTAGAATCGTCCGGATCAGTGTCAAATCTTGCATCGACGTAACCATTTACAACTAGCTCCTTGTCACCTCCATAAACGAGAAACATATCCTTAGTCCTTTTTAGGTATTTCAGGATATTCTTGACTCCTGTCCAGTGATCCACTCCTGGATTACTTTGGTACCTCCTTACTAAACTTATTGCTAAGCATACATCAGGTCTGGTACACAGCATTGCATACATGATAGAGCCTATGGCTGAAGCATAGGAAACTTCTTTCATTTTCTCTCTATCTTCTGCAGTGGTCGGGCATTGAGTCTGACTTAATTTCACACCTTGTATTATAGGCAAGAACCCTTTCTTTGCTTGATGCATTTTGAACTTTTTCAAAACTTTATCAAGGTATGTACTCTGTGGAAGTCCAATTAAGCATCTTGATCTATCTCTATAGATCTTGATGCCCAATATATAAGCAGCTTCACCGAGGTCTTTCATTGAAAAACTTTTATTCAAATATCCTTTTATGCTATCCAGAAATTCTATATCATTTCCAATCAATAATATGCCGTCCACATATAATATTAGAAATGCTACAGAGCTCCCACTCACTTTCTTGTAAATACAGGCTTCTCCAAAAGTCTGTATAAAACCATATGCTTTGATTACACTATCAAAGCGTTTATTCCAACTCCGAGAGGCTTGCACCAGTCCATAAATGGATCGCTGGAGCTTGCACACTTTGTTAGCATCCTTTGGATCGATAAAACCTTATGGTTGCATCATATACAACTCTTCTTCCAGAAATCCATTCAGGAATGCAGTTTTGACATCCATTTGCCAAATTTCATAATCATAAAAAGCGGAAATTGCTAACCTGATTCGGACAGACTTAAGCATCGCTATGGGTGAGAAAGTCTCATTGTAGTCAACCCCTTGAACTTGTCGAAAACCTTTCGCAACAAGTCGAGCTTTGTAGACAGTAACATTACCATCAGTGTCAGTCTTCTTCTTGAAGATCCATTTATTCTCAATGGCCTACCGATCATTGTGCAAGTCAACCAAAGTCCACACTTTGTTCTCATACATGGATCCCATCTCAGATTTCATGGCCTCAAGCCATTTTGCGGAATCTGGGCTCATCATCGCTTCCTCATAGTTCGTAGGCTCGCCATGGTCAAGTAACATGACTCCAGAATAGGATTGTCGTACCACTCTGGTGCGGATCTTACTCTGGTTGACCTATGAGGTTCGGTAGTAACTTGATCTGAAGTTTCATGATCAACATAATTAGCTTCCTCACTAGTTGATGTAGTCATCACATGAACTGGTTTCTGTGATGAACTATTTTCCAATAAGGGAGCAGGTACAGTTACCTCATCAAGTTCTACTTTCCTCCCACTCACTTCTTTCGAGAGAAAATCCTTCTCTAGAAAGGATCCATTCTTAGCAACGAATGTCTTGCCTTCGGATCTGTGATGGAAGGTGTACCCAACAGTCTCCTTTGGGTATCCTATGAAGACACATTTCTCCAATTTGGGTTCGAGCTTATCAGGTTGAAGCTTTCTCACATAAGATCACAGCCCCAAACTTTAAGAAACTAAAACTTTGTTTTCTTGCCAAACCATAGTTCATAAGGCGTTGTCTCAACGGATTTTGATGGTGCCCTATTTAACGTGAATGCAGACGTCTCTAAAGCATAACCGCAAAACAATAGCGGTAAATCATTAAGAGACATCATAGATCGCACCATATTTAGTAAAGTGCGGTTACGACGTTTGGACACACCATTACGTTGTGGTGTTCCGGGTGGCGCGAGTTGCGAAACTATTCCGCATTGTTTCAAATGTAAACAAAACTCGTAACTCAAATATTCTCCTCCACGATCAGATCGTAGAAACTTTATTTTCTTGCTACGATGATTTTCAACTTCACTCTGAAATTCTTTGAACTTTACAAATGTTTCAGACTTATGTTTCATTAAGTAGATATACCCATATCTGCTTAAATCATCTGTGAAGGTGAGAAAATAACGATACCCGCCGCGAGCTTCAATATTCATTGGCCCACATACATCAGTATGTATGATTTCCAACAAATTAGTTGCTCACTCCATAGTTTCGGAGAACGGCGTTTTAGTCATCTTGCCCGTGAGGCATGGTTTGCAAGTACCAAGTGATTCATAATCAAGTGATTCCAAAAGTCCATCAGTATGGAGTTTCTTCATGCGCTTTACACCAATATGACCTAAACGGCAGTGCCACAAATAAGTTGCACTATCATTATCAACTCTGCATCTTTTGGTTTCAACATTATGAATATGTGTATCACTACTATCGAGATTCATCAAAAATAGACCACTTCTTGAGGGTGCATGACCATAAAAGATATTACTCATATAAATAGAACAACCATTATTCTCAGATTTAAATGAATAACCATCCAAACAAGATCCAGATATAATGTTCATGCTCAACGCTGGCACCAAATAACAATTATTTAGGTCTAAAACTAATCCCGAAGGTAGATGTAGAGGTAGCGTGCTGACGGTTGGAACCATTTCCCACGCGCATCGTCACCTAGTCCTAGGCCAGTGTCCGCTTAATCCATAGTCCTTGTTTTGAGTTGCAAATATTAGCAACAGAACCAGTATCAAATATCCAGGTGCTACTGTGAGCTCTGGTAAGGTACACATCAATAACATGTATATCACATATACCTTTGTTCACCTTGCCATCCTTCTTATCCACCAAATACTTGGGGCAGTTCCGCTTCCAGTGACCAGTCTGTTTGTAGTAGAAGCACTCAGTCTCAGGCTTAGGTCCAGACTTGGGTTTCTTCTCTTGAGCAGCAACTTGTTTGCTGTTCTTCTTGATGTTCCCCTTCTTCTTCCCTTTACCATTTTTCTTGAAACTAGTGGTCTTGTTGACCATCAACACTTGATGCTCCTTTTTGATTTCTACCTCCACAGCCTTTAGCATTGCTAAGAGCTCGGGAATAGTCTTGTTCATCCCTTGCATATTATAGTTCATCACAAAGCTCTTGTAGCTTGGTTGTAGTGATCGAAGAAGTCTGTCAATGACGCAATCATTTGGAAGATTAACTCCTAGTTGAATCAAGTGATTGTTATACCCAGACATTCTGAGTATATGCTCACTGACAGAACTATTCTCCTCCATCTTGCAGCTGTAGAACTTATTGGAGACTTCATATCTCTCAATCCGGGCATTTGCTTGAAATATTAACTTTAACTCCTGGAACATCTCATATGCTCCATGACGTTCAAAACATCGTTGAAGTCCCGGTTCTAAGCCGTAAAGCATGGCACACTAAACTATCGAGTAGTCATTAGATTTGCTCTGCCAAACGTTCACAACGACTGCAGTTGCATCTGCAGCAGGCCTGGCACCCAGCGGTGCTTTCAGGACATAATTCTTCTGTGCAGCAATGACACTACTGGAATCAGGGAATTTACCGTCTGCCATCTCTTTGCCGTCAGCTAGCGGATGGCAAAGAAGGTCTTTGCCATCAGCTACCAAGAAGCAGATGGCAAACAAATGGCAGACGACAAAGAAGGTCTTTGCCATCGGCCATTTCTTTGCCGTCCGCTGGCTGACGGCAAAGAATCTTCGCCGTCTGCTGGCTCACGGCAAAGAGGGAGGTGGCACCCACTAACGAAAAAACATAACGTCCCCCCTCTTTGCCGTCCGCAGCAGACGACAAAGATGAACAAAAGCAGACGACAAAGGAGGGGCGGACGGCAAATGCTAACCTAACTAACCTAACTAATGGCCGAGCCACCTCCCCCGCCCGTTACTTTGTCTATCCTCCCTCCCTCCTCCCCGATGCCCACATCGTCCACCCACCGCGCCGTCCCCGTCGCCCGGTGCCGCCCCCGCCTCCGCCGCCCTACGCCGCCCCTGCCACCGGCCCCGCCCCTATCGCCTGGCACCGCCCCCGCCCCCTC
>NC_041381.1:101727844-101769490 GCF_002162155.2 Triticum dicoccoides | reverse complement strand
TTTTGCTGTTTAATTGTTGTTTAATTGTTAGTGTTAGTGTTAGTGTTAGATTTAGTGTTATAAAAGAAGAAGATTTAGTGTTAGTGTTAGAAAAAAGAATATGTAGAAGAAAAGAAGAAGAAGAAGAAAAGAAGTAGAAGTAGAAGAAGAAGAAAAGAAGAAAAGAAAAGAAGTAGAAAAAAGATGAAAAAGAAGAAGAAGAAAAGAAGTAGAAGAAGTAGAAGAATAAGAAAAGAAGAAAAGAAAAGAAGTAAAAGAAGTAGAGAAAAGATGAAAAAAGAAGAAGAAGAAGAAAGGAAAGAAGAAGAAGAAGAAGAAAGGAAAGAAGAAGAAGGATAGAAGAAGAAGAAGGAAGGAAAGAAGAAGAAAAAAGAAGAAGAAGAGAAGGAAAGAAGAAGAAGGATAGAAGGAAACACCCCGACCCCTGACCCCGGCAACCCAACCCCGACACCACACCCCGACACCCTGACCCCGACACCCCGACACCCAGACCACGACACCACACCCCGACACGCCGACCCCGACACGACACCCCGACCCCGAAACAACACCCCGCCCCCAACACTGACACGACACCCCGACCACCAAAACCTCCCGAAAAGGTGCTCTTTGGCCTTCCAGAGGCCGACGTGGTCATATATTTGTGAATTATGAGTTAGGTCATATATTTTTCGATTTTGTTATGAAAAACATCATATATAATTGTGTTGATTGGGTTGATTTAAATGTGTAGTTGTTTCATCACAGCGAGGTTTGGTGTTCGACGACCTCGCCATGCGTTTGACGAGCTCTGCCCCTTCGTTCGTGGGTGAGCACAAATGACATGTATGTCCTCCTCCCCCATTAATTATTTTCTCTGTTCGGGTGTTCGTGCCGATGAAACTTGATAGCTAGCTATATATGTCTCTTGAATCATCAGTATGCATAACCAATATGTGTCTCCCGTTCGAAAGCGTTATAGTTATAAATATGCATGCATTTGCATATTTATAACCTTGATTCTTTCGAATTGTCCAACGCTATCCATGGACAGCCCGAGTATGTGTAGATTGGCTTCGTTTTCCCATATGCTTTGCTCCGGATCCGACGCATAAATTTTGTCAGTGCCTCCCCTGTTGTTCTCCGGGTACACATCCTCTCTGTGCAGAGACGTGTATCAGGAGAACAACGGGGAGGTGCTGCCGAAATTTTGCGTTGGATCCGGAGCATAGCATGGGAAAATGAACCCAATCTACACATACTCGGGTGGGATTAGGACCTATCATTACCTATTAGAGTGTAGGTTGCATGGACGTAATAAAATTGACAAAGTAGATCAATTGATGAATATATACATGGTGAATTATATATATATATATATATATATATATATATATATATATATATATATATTTGTTGTGTGTCCAGTAGCTTTGAAAGTCAAGATGAGTGATCGTGCATGGATGTATACCGGTCACACTGGTCAGAACAAATGGATCACTGAATGGTTCACAAAAACCAAGGGGTTTGTGCAAGACGCATTTGCAAATGGCCAGAGGAAAACCTGGTGCACCTATTTCGGGTGCAGCAATTGGGAAAAGAGGACAGAGACTGAAATGGGCAAACACCTGCAGAAGAGTGGTTTTACGCCCGATTATACGGTGTGGACATATCATGGTGAGTCTGCCCAACGTGACCGAGCTGAGGTGGATCATCGTTGCACCGACGAGAATGGTACCGGGATGGAAAACATGGTGCAAGACTATGATGATGCTCGAGATTCAGACGCGGAGATGGAGGAATCTGCAAAGGCCTTCAATGAAATGTTGGAGTCTTCAAAACATATGCTTCACGAGCACACTGAGCTTTGTCAGTTGGATGCCATCTCACAAGTAATGGCTCTGAAGGCTCAGTTCAACTTGGGCAGAGATTGCTATGACGCAATGATGACAATATTTGGATGCTTTCTACCCAAA
Organism: Triticum dicoccoides; assembly: GCF_002162155.2. Classification (NCBI taxonomy): domain Eukaryota; kingdom Viridiplantae; phylum Streptophyta; class Magnoliopsida; order Poales; family Poaceae; genus Triticum; species Triticum dicoccoides. The sequence continues at coordinate 101,767,535 of NC_041381.1, read as the reverse complement.
GGCCATGTAATGCCTGCAAACCTGTACCAGTCGGACAAAATCCTGCGTGCACGGAAGATGCCCTATGAGAAGATACATGCCTTGAGAAAGGATGTGCCTTATTTAGGCTTGACTATGCGGACTTGAACTATTGTCCCATTTGCAAGTCTTCCAGTTAAGTTGTGGTAGACAACGGTATGGGTGAGAAGACACAGACCAAAATCCCTGTTAGTGTTCTTCGGTATATGCCAATCGTACCAAGACTTCAACGTCTTTTCATGGTCGAAGAGACGAACATACAGATGACATGGCACAAAACAGGCAAAAGAACCGAACTAGGTGCTGATGGGAATCTGATGATGGTTCACACATTGGATGGTGTTGCATGGAAAAAGTTTGATGAATTACATGCAGACAAAGCGGCAGATCTGAGGCATCCTCGAGTCGGCGTCAGCACGGACGGGTTGAGTGTGTTTGGTATGACGGCAGCCCAATATAGTTGTTGGCCCGTATTTGTCTTTCCACTCAATCTCCCCCCGGACAGACTATGCAAAGAAAGAACATTTTCCTGACGTTGATAATTCCAGGGCCCAACTATCTGGGAAAAAAATATGAATGCGTACATGCAGCCGCTTAAGGACGAATTGCAAGAAGCCTAGGATAATGGGTTCAAGACATACGACGCCTATAGCAAACGGAACTTCATAATGCGTGTCTGGTACATGTACTCGACGCATGACTTGTCGGTGTATGTGCTATTCGTTGGCTGGTGTGTGCATGGAAGGTTCCCATGTCCCACATGAAAGAGAGTCTTGAGTTTCGTTGGATTTAGGCCGGTCGCAAGTTTTCTTGCTTCGACATGCATAGACAGTTCATGGATCCTTGCCATAAGTTCAGGAAAGACAAGAAGAACTTCATCAGAGGTAGAGTTGTCAAAAACTCTGCACCACCTGCGTTTATAGGCCAACAGACCCTGGATCAGTTAAACGCTCTCGATCCAGATCCAGAGCGTCTAGGGTACTTCAAGGGGTATAATTCTGAGCACGCCTGGACTCACAAGACATGATTATGGGATCTGACTTACTTCAAATACCTCCTTTGCCCACACAACATCGACGTGATGCACACTGAGAAGAATATCGCCGAGGCACTTTTTGGTACATTGTTCGACATAGATGGGAAGTCAAAGTATAATACTAAGGCTAGAGTCGATCTGGAGGCGCTATGTGATAGGCCATTACAAAATATGAAAGAACCAAAAGGAAAGCAGAACTGGACGAAGCCGAAGGCATGGTTCAATCTTGGAAGGCCAGCTACAAGGGAAATTATCTTGTGGGTGAAAATGCAGTTGATGTTCCCCGATGGGTATGCAGCGAATCTAAAGAGGGGAGCAAGTCTTGATAAATTGAAGATATTTGGTCTCAAGAGTCATGATTGGCACATATGGATTGAGCGGGTAATGTCGGTTGTCGGTGTCAAAACCGGCGGATCTCGGGTAGGGGGTCCCGAACTGTGCGTCTAGGCGGATGGTAACAGGAGACAAGGGACACGATGTTTTTACCCAGGTTTGGGCCCTCTCGATGGAGGTAAAACCCTACTCCTGCTTGATTACTATTGATGATATGGGTAGTACAAGAGTAGATCTACCACGAGATCAGAGAGGCTAAACCCTAGAAGCTAGCCTATGGTATGATTGTCGTTCGTCCTATGGACTAAAACTCTCTGGTTTATATAGACACCGGAGAGGGCTAGGGTTACACAGAGTCGGTTATAATGGGAGGAGATCTTCATATCGTATCGCCAAGCTTGCCTTCCACGCCAAGGAAAGTCCCATCCGGACACGGGACGGAGTCTTCAATCTTGTATCTTCATAGTCCGGGAGTCCGGCCAAAGGTCTTAGTCCGGCCATCCGGACACCCCCTAATCCAGGACTCCCTCAGTAGCCCCCGAACCATGCTTCAATGACGACGAGTCCGGTGCGCAATTTGTCTTCGGCATTGCAAGGCGGGTTCTCCTTCGAATTTCCTGCACCCGTCGAATAGTGTCCGGCTTCTAGTGCGTGTTGTCCTCTTCGTCTTCTGTGCCCCATAATGACCATCTTCCACGCGTCAAACGAATGCGAAAAGCCAGGGGATTTTTTCATTTATCCCCCCCGGTTGCGTTAATGAGCCGCCCATAAAAGAGACGGGGATTTAGATCCAATTCGCACCATCTTCCCTCCGCGAGTCTTCATCAGTACGCTTCCGACAGGGATCCACTCCACCATGGTCGGTCGGTGCAGCTCCTCCTCTCACCTCTCTAGCCCTCGGCCCGGAGATTGGGGGCGGTGTTCCGTCCCGCATAGCGAGTTAGTAGTGCTTCAGTCCAAGGGGCTTCTCCCCCAGCATATATGGTCCCAGTTCGAGCCGGGATTGCTGCCTATAGCGGCGGAGAGCAGGCGGAGAGCGTCCCCAATCCCTCTCAAGGAGAGAGGGTATGCTTAGTCCCTTATTTGATGAGAGGACTAGGATTTCCAATTCATCCGTTTCTCCGAGGGTTGCTGGAGTTCTACGGCCTCCAGCTACACAACCTCACGCCCGCCTCCATTCTGCACATTGCGGGCTTCGTGGCTCTCTGCGAGCTATTCTTGGGTGTTGAGGCCCATTTCGCGCTGTGGAAGAGGTTGTTTTGCCTTGTGCCCCATTCTCAGGAGGGTCTATTTATCAAGTGGGCGGAGCCAAACTATGGCGCATCGCCGGGACCGGATATCTATCCGGTACCCCAAAGAGGGCATCCGAAGACTGGCCCTCGAGTGGTTTTATATAGATGACGTCCCCCTGCTGGACCCTATACGGATCGGCCTCCCCGAGTTCAATAATGCCCCGTTGAAGAAGTGCCTGAGCTGGCGCCCGCGGAACCCTTAGAGGGAAGCTGACAGGGACGTCCTGTACCTGATGGGCTAGATAAGGTTGTTGGCTCATTTTGGACTGACCATGATCAAGGTCATGGCCATATGCATCACGCGAGGGGTGCAGCCGCTTCAATACAGAGGCCACCCCATGTGGGATTTCAACGGGGACGATGACGCCACCCGGTGCGGTCGCAAGGGGCCAGATTCGGCCGCCACTTTAACGAGAATCTTATCCGCTTTGTTCAAGGGAGAAGAGGAAGAATTCCTCCGTGTCAACCCGGAGGGTGGATTCTCCATGTACAATCCGCCTAGTTGGGTGAGCGAACACCTTCACTTGTCTACCCGCTTTTGAAATTCCCGTAGTCGAGTACTTAGTCTATCAATGTTAAACGCAGGAGCTGCGCCAGGCTGTGAAGGAAATAAACAGCCCTCCTCCACAACCCGAGGACCCAGAATGGTCCCTCGATCCGGACTCCGAAGAAGACCCAGACTTATGTGTGAAGTTAATCGATGGAGTGTTTCATCAATTGAGCAAGGACAACTCCTTAGTGGCCATCACAGCCGACTATCCCGGACTACTTCCAGCCTCAAAGGTAACCGAGACCGAAATCCCAGTATTCTCACGCTTTATCTTGCATGCTGTAAACTAATAGTGTTTTTGCAGGGTAAATCCTTGAGGCGGAAGGCCGAGCCCGCGGTGGGCAGCCAACAAGGGCCGCTGAAGCCAGGCGGGACAAAAAGAAGTGCGGACCAGATCAAGATTCAAGCGCAATGGTACGACGTGCGAATTTAACGCCTAGGGTTTATGCCCTTGAGTTTTACTAACGCTCATGATTTTCTTAGAAAGAAGAGAGCCCGCCGGACTATGTTCGCCAGCCAAGGTTCAAGGCCGGGTCCGGAAGCGGAGACGGACACGGAGCGCGCCTCAGGCGCTCCTCCGACAGAGGACGCCGACGGGCTATCTGCCACCAATTCAGAGGTGGAGACTGCCCTGAACCACAGGCGTCGCCGGACTATTCTTCCTGACGCATGTTTTCCCCCAGAGGCGTTGGATGCCTTTAATATAGGAGATGCGTATCTCCGTGCTGCTCAAAATGGTCTAGCCAGAGCCACGGAGCAGTATGTAAAAGACATACAGGTGAGTAGAATTGAAGATTATATATGTCAGTAGCCCCCGAGACTTGAAACAGAGAAGATAACTGTTTTAAGGATCATGTGCTGTGAAGTGTCTTACAAAGAAGAATATGCAACTATCCCAGGAGCTTGAATAGTGCAAGGCCCAACTCGAGGCCGCACTGGCCACTTCAGAAAATGTGAAGGGGACGCCCGCAGGTATTATATGCTTCGAAAGATAATTCTGTTGTGAAGTGCGACAGGTGTGCAACCCTGACGATAATAGTGCAGATGGGGCCGGAGTAAATCTGGACAAGAAACAACTCCTACGCCAACTAAAGGCTGGCGAGAGCGTGCTGACGAGGGTGAGGCAAGAGAAGAACAAACTTCAAGACGCCAATACCCAGCTGGGCGAGGAACTAAAGGATGTTCGTATTCAGCTGTCTGCTTCCGTAAAGGAGAATCGGCGACTTCGACACGGCATTTTTAGTAAGTACTTGAACGAATCTTGAAAAAGAAAGAATTCGGCGAGGAAGTCGATTGACAGAGCTATGTCTGTAGGTCTACTGATGGGTCGTCCTGCGGAGGAAATGCCCGAATCAACGGAAGACCTTTTTCCCGAGCTGTTGCAACTACACGAACGAGTTCGACAGGCAATGCAAAGCGTCATCCAGGCTATTGTCCATCCCTCTCCATGCCCGAAGGCCTTGGAGAGCTTACAAAGAAGCTGGAGGGAGTGCGGCAGCGCTTCCAATTGTGGAAGATATCGGCCTGCCGTCAAGGTGCCAGGGAGGCCTGGGCCATGGTGAAGACTCGGTACACAAAGGCTGACCCAAACCACATGGCCGAGGTCATCCCTATAGGTCGTGACGGAAAGGAGATCCCAGTCAGCTTAGTATATGGCCAGGTTGAGCTGGCTGCAAAGTATTCCCAACAGGACTGTAAATTAGACCGCCTGTTGGATGGTATTGAAGAAGAATATGCCGAGTCGGATTGACTCTGTAATTTAAAATGACATGAAAAATGCCTTCTACTCGGATTGTAGATCGTTTGTCATTGCGGACCTTTTCGCTTCGACCTCTGGACCCTATAGTCCGGAGTGTGTCCGAATACCCTCTCGATTATGTAAGAACCGGGGCATGCATGGAGACAACGCGTAGGGGTCATAAGTGCTTTAGCAGACAAGTGCCCAACTAGTTATGTTATATTACATGGTTAGTAAGAAACATCTTCCAGGGAGAATAGTTCTGTTAGGGGTTCCTTTCCCTGGGAGACATGCCCTAAAGTGCATGTCTGAACTACTAGAAAGAGCAGAAAAGCATCTGGGGGCAGATGAATAAATACGAAAGATCATCTTTTAGTTCACCGACCGAATATTCCCTTAAGAACGCTAGCTTTCGGCTTCACCCAGTCTGAGGTACACATCCAGCTGACCCAGCAGTAACAATCGCAGAGGTGCTCCCTTTACCACCTAGCCGAACGAACAGGAACATAGGGGTAAGCACAGGAACCAGGCAACCCAGCTTGGCCAAAACTTAAGTCATATCGATGCATATAATGGTGTATAAAAGGTTCATGCTGAAGTGTCACACATGTTTTGGGCATGAGGCCCGTTTTATATAAACTTCTTGGTAAAGAAGCCCCCAAGTATTATGAGCGCGGCTGGCGCGTCGGGTATGTGCGAACAATGCGCAGGCAAGCCCCTAAGGGCTTGGGAGAAGAAAAAGGGGTAGGGAGAAGGAACAAAATCCCGGATAGCTAAAATAAAAATAATAAACAAAAAGGGACAGAGGAAGGAGACGAACACGGAGTCCGGCGCTAGGCGTAGAATCTTCGTAGGCGTGCTGTGTTCCATGGATTCGGCTCGAGTCGGTTGTCCGATGCGTTTCGCAGACGGTACGCTCCGCCGGTCAGTACTTGGTCGATTATGAAGGGACCCTCCCATTTGGGCTTTAATTTATACATTTTCTTGTCTGGCAGGCGTAGAACTAGTTCGCCAATGTTATAAGTTTTGGCCCGTACTTCTCTGCTTTGGTATCTTCGAGCCTGCTATTGATAGAATGCGGAACGAGCTTTTGCCACGTCGCGCTCCTCCTCCAATGCGTCCAAGCTGTCCTGCTGATCGAGCTTGGCTTCTCTTTCTTCGTACATGCGCACTCGAGGTGAGTCATGGATTATGTCACATGGCAGTACTGCCTCTGCGCCGTATACCATAAAAAATGGTGTGAATCCGGTGGTACGATTCGGCATGGTCGGCAGCCCCCAGATTACGGAGTCAAGCTCCTCTACCCAGTGCGTGTTAGATTCCTTGAGGGATCGCACTAGTCTGGGTTTGATGCCGCTCATAATGAGACCGTTGGCCCGTTCGAATTGACCATTAGTTTGAGGGTGATAGACTGAAGCATAGTCGAGCTTAATGCCCATGTTTTTGCACCAAAGTTTGACTTCATCGGCCGTGAAGTTTGTGCCATTGTCGGTTATGATGCTGTGGGGGACGCCGTAACGGTGTACGACCCCGGATATGAAGTCTATCACTGGTCCGGATTCGACCGTCTTTATAGGCTTGGCTTCTATCCATTTGGTGAATTTGTCCACCATGACCAGTAGATATTTTTGCTTGTGGGTTCCTCCTTTAAGGGGTCCAACCATGTCAAGCCCCCAGACCGCAAAAGGCCAGGTAATGGGTATAGTTTGTAGGGCGGTAGGCGGCATGTGGCTTTGGTTGGCGAATAACTGGCAACCAACACATCACTGCACTAAGTCCTGAGCGTCTGCCCGTGCCGTTGGCCAATAAAATCCATTATGGAAGGCCTTGCTTACAAGGGCCCGGGCTGCGGCGTGGTGCCCGCCGAGTCCGGCATGAACTTCAGCCAGAAGGTCTCGCCCTTCCTCTTCGGAGATACACCTTTGAAGGACTTCGGTTGTGCTTTTCTTGTAAAGCTCTCCCTCGTAGACATTGTAGGCTTTAGATCGCCGCACTATGCAGCGGGCCTTGTTTTGGTCCTCGGGAAGTTCCTGCCTAGTTAGGTAGGCTAGGAATGGTTCTGTCCAAGGGGCAATGACTGCCATTATTGTGTGTGCTGATGACGTTGTTTCATTGGCGGAGCCCCCGACTATGTCAGAATGTTCGGTGAGGGGCAGTGTGGTTGTGTCCGGGCTATTGTTTCTGGACTCTCCTTCCCATGATACGGATGGCTTGAACAGCCTCTCTAGCAAGATGTTGGGAGGGACGGTCTCACGTTTGGCGCCAATGCGTGCCAACACGTCTGCCGCTTGGTTATTCTCCCGGGCTATGTGATGAAATTCGAGCCCCTCAAACCGAGCTGACATCTTTACAATGGCGTTGCGGTAAGCTGCCATTTTCGGATCCTTGGCGTCAAAGTCTCCATTTATTTGGGATATTGCGAGGTTTGAATCCCCACGGACCTCTAGGCGCTGAATGCCCATGGAGACTGCCATCCGGAGACCATGTAAAAGGGCCTCGTATTCGGCTGCGTTGTTGGAATCCGTGTACATTATCTGAATTACGTATTGGACTGTATCTCCGGTTGGGGACGTCAGAACGACGCCAGCCCCTAGGCCAGCCAACATTTTGGAGCCGTCGAAGTGCATGATCCAGTTGGAGTATGCGCCGTACTCTTTAGGGAGTTCGGCTTCAGTCCATTCGGCGATGATGTCGGCCAAAACCTGCGACTTGATAGCTCACCTTGGCTCGTAAGTTATGTCAAACGGGAGGAGCTCGATGGCCCATTTGTTAATCCGGCCCGTTGCATCGCGGTTGTTTATAATATCACTAAGGGGTACTTCGGATGCCACTATTATTGAACACTCTTGGAAATAGTGTCACAGCTTCCGGGATGCCATGAACGGTGCGTATGCTATCTTTTGGTAATGCGGGTACCGTGACTTGCATGGAGTTAGGACAGTGGACACATAGTACACTGGTTTTTGGAGGGGGAACTTGTGTCCGTCCGTTTCTCGTTCGACAACGAGCACCGCGCTTACAACATGATGGGTTGCCGCGATGTATAACAGCATTGGTTCGCCTGTGTTGGGCGCGGCCAGGACCGGATTTGTTGCTAGTATGGATTTTATTTCTTCTAGTCCGGCCGTGGCGGCATCCATCCACTCGAAGTGTTCGGTGCGCCGCAGAAGGCGATAAAGGGGTAATGCCTTTTCTCCTAAGCGGGAGATAAAGCGGCTTAGAGCCGCCACGCATCCTATCAATATTTGTATTTGTTTGAGGTCTTTTGGGGTATCCAATTGTGATAGAGCTCGGATCTTGGCTGGGTTTGCTTCAATTCCTCTACCGGATACGATGAAGCCCAAGAGCTTTCCGGCCGGTACACCGAAAACGCATTTTTCTGGGTTGAGCTTGATGTCATATGTTCGGAGATTGTCGAATGTGAGCCTCAAGTCGTCTACTAGAGTATCGACGTGTTTGGTTTTGACGACAACATCATCTATGTACGCTTCAACTGTTTTGCCGATCTGGTTGGCCAGACATGTCTGAATCATGCGCTGATATGTTGCGCCGGCGTTTTTGAGACCGAAGGGCATCGTGTTGAAGCAGAATGGGCCGTATGGGGTGATGAATGCCGTTGTGGCTTGGTCTGACTCTGCCATCTTGATTTGGTGGTAGCCAGAGTATGCATCGAGGAAACACAATGAGTCGTGTCCTGCGGTGGCCTCGATGATTTGATCAATTCGGGGAAGTGAGAAAGGGTCCTTTGGGCAGGCCTTATTTAGGTCTTTGAAATCGACACATAGGCGCCAAGATTTGTCCTTCTTTGGTACCATCACCAGGTTTTCTAGCCAGTCCGGATGTTTTATGTCTCTAATGAATCCGGCTTCCAGCAGTTTTGCTAGTCCTCTCCCATGCCTTGTCTCTTGGGTTCGGAAAAACGCTGTAGAGTCTGCTTGACGAGTTTAAACCCTTTTAGGATGTCTAGGCTGTGCTCAGCCAGCCTGCATGGGATTCCTGGCATATCTGAGGGGTGCCAGGCGAAAATGTCCCAATTTTCTCGCAGGAATTCTCTGGGTGCGGTGTCTACATCGGGTTTTAGTTGTGCCCCGATGGAGGCCGTTTTTGTGGGGTCCGTTGGATGGACTTGGAATTTGACTATTTCGCCCGCTTGTTTGAAAGATGTGGACTTGGATCTCTTGTCTAGTATCACATCGTCCCTGTCCACCGTGGAGCGCAACGCAGTTAGTTCCTCGGCCGCTAGGGCTTCGGATAATGCCTCCAGGGCCAGTGCGGCTGTCTTGTTTTCGGCACAGAGCGCTATGTCCGTATCACTTGCGAGAGTGATGATTCCGTTGGGTCCAGGCATTTTGAGCTTCATGTACCCGTAATGGGGTATGGCTTGGAAAATTGTAAATGCTTCTCGCCCTAGCAGAGCGTGGTATCCGCTGCTGAACGGGGCCACTTGAAACGTGACCTCCTCGGATCTGTAATTATCCGGCGTGCCGAACACCACATCCAGTGTGATTTTTCCTGAACAGCACGCTTCCCGGCTTGGAATTATTCCTCTAAAGGTTGTGTTCCTTCGCTCAATGCGGCTCCAGTCAATTTCCATTTTTCGCAGGGTTTCCTCGTAGATGAGGTTGAGTCCGCTGCCACCATCCATGAGTACCTTTGTAAGTCGGAAGCCGTCCACTAACGGACTAGGGACCAATGCGGCTGGTGCTTGGGCTGTCCGGAATTTTGGTTCGTCACTGGCATTAAAGGTAATAGCCGTGTCACTCCATGGGTTTATTGTTGCTACTTGGTAGACTTCGGCCAGGTTGCGAAGCGGTCGTTTCCTCGCATTGTTTGATGTGAAGGTCTCAAAGACTGTCGACACCGTACTGGCATTTCTGGGGAGGTATTCTTCGGGTGCTGGAGTTAGAAGCTCCTCGCCACTTCGGGCCACCTGCCGGAGTATCCAACATGCTCTAAGGCTGTGAGTTGGTGTGGCTTCCCCTGAATTATGAATTTTATAGGGTCCATTGAGCCATCCCTCCAGTACGGTCCCATACCTATAGAGGGTTTTTGTTTTTTGATGTTTGGCTCAGATGCCTGGCGATAATGCGCCCTTTTGTTTCGGACTTGTGTTGTATTCAGGGCCGGATTGTCCTAGAATTTATCTTCGGTTTTCCGAACGCTTTCAGTCGCACAGTACTTTCATACTATGGATGTCAAGTCGGCGAATCATGTAATTTCGCGGCGACTTATGGCGTTGAGGATTCCGATGTCCGTGCAGTTGTTACAGAAGAATGAAATTGCTTCTTTCTCGCGGCAGTCCTTTATCCTGTTCATAACCAGGAGGAATCTGGCCCAATAGTGGTGTACAGTTTCCCCAGGCTCTTGCCGTATTTGGGATAAATCCCTCATAGTTGGGTGGGCGGGTGGATTTAAATCCGGGACCTTGGCCGATGTAAGATTAAGGGGCCAAGAAGTTTCTGAATTCGGAAGCTTGCTTTCTTGGACATTATTCAATGAATCAGGCCTGCTGCCTGACTTTAGGTTCAGAGCTTGGGCGACATCCTCTCCTCCGTGGGTGTCCGGCTTGGAGGGGTCGGGAATCCGGACACATCTGGTCCTTAGGGCGGGCGAAGACTCGCCGCATTGTTCTTCCACCACTTCGACGTGATGGGTGACCTGGGGAGAGTCGATCTCTCTCTGATCGGGTTTAAGCCCAATCTGGCCGTAATCTGTAGCGATTCCCAGGGCCGCAATGCGATCCAAGAGTTCGTTCAGGGAGAAGAGTTCCGTCGGACCTAACTGCTCAGCAAGCTCCGAGCTGATGTGAAGATTGCTTTCGATGGCCCGAGAGGTCATCATCGGCGCGGCGGCCGAACAAGCGGTCATAAAAAAACAGCCTAGCCGGAGAGTTTGGCCGGCAGCCAAAGCTCCTTTAGTAACAGCACCGCCTTTAAAGACGGGGTGCGGCATCCTTCCTGACGGTGACGACACAGAGGAACTCTTAATGAAAGCACCAATGTCGATGTCAAAACCGGCGGATCTCGGGTAAGGGGTCCCGAACTGTGCGTCTAGGCGGATGGTAACAGGACACAAGGGACACGATGTTTTTCCCCAGGTTCGGGCCCTCTCAATGGAGGTAAAACCCTACTCCTCCTTGATTAATATTGATGATATGGGTAGTACAAGAGTAGATCTACGACGAGATCAGAGAGGCTAAACCCTAGAAGCTAGCCTATGGTATGATTGTTGTTCGTCCTATGGACTAAAACTCTCCGGTTTATATAGACACCGGACAGGGCTAGGGTTACACAGAGTCGGTTATAATGGGAGGAGATCTTCATATCATATCGCCAAGCTTGCCTTCCATGCCAAGGTAAGTCCCATCCGGACACGGGACGAAGTCTTCATTCTTGTATCTTCATAGTCCGGGAGTCCGGCCAAAGGTCTTAGTTCGGCCATCCGGACACCCCCTAATCCAGGACTCCCTCACCGGTGATGTTGCATAGCTTCATCCCTGAGGATGAATGGCTAGTACTGGCAGAACTCAGCTATTTCTTCCATGTTCTTTATGCGAAAGAACTATCGCCTGGCGTGCTAGAAGAAATCGAAGAGTTGGCGCCAGAGTTGATCTGCAAGTTAGAGAAGATCTTTCCACTGGGTTTCTTTAATCCAATGCAGCACTTGATTTCGCATCTCCCGACTGAGGCAAGATTGAGGGGGCCCGTGCAAAATCGTTGGTGCTACCCAACTAAGAGGATGCAGAAGATGCTTCGAGAAAAATGTTAAAATAAACGTAGAATTGAAGCATCGATGGCTGAGGCATTCATCACTGAGGAGGCGGCAAACTTCATGACAGCACACTACGAAGCCAAAAATTGTCATTTGCATAATCCGAAGCCTCAGTACAATGCTGACGACCCTAAGAAGGGTGGATCCAACCTCAGCCTATTCAAAGGGAATCTCACATCAGCTAGTGTTTCAAATCCAGTATCTTTGGATAACGAAGAATGGCGGACCATTTCGTTGTATATCTTCAACAACCTGATAGAAGTGCGGCCATACATGGAGTAAGTTCTCGGTACATCGTTTCGCAACTTCTATTTCCTTTGAACTGCTCTTATTCCTGGATATTTCACACAGTCAATACGTCGCCATATTCTCGTATGGAGCGGTGATCCAAAAGGATTCCGTCGAAGAGTATGAGATTCTCGCAAAGCAAGGAGGCGGCTATCCCGGTTTCATCTCTTGGTTCAAACAAACAGTAATTTCTATTAGACAATTTCATTTCATTCCCTAATTTGTGTGTAATGCAACAATCCTCTCGTATTAAACTTGTAGGCTAATTCAGAGTCTATGGATGCCGAATTGAGATAAGTCGCTAATGGTTTTGACTATAAGGTCTGTTCATTTGAAAAATACGACATCAACAGGTATCGCTTTCGTACCTATGGCAAAGAGCTATCTATGGCCGATCGAAAGTCTACAAATTGATATGTATCTGCTATCGGCGAAGGAGGTACCGAGTATTATGGGAGAGTTGAAGCAATTTATGAACTTCTATTCTATGGTGAAAACCCACCGAATGTCGTAGTCTTAAAATGTTATTGGTTTCAGCCGAAGGAGACTAGAAGGACTCATGAACATATAGGGATAGTTGAAATCAACCAAAGGACCCATTTAGATGTTCCTGATGTCTATATTATGGCTCAACAGGCGACCCAAGTATTGTATCTATCGTGGGCCTGCCAAACTAATCCAAACCTGAAAGGTTGGGATGTCGTTTATGAAGTGTCGCCACGTGCTAGACTATCCCCCCCAAAGGAAGAGGATTATGAACCTCACATTAACCCAGGCACATATGAAGGAGAATTCTTCCAAGAGACACGTCTTTCCAAAAAGCGTTTCAAGAACTGCTATACTTCACCCCCAATACATTGAAGTAGACAGCGACAGTGAATCCGACATCACCCCAGAGGAGGAACAAGAAGAGGTTACTGCTGCGGATGACTTGTCAATGCTTGACCGATTACGTCAAGGTGGCCTTCCACATGTTGATGCCACTGAACCCTATGAGCCCGTCATTGATTATAGTGATGATGATGATTATGCATTTATTGATGATACTGATCGAGATTATTAGTAGTGTTAGGTATTCAATTTTTTTATGTTGTACTTGATGATGATACACTTAAGTGATATAGATATTATTATTCATGTCGGTATTTTTTATGTTGTACTAATTTCGTTTACTCTTTGTCATGGCAGGTGTTGAAAGATGGAAGGGGAGCCGACTGAGGCGAAGGACAAACTTGCCCAAATTGAAGGTGTGCCACACCATCAAGGTGGCTCCAGCTTATATCAGTTTGGGCGGAACTGGGTATGTGGTTTGCTTCATGATTCATGCAATTCATTCATCATGCTAGCTTGAGCCCTTTAATTACTAATTTACTTTGTTTCTCTCTTTCAGGCATGCTACAATAAGATAGATAAGGTGCCAGAGGGGTACTACCTGTATGCCATGGCCCACACTGCCTGTTACAAGAAAGTCAAGGGGAAGGCGAGGAAAGGGGAGGACTTTAACCTTAGCCAGGGTGCCATTGATCCAGAGCAGGTGATGATATCTGGTGGCGGGAGGGCCCTTGGCTCCATAGCCATTGATCTAGAGATTGCTCCTGAGACCACGGTGAGTTTAATTTGAATGAATGTTACTTGCTAGTCTTAACATTTGAGTGTCATCATGCTAATGAAACATTGGAAATGTTCTTTGGTGCAGCGTAACTCCAGACAAGCATCACATGATCCTTCTCCAGCTACTGGCACGAGCCAGCCCGCTCCTACACCTCCATGATCACGGTAAGTTTCTCTAGTTTTTTGCTTAATAAATGCATAAAGACCTAGACTTAGCTTTATTTCCTTCAATATGCTTACCTTAATGACCTAGAGTTAGCTTCTTTTCCCCCAAAATGACATAATAAACTTACTAACCTCCAAAACTAGCCATTTTACCTAAGTTAGCTCTAAAATGATCTATACTTAGCTTTGTTTCCTCCAAAATGACCTAAGTTAGTTGTAATATGCTTAGTTAACTAGGTTTGCTCAATAATGACATGTACTTAGCTTACTTATGTAAAAACGGCATAACTAGCTTAGTTAGCTCACAAACGATCCATTTTACCTAAGTTAGCTCTAAAATGACCCATTTTACCTTAGTTAGCTCATAAATGATGCATTTTACCCAAGTTAGCTTTAAAATGACCCATTTTACCTAGATTATCTCCAAAATGATCCATTTTACCAGTGTTGGCTCTAAAATGACCCATTTTACCTTAGTTAGCTCATAAATGATCCATTTTACCCTAGTTAGCTTTAAAATGACCCATTTTAAATAGATTATCTCCAAAATGATCCATTTTACCTATGTTAGCTCTAAAATGACCCATTTTATCTACGTTAGCTCCAAAATGACCCATTTTGCCTATGTTAGCTCTCAAATGACCCATCTTACCTATGTTAGCTCCAAAATGACCCATCTTACCTACGTTAGCTCTAAAATGATGCATTTTACCTAAGTTAGCTCATAAACGATCCATTTCACCTAAGTTACCTCACAAACGATGGAGTACTTCTTCTTCTAGTCTTGTTCTTCTAGTCACCTTTTCCTAACTTTCTTATTTGCCATTTTGCAGATTTCATTCACTTCTCGGAAGCTAGCTTGCTATGATGGAGTGCTTGCTATGATGGAGTTCTTGTTTTTTATTTCATTCTCTTCTAGCTTGCTACGATGGAACTTGCTATCTTGATGAAACTTTGCATTGTAATATGTATGTGCAACTTCCTAATGGTTGCAACTTATGTGTATGTACAACTTGCTATGTATGAATGGATGGAACTATATATGTATGTACATTGAAACTTATGTGGTGGATATGTCATATGTTTGCTGTTAAATAGCCCTGTGAATATATATATATATATATATGTGTGTGTGTGTGTGTGTGTGTGTGCTGTGAAAATTGTTGGATTAAAAAAACAGAAAAAAAGAGGCAATGCATGATCTTTGTCGTCCACCGCTGATGGCAAAGGACCCTTTGCCGTCCGCCGCAGATGGCAAAGAAGACACGTGGCGGCCACCTGTGCTCCCTGGGAGCTGACCCATTTGGCCAGTTTGCCTACAGTGGCAGACGGCAAAGGGTCACCACATTTTCCTACAGTGGCGGACGACAAAGAATAGGTGGGCAGTGACATCTAGCTGACGTCACCAGGCGGACGGCAAAGGCCAGATAATGTTTGTCGTCAGCAGCTGACGGCAAAGGCTGCCGTTAGCCATCTAATGGACTAACAACATATTTATTGTCGTCAGCTTTCTTTGCCGTCCGCTGCTTATGTTAAAGGACCCTTTGCCGTCAGCCTCCGAAAGCAGACGGCAAAGTAGCTCTTTGCTGATCCTTACTTTGCCGGAGCCTATTGTCGTCCGCCGTTCCTGCCTTTGCCGTCCGCCCCGGCGGACGGCAAAGTAGCTAATTCATGTAGTGTGAGGATAATCCTCAAGTTACGGACCCAGTCCGTGTAATTGCTACCATCATCCTTCAACTTTGCTTTCTCTAGGAACGCATTAAAATTCAACGGAACAACAACACGAGCCATCTATCTACAATCAACATAGAGATGCAAAATACTATTAGGTACTAAGTTCATAATAAATTTAAGTTCAATTAATCATATTGCTTAAGAATTCCCACTTAGATAGACATCCCTCTAATCATCTAAGTGATCACGTGATCCAAATCAACTAAACCATAACCGATCATCACGTGAAATGGATTAGTTTTCAGTGGTGAACATCATTATGTTGATCATATCTACTATATGATTCACGCTCGACCTTTCGGTCTCAGTGTTCCGATGCCATATATGCATATGCTAGGCTCGTCAAGTTTAACCTGAGTATTCTGCATGTGCAAAACTGGTTTGCACCCGTTGTAGACAGATGTAAAGCTTATCACACCCGATCATCACATGGTGTCTGGGCACGACGAACTTTGGAAACGGTGCATACTCAGGGAGAACACTTTTATCTTGAAATTTAGTGAGAGATCATCTTATAATGCTACCATCAATCAAAGCAAGATAAGATGCATAAAGGATAAACATCACATGCAATCAATATAAGTGATATGATATGGTGGCCATCATCTTGTGCTTGTGATCTCCATCTTCGAAGCACCATCATGATCACCATCGTCACTGGCGTGACACCTTGATCTCCATCATAGCACCATTATCGTTTCGCCACCTATTGCTTCTATGACTATTGCTACCGCTTAGTGATAAAGTAAAGCAATTACAGGGCGATTGCATTGCATACAATAAAGCGACAACCATATGGCTCCTACCAGTTGCCGATAACTCAGTTACAAAACATGATCATATCATACAATAAAATATAGCATCACGTCTTGACCATATCACATCACAGCGTACCCTGCAAAAACAAGTTAGACGTCCTCTACTTTGTTTTTGCAAGATTTATGTGGCTGCTACGGGCTGAGCAAGAACCGTTCTTACCTACGCATCAAAACCACAACGATAGTTCGTCAAGTTAGTGTTATTTTAACCTTCTCAAGGACCGGGCGTAGTCACACTCGGTTCGACTAAAGTTGGAGAAACTGACACCCGCCAGCCACCTATGTGCAAAGCATGTCGGTAGAACCAGTCTCGCGTAAGCGTACGCGTAATGTCGGTCCGGGCCACTTCATCCAACAGTACCGCCGAACCAAAGTATGACATGCTGGTAAGTAGTATGACTTGTATTGCCCACAACTCACTTGTGTTCTACTCGTGTATATAACATCAATGCATAAAACCTAGGCTCGGATGCCACTGTTGGGGAACATAGTAATTTCAAAAAATTTCCTACGCACACGCAAGATCATGGTGATGCATAGCAACAAGAGGGGAGAGTATGTCCACGTACCCTCGTAGACCGAAAGTGGAAGCATTAGCACAATGTAGTTGATGTAGTCGTACGTCTTCACGGCCCGACCGATCAAGCACCGAAAGCACGACACCTCCGAGTTCTTGCACACGTTCAGCTCGATGATGTCCCTTGAACTCCGATCCAGCTGAGTGTCAAGGGAGAGTTCCGTCAGCACGATGGCGTGGTGACGATGATGATGTTCTACGGACGCAGGGCTTCGCCTAAGCACCGCTACGATATTATCGAGGTGGATTATTGTGGAGGGGGGCACCGCACACGGCTAAGAGACCAATGATCAATTGTTGTGTCTAGAGGTGCCCCCCTGCCCCCGTATATAAAGGAGCAAGGGGGAGGGGGCGGCCGGCCAGGAGGGGGCGCACCAAGGGGAGTCCTACTCCCACCGGGAGTAGGACTCCCTCCTTTCCTTCTCCAAGTAGGAGAGGGGGAAGGAAGGGAGAGAGGGGAGGAAGGAAAGGGGGGCGCCGCCCCCCTCCTTGTCCAATTCGGACTAGAGGAGGAGGGGGCGCGCGGCCTACCCTGGCCGCCCCTCCTCTTCTCCACTTTGGGCCAAAGTGGCCCATTAACCCCCCGGGGGGTTCCGGTAACCCCCCAGTACTCCGGTATATATCCGATAACCCCCGAAACTATTCCGGTGTCCAAATATAGTCGTCCAATATACCAATCTTCATATCTCGACCATTTCGAGACTCCTCGTTATGTCCGTGATCACATCCGGGACTCCGAACTACCTTCGGTACATCAAAACATATAAACTCATAATATAAATGTCATCTAACTTTAACCGTGCGGACCCTATGGGTTCGAGAACAATGTAGACATGACCGAAACACATTTCCAGTCAATAACCAATAGCGGAACCTGGATGCTCATATTGGCTCCCACATATTCTACGAAGATCTTTATCGATCAAACCGCATAACAACATACATTGTTCCCTTTGTCATCGGTATGTTACTTAATACCTAGTTCAATCTCATTACCGGCAATGCATCATCTTGTAACTAACTCATTAGTCACATTGCTTGCAAGGCTTATAGTGATGTTCATTACCGAGAGGGCCCAGAGATACCTCTCCGACAATCAAAGTGACAAATCCTAATCTCGAAATACGCCAACCCAACAAGTACCTTCGGAGACACCTATAGAGCACCTTTATAATCACCCAATTACGTTGTGACATTTGGTAGCACACAAAGTGTTCCTCTGGTAGACGAGAGTTGCACAATCTCATAGTCATAGGAACATGTATAAGTCATGAAGAAAGCAGTAGCAACATACTAAACGATCAAGTGATAAGCTAACGGAATGGGTCAAGTCAATCACATCATTCTCTCAATGATGTGATCCTGTTAATCAAATGACAACTCTTTTTTCCATGGCTAGGAAAGATAACCATATTTGATAAACGAGCTAGTCAAGTAGAGGCATACTAGTGACACTCAGTTTGTCTATGTATTCACACATGTATCATGTTTCCGGTTAATACAATTCGAGCATGAATAATAAACATTTATCATGATATAAGGAAATAAACAATAACTTTATTATTGCCTCTAGGGCATATTTCCTTCAAGAACCTACTACAACGATGGCTCAGAATTAACTTATCAGGAGAAAAATCATCTGATCTCATTGTTGGGGAACGTAGTAATTTCAGAAAATTTCCTACGCACACGCAAGATCATGGTGATGCGTAGCAACAAGAGGGAGAGTGTCATCCACGTACCCTTGTAGATCGAAAGCGGAAGCGTTAGCACAACGCGGTTGATGTAGTCGTACGTCTTCACGATCCGACCGATCCAAGTACCGAACGTATGGCACCTCTGAGTTCAGCACACGTTCATCTTGATGATGTCTCACGAACTCCAATCCAACAGAGCTTCACGGGAGAGTTCTGTCAGCACGACGGCAAGATGACAGTGATGATGTTGCTACCGACGCAAGGCTTCGCCTAAGCACCACTAAGATATGATAGAGGTGGAATATGGTGGAGGGGGGCGCCGGACACGGCTGGGAGAGATCAACAGATCAACTTGTGTGTCCATGGGGTGCCCCTTGCCTCGGTATATAAAGGAGGAGATGAGTGGGAGGGCCGGCCCTCAACTGTGGCGCGCCCTGGGGAGTCCTACTCCCACCGAGAGTAGGCTTCCCCTCTTGCATGTAGTAGGAGTAGGAGAGAAGGAAAGGGAAAAGAGAAGAGAAGGAAGGAGGGGGCGCAGCCCCTCCTCTAGTCCAATTCAGACTAGGCCTTCGGGGGGCGCGCAGCCTCCCCTCTCTCTTTCCCCTAAAGCCCAATAAGGCCCATATACTCCCTGGTGAATTCCCGTAACTCTCCGGTACTCCGATAAATACCTGAATCACTCGGAACCTTTCCGATGTCCGAATATAGTCTCTTTACTCGTTTCGTAATGCATCATCCCGTAACTAACTCATTAGTCACATTGCTTGCAAGGCTTATAGTGATGTGCATTACCGAAAGGGCCCAGAGATACCTCTCAGACAATCAGAGTGACAAATCCTAATCTCGAAATATGCAAACTCAACATGTACCTTCGGAGACACCTGTAGAGCACCTTTATAATCACCCAGTTATGTTGTGACGTTTGGTAGCACACAAAGTGTTCCTCCGGTAAACGGGAGTTGCATAATCTCATAGTCATATGAACATGTATACATCATGAAGAAAGCAATAGCAACATACTAAACGATCAAGTGCTAAGCTAACGGAATGGGTCAAGTCAATCACATCATTCTCTAATGATGTGATCCCGTTAATCAAATAACAACTCATGTCTATGACTAGGAAACTTAACCATCTTTGATTCAACGAGCTAGTCAAGTAGAGGCATACTAGTGACATTATGTTTGTGTATGTATTCACACATGTACTAAGTTTCCGGTTAATACAATTCTAACATGAATAATAAACATTTGTCATGATATAAGGAAATATAAATAACTACTTTATTATTGCCTCTAGGCATATTTCCTTCAGTCTCCCACTAGCACTAGAGTCAATAATCTAGTTCACATCACCATGTGATTTAACACCAATATCCACATCTGTATGTGGTTAACACCCATAGTTCACATCGTCATGTGATCAACACCCGAAGGGTTTACTAGAGTCAATAATCTAGTTCACATCGCTATGTGATTAACTCCCAAATAGTACCAAGGTATGATCATGTTTTGCTCGTGAGAGAAGTTTAGCCAACGGGTCTGTCACATACAGAGCCGTATGTATTTTGCAAATATTTTATGTCTACAATGTTCTTCATGGAGCTACTCTAGCTAATTGCTCCCACTTTCAATATGTATCGAGATTGAGACTTAGAGTCATCTGGATCGGTGTAAAAGCTTGTACCGATGTAACTCTTTACGACGAATTCTTTTATCACCTCCATAATCGAGAAACATTTCCTTAGTCCTTACTAAGGATATTCTTGACCGCTGTCCAGTGATCTACTCCTAGATCAAAATTGTACTCCCTTGCCAAACTCAGAGCAAGGTATACAATAGGTCTAGTACACAGCATAACATACTTTATAGAACCTTTGATTGAGGCATAGGGAATGATTTTTCATTCTCTTTCTATTTTCTGCCATGGTCGGGTTTTGAATCTTACTCAACTTCACACCTTTGTAACACAGGCAAGAACTCCTTCTTTGACTGTTCCATTTTGAACTACTTCAAAATCTTATCATGGTATGTAGTCATTGAAAATTCTTATCAAGTGTCTTGTCTATCTCTATAGATCTTGATGCTTAATGTGTAAGAAGCTTTACCGACGTATTTATTTTTAAAACTCCTTTCAAACACTCCTTTATGCTTTCCATAAAATTCTACATTATTTCTGATCAACAATATGTCATTCACATTTACTTATTAGAAAGGCTGTAGTGCTCCCACTCACTTTCTTGTAAATACATGCCTTTCCAAAAGTCTATATAAAACCATATGTTTTGATCAATTCATCAAAGCGTATATTCCAACTCCGAGATGCTTGCACCAGTCCATTGATGGATCTCTGGAGCTTGTACACTTTTTAGCACCTTTAGGATTGACAAAACCTTCTGGTTGTATCATATACAACTCTTCTTTAATAAATCCATTAAGGAATGCAATTTTGACATCCATTTGCCAGATTTCATGAAATGTGGCAATTGCTAACATGATTCGGACATACTTAAGCATCGATACAAGTGAGAAAATCTCATCGTATTCAACACCTTAAACTTGTCAAAAAACTTTTTGCGACAAGTCGAGCTTTGTAGATAGTAATACTACTATCAGCGTCTGTCTTCCTCTTGAAGATCCATTTATTTAACTTGGCTTGTTGATCATCGAGCAAGTCAACCAAAGTCCACACCTTGTTCTCATACATGGATCCTATCTCAGATTTTATGGCCTCAAGCCATTTCGCGGAATCTGGGCTCATTATCGCTTCCTCATAGTTCGTAGGTTCATCATGGTCTAGTAACATGACTTCTAGAAAAGGATTACCGTACCACTCTGGTGTGGACTGTACTTTGGAAGACCTACGAGGTTCTGTAGTAACTTAACCTGAAGTTCCATGACCATCATCATTAGCTTCCTCACTAATTGGTGTGGGAATCACTGGAACTAATTTCTGTGATAAACTACTTTCCAATTTTGGAGAAGGTACAATTACCTTATCAAGCTCTACTTTTCTCCCACTCACTTCTTTCAAGAGAAACTCCTCTAGAAAGGATCCATCTTAGCAACGAATATCTTGCCTTCCGGTTTGTGATAGAAGGTGTACTCAACAGTTTCCTTTGGATATTCTATGAAACACACTTCTCCGATTTGGGTTCGAGCTTATTAGGTTGAAACTTTTTCACATAAGCATCGCAGCCCCAAACTTAAAGAAATGACAACTTTGGTTTCTTACCAAACCATAGTTCATAAGGCGTCGTCTCGGCGGATTTCGATGGTGCCCTATTTAACCTGAATGCAGCTGTCTCTAATGCATAACCCCAAAATGATAGAGGTAAACCGATAAGAGACATCATAGATCGCACCATATCCAATAAAGTGCGGTTACGATGTTCAGACACACCATAAAGATGTGGTGTTCGAGGTGGCGTGAGCTATGAAACTATTCCACATTTTTTATATGAAGGCCAAACTCGTAACTCAAATATTCTCCTCCACGATCAGATCGTAGAAACTTTATTTTCTTGTTACGATGATTCTCCACTTGACTCTGAAATTCTTTGAACTTTTCAAATGTTTCAGACTTGTGTTTCATTAAGTAGATATACCCATATATGCTCAAATCATCTGTGAAGGTCAGAAAATAACGATACTCGCCACGAGCATGAACACTCATTGGATCACATACATCGGCATGTATTATTTCCAATAAGTTAGTAGCTCGTTCCATTGTTCTAGAGAACGGAGTTTTAGCCATCTTGCCCATAAGGCAGGGTTCGCAAGCATCAAATGATTCATAATCAAGTGATTCCAAAAGTCCATCAATATGGAGTTTCTTCATGCGCTTTACACCAATATGACCTAAATGGCAGTGCCACAAATAAGTTGCACTATCATTATTAACTTTGCATCTTTTGGCATCAATATTATGAATATGTGTATTACTACGATCAAGATTCAATAAACCATCAACATTGAGTGTATGACCATAGAAGGTTTTATTCATGTAAACAGAATAACAATTTATTCTCTGTCTTAGATGAATAATCGTATTGCAAAAAACATGATCTAATCATATTTATGCTCAATTCAAACACCAAATAACATTTATTTAGGTTCAATACTAATCTCGAAAGTATAGGGAGTGTGTGATGATGATCATAACAATCTTGGAACCACTTCCAACACACATCGTCACTTTACTCTCAACTAGTCTCTGTTTATTCTGTAACTCTTGTTTCGAGTTACTAATCTTAGCAACCGAACGAGTATCAAATACTCAGGGGCTACTATAAACACTAGTAAGGTACACATTAATAACCTGTATATAAAATATACCCTTGTTCACCTTGCCATTCTTCTTATCCACCAAATTTTCAGGGCATTTCTGCTTCCAGTGACCATTTCCTTTGCAGTAGAAGCACTCAGTTTCAGGCTTTGGTCCGGCTTTGGGCTCCTTCATGTGAGTGACAACTTGCTTGCCATTCTACATGGAGTTCCCTTTCTTTCCCTTTGCTCATTTCTTGAAACTAGTGGTCTTGTTAATCATCAACACTTGATGCTCTTTCTTGATTTCTACCTTCATTGATTTCAACATCACGAAGAGATTGGGAATCGTTTTTGTCATCCCTTGCATACTATAGTTCATCATGAAGTTCCGGTAACTTGGTGATGGTAACTAGAGAACTCTGTTGATCACTATCTTATCTGGAAGATTAACTCCCACTTGATTCAAGCGATTGTAGTACTCAGACAATCTAAGCACTTTGCTCTCTAGTTGAGCAATTCTCCTCCATCTTTTAGGTGAAGTATTTGTCAGAGGTCTCATACCTCTTGACACGGGCATGAGTCTGAAATACCAATTTCAGCTCTTGGAACATATCATATGCTCCGTGATGTTTCAAAAACGTTTTTGAAGTCCCAGTTCTAAGCCGTAAAGCATGGTGCACTAAACTATCAAGTAGTCATTATATTGAGCTAGCCAAACGTTCATAACGCCTGCATCTGCTCCTGCAATAGGTCTGTCACCTAGTGGTGCATTAAGGACATAATTCTTCTGTGCAGCAATGAGGATAAACCTCAGATCACAGACCAAGTCTGCATCATTCATACTATCATCTTTCAACTTAGTTTTCTCTAGGAACATATAAAAAACATAGGGAAGCTATAACGCGAGGTATTGATCTACAACATAATTTGCAAAATACTATCATGACTAAGTTCATGATAAATTAAAGTTCAATTAATCATATTACTTAAGAACTCCCACTTAGATAGACATCCCTCTAATCATCTAAGTGATCACGTGATCCAAATCAACTAAACCATGTCCGATCATCACGTGAGATGGAGTAGTTTTCAATGGTGAACATCACTATGTTGAGCATATCTACTATATGATTCACGCTCGACCTTTTGGCCTTAGTGTACCGAGGCCATATCTGCATATGCTAGGCTCGTCAAATTTAACCTGAGTACTCTACGTGTGCAAAACTGTCTTACACCCGTTGTATTTGAACGTAGAGCTTATCACACCCGATCATCACGTGGTGTCTCGGCACGAAGAACTTTCGCAATGGTGCATACTCAGGGAGAACACTTATACCTTGAAATTTAGTGAGAGATCATCTTATAATGCTACCGTCGATCTAAGCAAAATAAGATACATAAAAGATAAACATCACATGCAATCAATAAAAGTGATATGATATGGCCATCATCATCTTGTGCCTTTGATCTCCATCTCCAAAGCACCGTCATGATCACCATCATCACCGGCGCGACACCTTGATGTCCATCGTAGCATCGTTGTCGTCTTGCAAACTATTGCTTCTACGACTATCGCTACCGCTTAGTGATAAAGTAAAGCAATTACATGGTGATTGCATTTCATACAATAAAGCGACAACCATATGGCTCCTGCTAGTTGCCGATAACTTGGTTACAAAACATGATCATCTCATACAATAAAATATAGCATCATGTCTTGACCATATCACGTCACAGCATGCCCTGCAAAAACAAGTTAGACGTCCTCTACTTTGTTGTTGCAAGTTTTACGTGGCTTCTACGGGCTAAGCAAGAACCATTCTTACCTATGCATCAAAACCACAACGATATTTCGTCAAGTTAGTGATGTTTTAACCTTCACAAGGACCGGGCGTAGCCATACTCGGTTCAACTAAAGTTGGAGAAACAGACACCCGCTAGCCACCTGTGTGCAAAGCACGTCGGTAGAACCAGTCTCACGTAAGCGTACACGTAATGTCGGTCTGGGCCGCTTCATCCAACAATACCGCTGAACCAAAGTATGACATGCTCGTAAGCAGTATGACTTGTATCGCCCACAACTCACTTGTGTTCTACTCGTGCATACACTACAAAAAAATACACTTCCATGATGATACATCTTTTTCACTGTAGGTTGCGTCTTTTGTCATGCATGTACATCCATGACAAATTTATGACAGAATCAAGATAGTCATACATGTGCTGTCGTAGAAGTGTTCCATGACATTACCAAAATTATCATCACGGAAGTGTCCACTTCCATGACAATAAATCACGCGTCACAGAAGTTCTTTCGTCAAGGTTGACCGACACGTGGCATCCATCGTAACAGAACGCCATTAAGCTATCGGGTCTGGTTTTGGATCCGATAACCCATTAACAGCCCAGGCCAATGGGCATTCTCCACGTGTAAAATCATCATTGGCCACAGGAAACACGTGTTGCCTCACCATTGGGACAGATGTCATCCAGTCATTGAACAGGAGGCGCCTATGATAGATCGACACGTGGCACGGCCCAACAGTGGCCCATGCTGGTGAAAAAGGCCGGCCCAGTAAAAATTAGCAGGCCGGCCCTTATAAGGCCTACTTGTGTCAGGTCCATTTAAGCCCACGGCCCATACGAGATGTGCCAATTCGGCCTGTCAATGGCCCGTTAAAGATTTGACACCATTGCAGCCCATCGTCAGTTCGAGCCCGTTCACAGCCCGCTATATATTTGGGCTCAATATCGGCCCGATGAGATTTCGGCCTGTTAACGGCCCATTTAATGGATGGGCCAATTTTTAGGATGTACATCTTTCAGCCTTTTAGCGACCCATTTAAATGTTGGGATAATTTCCGGCCCGATGTGTCTTTCAGCCTGTTGACGGCCCATAAATCTGATGGGCCATTTGTAGTCAGACCTGAGTTTCGGCCTTTTAGCAGCCCATTTAAGTGTCGGGCCAATTTCTGGCCCGGTTTCACTTTCAGCCTATTGACGACCCATAAATCAGTTGGGCCATTTGTAGTCGGACCTGAGTTTTGGCCTTTTAGCGACCCATTTAAGTGTTGGGCCAATTCCCGGTCTTGTGTGCCTTTCAGCCTGTTAACGGACCATAAATGAATTGGGCCATTTGTAGGCGGACCTTAGTTTTGGCCTTTTAACGGCCCATGCCCGTCATGGTCCAATACCAGCCCGGTTTCTCTTTCGGCCTGCTAAAGGCCCACAACACAGTTAGTGTTGGGGAACGTAGCAGAAATTCAAAATTTTCCTACGCGTCACCAAGATCTATCTATGGAGAAACCAGCTACGAGTAGAAGGAGAGTGCATCTACATACCCTTGTAGATCGCTAAGCGGAAGCGTTCAAGTGAACGGGATTGATGGAGTCGTATTCGTCGTGATTCAAATCACCGATGATCAAGTGCCGAACGCACGGCACCTCCGCGTTCAACACACGTACAGCCCGATGACGTCTCCCACGCCTTGATCCAGCAAGGAGAGAGGGAGAGGTTGAGGAAGACTCCATCCAACAGCAGCACAACGGGGTGGTGGTGGTGGAGGAGCGTGGCAATCCCGCAGGGCTTCGCCAAGCACCGCGGGAGAGGAGGAGGACTTGGGAGAGGGGAAGGGCTGTGCCAGAACTTCGTGTGAAGCTCCCATGCGTCTCCCCACTATATATAGGGGTGGAGGGGCTGGTTTCTTGCCCTCCAAGTCCATTGGGGCATTGGCCAAGGTGGGAGGAAAGAAATCCCATCATTTCCTTCCCCACCGATTGTTATCCCCCCTTTTTAGGGATCTTGATCTTATCCCTTCGGGATATGATCTTATTCCTTCTAAGGGGGGATCTTGGTGCGCCTTGACCAGGGGTGTGGGGCCTTGTCCCCACTACCCACGTTCATGTGGGTCCCCCCATGCAGGTGGGCCCCACTCTGGAACCTTCTAGAACCTTCCCGGTACAATACCGAAAAATCCCGAACATTTTCCGGTGGCCAAAATAGGACTTCCCATATATAAATCTTTACCTCTGGACCATTCCGGAACTCCTCGTGACGTCCGGGATCTCATCCGGGACTCCGAACAACATTCGGTAACCACATACAAACTTCCTTTATAACCCTAGCGTCATCGAACCTTAAGTGTGTAGACCCTACGGGTTCGGGAGACATGTAGACATGACCGAGACGTTCTCCGGTCAATAACCAACAGCGGGATCTGGATACCCATGATGGCTCCCACATGTTCCACGGTGATCTCATCGGATGAACCACGATGTCAAGGACTTAATCAATCCCGTATTCAATTCCCTTTGTCTATCGGTATGTTACTTGCCCGAGATTCGATCGTCGGTATCCAATACCTTGTTCAATCTCGTTACCGGCAAGTCACTTTACTCGTTCCGTAACACATCATCCCGTGATCAACTCCTTGGTAACATTGCGCATATGATGATGTCCTACCGAGTGGGCCCAGAGATACCTCTCCGTTTACACGGAGTGACAAATCCCAGTCTCGATCCGCATAAAACAATAGATACTTTCGGAGATACCTGTAGTGCACCTTTATAGTCACCCAGTTACATTCTGACATTTGATACACCCAAAGCACTCCTACGGTATCCAGGAGTTACACGCTCTCATGGTCGAAGGAAGAGATACTTGACATTGGCAAAGCTCTAGCAAATGAACTACACGATCTTTTGTGCTAGTCTTAGGATTGGGTCTTGTCCATCACATCATTCTCCTAATGATGTGATCCCGTTATCAACGACATCCAATGTCCATAGCCAGGAAACCATGACTATCTGTTGATCACAACGAGCTAGTCAACTAGAGGCTCACTACGGACATATTGTGGTCTATGTATTCACACGTGTATTACGATTTCCGGATAATACAGTTATAGCATGAATAAAAGACAATTATCATGAACAAGGAAATATAATAATAATACTTTTATTATTGCCTCTAGGGCATATTTCCAATAGTCTCCCACTTGCACTAGAGTCAATAATCCAGTTCACATCATCGTGTGATTAACACTCATAGGTCACATCGCCATGTGACTAATACCCAAGAGTTTACTAGAGTCAGTAGTCTAGTTCACATCACTATGTGATTAACACTCAATGAGTTTTATGTTTGATCATGTTGCTTGTGAGAGAGGTTTTAGTCAACAGGTCTGAACCTTTCAGATCCGTGTGTGCTTTACAAATCTCTATGTCATCTCCTAGATGCAGCTACCACGCTCTATTTGGAGCTATTCCAAATAACTGTTCTACTTTGAGCTATTCTAAATTATTGCTCCATTATATGTATCCGGTCTCTCTACTCAGAGCTATCCGGATAGGTGTTAATCTTGCATCGACGTAACCTTTACGACGAACTCTTTTACCACCTCCATAATCAAGAAAATTCCTTAGTCCACTAGTTACTAAGGATAACTTTGACCGCTGTCCTGTGAGCCATTCTTGGATCACTCTTGTACCCCTTGACTGACTCATGGCAAGGCACACTTCAGGTGCGGTACACAGCATAGCATACTGAAGAGCCTACGTCTTAAGCATAGGGGATGACCTTCGTCCTTTCTCTCTATTCTGTCGTGGTCGAGCTTTAAGTCTTAACTTCGTACCTTACAACTCAGGCAAGAACTCCTTCTTTGACTGGTCCATCTTGAACACCTTCAAGATCATGTCAAGGTATATGCTCATTTGAAAGTATTATTAAGCATTTTGATCTATCCTTATAGATCTTGATGCTCAATGTTCAAGTAGCTTAATCCAGGCTTTCTATTGAAAAACACTTTCAAAATAACCCTATATGCTTTCCAGAAATTCTACATCATTTCTGATCAACATGTATTCATCAGAAATTCTATAGTGCTCCCACTCACTTCTTTGGAAATACAAGTTTCTCATAAACTTTGTACAAACCCAAAATCTTTGATCATCATCAAAGCATACATTCCAACGCCGAGATGCTCACTCCAGTCCTTAGAAGGATCGCTGGAGCTAGCATACCTTTCAGCATACTTAGGATCGACAAAAACTTTCTGATTGTATTACATACAACCTTTCCTCACGAAAACTGGTAAGGAAACTCGTTTTGATATCCATCTACCAGATTTCATAAATACAGCTAATGCTAACATGAATCCGACGGACTTTAAGCATCGCTACGGATGAGAAAATCTCATCATAGTCAACTCCTTGAACTTGTGAAAAACTTTTCGCCACAAGTCGAGCTTCATGGACGGTGAAATTACCATCCACGTCCGTCTTCTTCTTAAAGATCCATTTATCTTAATGGCTTGCCGATCATCGGGCAAGTCCACCAAAGTCCATGGATCCGTTCTCGGATTTTATGGCCTCGAGCCATTTATCGGAATCCGGGCCCACCACCGCTTCTCCATAGCTCGTAGGTTCATTGTTGTCCAGCAACATGACTTCCAAGACAGGATTACGTACCACTCTGAAGTAGTACGCATCCTTGTCATCCCACGAGGTTTGGTAGTGACTTGATCTGAAGTTTCATGATCAATATCATAAGCTTCCACTTCAATTGGTGTAGGTGCCACAGGAACAACTTCCTGTGCCCTGCCACACACTAGTTGAAGAGACGGTTCAATAACCTCATCAAGTCTCCACCATCCTCCCACTCAACTCTTTCGAGAGAAACCTTTCCTCGAGAAAGGACCCGATTCTAGAAACAATTCATATTGCTTTCAGATCTGAATTAGGAGGTATACCCAACTGTTTTGGGTGTCCTATGAAGATGTATTTTATCCGCTTTGGGTTCGAGCTTAATCCTGAAACTTTTTCACATAAGCGTCGCAGCCCCAAACCTTTAAGAAACGACAACTTAGGTTTCTCTAAACCATAATTCATACGGTGTCATCTCATCGGAATTACGTGGTGCCCTATTTAAAGTGAATGTGGTTGTCTTTAATGCCTAACCCATAAACTATCGTGGCAGTTCGATAAGAGACATCATGGTATGCATCATATCCAATAGGGTGCAACTATGATGTTCGGACACACCATCACACTATGGTGTTCCAGGCTGTATCAGTTGTGAAACAATTTCCACAATGTCTTAATTCTGTGCCAAACTCGTGATTCAGATATTCATCTCTATGATCATATCATAGATCTTTTATCCTCTTGTCACGACGATCTTTCAACTTCACACTGAAATTACTTGAACCTTTCAATAATTCAGACTCGTGATTCATCAAGTAAATATACTCAACATCTACTCGAATCATCTATGAAGTAAGAACATAACGATATTCACTGCATGCCTCAGCACTCATTGGACTGCACACATCAAAATGTGTTACTTCCAACAAGTTGCTATCTTGTTCCATCTTACTGAAAACGAGGCTTTTCAGTCATCTTGCCCATGTGGTATGATTTGCATGTCCCAAGTGATTCAAAATCAAGTGAGTCAAAACGGTCCATTTGCATGGAGTTTCTTCATGCATATACACCAATAGACATGGTTCGCATGTCTCAAACTTTTCAAAACGAGTGAGTCCAAAGATCCATCAACATGGAGCTTCTTCATGCGTTTTATACCATTATGACTTACATGGCAGTGCCACAAGTAAGTGGTACTATCATTACTATCTTATATCTTTTGGCATGAAAATGTGTATCACTACGACCGAGATTCAATAAACCATTCCTTTAGGTGCAAGACCATTGAAGGTATTATTCAAAAAATAGAGTAACCATTATTCTCCTTAAATGAATAACCGTATTGCGATAGACATAATCCAATCATGTCTATGCTCAACGCAAACACCAATCTCGGTGGTAGAGGGAGCGTGCGATGCTTGATCATATCAACCTTGGAAACACTTCCAACATATATCGTCAGCTCACCTTTAGCTAGTCTCCGTTTATTCCGTAGCTTTTATTTCGAGTTACTAACACTTAGCAACCGAACCGGTATCCAATACCCTGGTGCTACTAGGAGTACTAGTAAAGTACACATTAACATAATGTATATCCAATATACTTCTATCGACCTTGCCAGCCTTCTGATCTACCAAGTATCTAGGGTAATGCTGCTCCAGTGGTTGTTCCACTTATTACAGAAGCACTTAGTCTCGGGTTTGGGTTCAACCTTGGGTTTCTTCACTTGAGCAGCAGCTGAATTGCCGTTTCATGAAGTATCCCTTTGTTCCCTTGCCCTTCTTGAAACTAGTGGTTTCACCAACCATCAACAATTGATGCTCCTTCTTGATTTCTACTATCGCGGTGTCAAACATCATGAATATTTCAAGGATCATCATATCTATCCCTGATATGTTATAGTTCATCACGAAGCTCTAGCAGCTTGGTGGCAATGACTTTGGAGAAACATCACTATCTCATTTGGAAGATCAACTCCCACTCGATTCAAGTGATTGTTGCACTCAGACAATCTGAGCACAAGCTCAACGATTGAGCTTTTCTCCCTTAGTTTGTAGGCTAAGAAAATTGTCGGAGGTCTCATACCTCTTGACGTGGGCACGAGCCTGAAATCCCAATTTCAGCCCTCGAAACATCTCATATGTTCCGCGACGTTTCGAAAACGTCTTTGGTGCCTCTACTTAAACCATTTAACTGAACTATCACGTAGTTATCAAAACGTGTATGTTCGATGTTCGAAACATCCACAAACGACGTTTGGGGTTCAGCACACTAAGTAGTGCATTAAGGACATAAGCGTTCTAGTGTCCGCATAATCGCTACTGTCAACTTTCAACTATATTTTCTCTAGGAACATAACTAAAACAGTAGAACTATAGCGTGAACTACGACATAATTTGCAAAAGGTCTTTTGACTATGTTTAGGATAATTAAGTTCATCTTATGAACTCCCACTTAGATAGACATCCCTCTGGTCATCTAAGTGATCACATGATCCGAGTCAACAAGGCCGTGTCCGATCATCACGTGAGACGGACTAGTCATCATCGGTGAACATCTTCATGTTGATCGTATCTACTATACGACTCATGCTAGACCTTTCGGTCTCCGTGTTCCGAGGCCATGTCTACACATGCTAGGCTCGTCAAGTTAACCCTAAGTGTTTTCGCTGTGTAAAACTGTCTTACACCCGTTGTATGTGAACGTAAGAATCCATCACACCTGATCATCACGTGGTGCTTAGAAGCGACGAACTGTAGCAACGGTGCACAGTTAGGGGAGAACACTTCTTGAAATTTTGTAAGGGATCATCTTATTTACTACCGTCGTCCTAAGTAAACAAGATGCATAAACATGATAAACATCACATGCAATCAAATAGTGACATGATATGGCCAATATCATTTTGCTCCTTTTGATCTTCATCTTCGGGGCTCCATGATCATCATCGTCACCGGCATGACACCATGATCTCCATCATCATGATCTCCATCATCGTGTCTTCATGAGGTTGTCACGCCAACGACTACTTCTACTTCTATGGCTAACGCATTTAGCAATAAAGTAAAGTAATTTACATGGCGTTCTTCAATGACACGCAGGTCGTACAATAAATAAAGACAACTCCTATGGCTCCTGCCGGTTGTCATACTCATCGACATGCAAGTCATGATTCCTATTACGAGAACATGATCAATCTCATACATCACATATCATTCATCACATTCCTCTTGGCCATATCACATCACATAGCATACCCTGCAAAAACAAGTTAGACGTCCTCTAATTGTTGTTGCATGTTTTACGTGGCTGCTATGGGTTTCTAGCAAGAATGTTTCTTACCTACGCAAAACCACAACGTGATATGCCAATTGCTATTTACCCTTCATAAGGACCCCTTTCATCGAATCCGTTCCGACTAAAGTGGGAGAGACTGGCACCCGCTAGCCACCTTATGCATCAAGTGCATGTCAATCGGTGGAACCTGTCTCACGTAAGAGTACGTGTAAGGTCGGTCCGGGCCGCTTCATCCTACAATACCGTCAAAACAAGATTGGACTAGTAACGGTAAGCATATTGAACAACATCAACGCCCACAACTACTTTGTGTTCTACTCGTGCAAAGAATCTACGCAATAGACCTAGCTCATGATTCCACTGTTGGGGAACGTAGCAGAAATTCAAAATTTTCCTACGCGTCACCAAGATCTATCTATGGAGAAACCAGCTACGAGTAGAAGGAGAGTGCATCTACATACCCTTGTAGATCGCTAAGCGGAAGCGTTCAAGTGAACGGGGTTGATGGAGTCGTATTCGTCGTGATTCAAATCACCGATGATCAAGTGCCGAACGCACGGCACCTCCGCGTTCAACACACGTACAGCCCGATGACGTCTCCCACGCCTTGATCCAGCAAGGAGAGAGGGAGAGGTTGAGGAAGACTCCATCCAACAGCATCACAACGGCGTGGTGGTGGTGGAGGAGCGTGGCAATCCCGCAGGGCTTCGCCAAGCACCGCGGGAGAGGAGGAGGACTTGGGAGAGGGGAAGGGCTGCGCCAGAACTTCGTGTGAAGCTCCCATGCGTCTCCCCACTATCTATAGGGGTGGAGGGGCTGGTTTCTTGCCCTCCAAGTCCATTGGGGAGTTGGCCAAGGTGGGAGGAAAGAAATCCCATCATTTCCTTCCCCACCGATTGTTATCCCCCCTTTTTAGGGATCTTGATCTTATCCCTTCGGGATATGATCTTATTCCTTCTAAGGGGGGATCTTGGTGCGCCTTGACCAGGGGTGTGGGGCCTTGTCCCCACTACCCACGTTCATGTGGGTCCCCCCATGCAGGTGGGCCCCACTCCGGAACCTTCTAGAACCTTCCCGGTACAATACCGAAAAATCCCGAACATTTTCCGGTGGCCAAAATAGGACTTCCCATATATAAATCTTTACCTCCGGACCATTCCGGAACTCCTCGTGACGTCCGGCATCTCATCCGGGACTCCGAACAACATTCGGTAACCACATAAAAACTTCCTTTATAACCCTAGCGTCATCGAACCTTAAGTGTGTAGACCCTACGGGTTCGGGAGACATGTAGACATGACCGAGACGTTCTCCGGTCAATAACCAACAGCGGGATCTGGATACCCATGATGGCTCCCACATGTTCCACGATGATCTCATCGGATCAACCACGATGTCAAGGACTTAATCAATCCCGTATTCAATTCCCTTTGTCTATCGGTATGTTACTTGCCCGAGATTCGATCGTCGGTATCCAATACCTTGTTCAATCTCGTTACCGGCAAGTCACTTTACTCGTTCCGTAACACATCATCCCGTGATCAACTCCTTGGTCACATTGCGCATATGATGATGTCCTACCGAGTGGGCCCAGAGATACCTCTCCGTTTACACGGAGTGACAAATCCCAGTCTCGATCCGCATAAAACAATAGATACTTTCGGAGATACCTGTAGTGCACCTTTATAGTCACCCAGTTACGTTGTGACGTTTGATACACCCAAAGCACTCCTACGGTATCCAGGAGTTACACGCTGTCATGGTCGAAGGAAGAGATACTTGACATTGGCAAAGCTCTAGCAAATGAACTACACGATCTTTTGTGCTAGTCTTAGGATTGGGTCTTGTCCATCACATCATTCTCCTAATGATGTGATCCCGTTATCAACGACATCCAATGTCCATAGCCAGGAAACCATGACTATCTGTTGATCACAACGAGCTAGTCAACTAGAGGCTCACTAGGGACATATTGTGGTCTATGTATTCACACGTGTATTACGATTTCCGGATAATACAGTTATAGCATGAATAAAAGACAATTATCATGAACAAGGAAATATAATAATAATACTTTTATTATTGCCTCTAGGGCATATTTCCAACAGTTAGGCCATTCACAATACGACCTGACTTTCGGGCTCTTAGCGGCCCATGGTCTTCATGGTCCAGTACAAGCCCGCTGTCTCTTTCGGCCTGCTAAAGGCCTACAGTATAGTTGGGCCATATGTAGCCCAAACTTAGTAACGGCTTGTTAATGGTCCGTAAAATAAATTGGGGCCACCTGTTGCCCGCTTCGATGTCGGCCTGTTAACGAGCCGGGCGGTAAGAGGGCTGACCATTAACTTTTGGCCTAGTAACGGCCCATTAACTGAATGGGCCCACTAAAGTTCGTACATGTCTTTAGGCCAAATTAGATAATTTGAGCCCATTATGACGAGCAATGCACAGGACCAAAACCGATCAAGCAAAGGTACGACATACGGGGAATAACGTTGCAAATCCAGCATATATTACATGAAATTACATCCACTAGGCAATTAAAGATTGATGCCAGTGCAAATAAATGAGCAGAACCTAACCATTTACAATGTCACAATCTGCAACCTCAGCACAGATGACGCCCATAAGCATGTGGGCAAGTTCTTGCTGCTTTGCTACACTGTCTCTGAAAACATTGATCAGTTGTTGTGTCGCACGACTCTGCACCTCTGATTGATCCACCATTTCCATCATTGCTTCAACCATTAATTGGTTCACAATCATACATTTATTCCGTTGCATTCGAGACAGAGGATACTGAACAGATCCAGATGGCGATTTTGGCAGGCTTGCATTATTGATAGTGGAGAGTGTCTCGACCACTGCATCATAACATAAATTAGGACGGGAACCAAACAGATTAATCATGAGTTATTTCCGTATTACCTGGCCTAGATTTACTGGAAAGAAACAATGGGGTTGCCTTGCTGTCTTCAGAGTTTGTCTTCTTATCTTCAGCAGCCTGCACAAAATTAACACACTAGCATTGCTATCATTGGCCAAGTCAGATAATAGGAAAGCAACATTGACACAACGAACGTTTGGGCATCTATCCTACACCAAATTAACACAATATGGCACAGCTATCATTATCCAGGTAAGGTAGTACGAAAGCAACATTGACACAATGAATGAATGGGCAACCAGTGAAGCACGACAATTCAGTAATGTGCATGATATGAGATAGTACATTCATCCAGCTCAGTATGCAAAACTACCAGGCAGTTTTCCTTACAAAAATCAACATTGGCGCCTTTAACATTTTGCTACAACTAATTTTAGATGAGATAAAGGTTAGATTCACGCTGATTAACAAAATACATGTTGATGTAAAAATATAGTGATATACAGCAGGTACTTACATCAGCATTGGAGCACAGAGAATTCCCGCAAGATATTTTCAACGAATGCGGTCCCAATAGAGGAAGTCTTCTATCGTTTAACCTTATTTTCTAAAAGAGAGATGGGTAAGAAACATGTAGAAAATATGATCAGAATGCTATAAAATTTCATGATGCGAGGATACACACACGCTTCTTAGAATGGAGTTGACATTCTTTTGCTGGACTGGAGCGGACTAGTTCTTTGGCCACTGGAATCTGCTTATTATCAGTGGGAGTTGGGTTTCTCTGTGGTGGAGCAGTATCTATGAAAAATAGAGTTGGTTTATTATCTCCTGGCGTTTGGATCTTTTGCAAAGACCTGGTTTGTAACCCTTCAGATTCTAACATAGCCGTCTTCCCCTTGCATGCCTTATATAGAAGAATGGTGATTCAGTTATAAAACATGCTACAGCAGAGATGAAATAGGCACAGAAGAATAGAAAGGCATGACATATTGACATGTATTCCCTCCATCCGGAAATAAATGGATGGGTCTAGCTAGGCGTATTTCAGTTCTAGATTCATCCAGTTTTATCCATTTCTGCGACATTTAATCCGGACGGAGGGAGTATGATGTAAGAGCTAGGGATACGACAACACAACACAGTAAAGAAAAACACTGTAAAACCCACTGCAGAACCAAAGTATTCAAACCCACTCATATGAGATAGTACACTCATGGAGCTCAGGATCCATAACTACCAAGCAGTTTTCCTTACAAAAATCAACATTGTGGCCTTTAATCGTACATTTTGGTACAACTAAATTTAGATCAGATAAAGGTTGGATTCACGCCGATTAACAAAATACATGCTGATGTAAAAATATCGTGATATACAACAGGTACTTACATCTACATTGGAGCATAGAGAATTCCTGCAAGAATCTTTCCTCATAAACGATACCATTGCAGAAATTCTTCTATCTGTTAAGCTTATTTTCTAAAAGAGAGATGGGTAAGAAACATGTAGAAAATATGATCAGCATGCTATAAAATTTCATGATGCAAGGATACGCACACGCTTCTTAGAATTGAGTTGACATATTTTTGCTGGACTGGAGCGGACTAGTTCTTTGGCCACTGGAATCTGCTTATTATCAGTAGGAGTTGGGTTTCTGTGTGCTGGAGTAGTATCTATAAAAACTAGAGTTGGTTTATTATCTCCTGGCGTTTGGATCTTTTGCAAAGGCCTTTTTTGTAACCCTTCAGATTCTAACATAATCGTCTTCCCCTTGCATGCCTTCTATAGAAGAATGGTGCTTTAATTATAAAACATGCGACAACAGAGATGTGGAATAGGTACTGAAGAATAGAAATGCATGACATATTGAATGTATTCCCTCCATCCGGAAAAAATGGATGGGTCTAGGCGTATTTCAGTTCTAGATACATCCTTTTTTATCCATTTCGGCAACATGTAATCCGGACGGAGGGAGTATGGTGTAAGAGCTAGGGATACGACAGGACAACACAGCAAAAAAACACTAGTTGAATGTAAAACTATATGATAGCGGAATACATACATAAATAACTAAGGCAACATACACGTGTATGATTGGGAAAATAAGATGGCATTGCAACAGAGCACTAGAACAACACTTCAATGTAAAAAAACATGGTATGGCAGACAGATGAAGTACATACTAATGAATAACAATGCATAAGATATTCAGAAGCATGATGTCCAAATTAAGCAGATGGCATTGCGATAGAGTAGAATGACAATACTTGAATTTGAAAACATGTTATCATGAATGGAATAGGTACTGAAAAACAGGAAGGCATGACATATTTACATGCATGATTAGCATGCTAAGCACATGGCATTGCAACAGAGTAGATACACTCCACGACATTATATGCATGGTGTACCCATATCACAAGTCAAGTTAGAGCAAGGACCTTGTGGGGTGAAGAGGATTCATCATCTTTCTGCAAGTCTTCTGAAGAAATGCCTTTACATGTTCCATCATATTGGGTATCATTGACATCAAGTTTATTGGCCTTTACATTGCCCCGTGAGGTTCTTGTGGATATATCAGTGTGTGCAATTATATCTGACATGCATGGAAGACAACTAGTAGTTAGATTTATGTAATGAGTGCCTGTAGGAGACGACATAAATAGTAGGACTGGGGTTAACTAGCAGCAACAGGTCTCATAAACTAAAGGGAGAACACATATGAAAGCTACAGAATATGTATCGTTTCTACTCGAGATTAACCAGATGGCACACAAAAGTGTTAAAGAACAACATAGGTAATACTAGAAGTGGTATAATACTATAATCACCAGCCTGTGGGATAACATTGGCTGATGGATGATAACTATGGAGCAACGTTACCTAAAGAACAAGTATCTTAGCTGAACTATGGAACAACGTGAACTCCTGAACAAGACCCGTAGGAGATCAACATGAATATACAGTGAAATGTGATGATCTATTTTCCATGCTTAGATGAATAACAACGCCATAAATGTTGCACACAAGTAAGATGAGGGTACAAACTATCTGGCTGCCATCCATAGGAGTGAGCATCATGTGCTGACTTGTCGATGGCCCTGCAGTTGTTGTGGCTGTCCATGTAGGGCAAGCACATTCGATGCAGGGATCTGTTGAGTGGGGACTATAGCTCCCTTCTGGTGTATGCTTCCCTTGTTGGAGCAGCTGCGGTGAGTCGGAAGAAGGTGTGTCTGAAGATGCAGATAATGCATAATGTTAAGAACGACATATCCCTTTGAACTTAAGAAATACACTAAGAGATCAACAACAAGGTACGAGAGTGGTCACAGGTCTGTTGACTGAAGACTAAATTGGGGTCACACGATTTTATTTTATTTTGGTACTATCCGATCTACGCCGGATGGCTTGATGGACGTCTTGTGCCTCCCGGCTGACACTGTTTGAAATCTTCCCCGAAGAGACATCGACCAACGGCAGAGCAGCCTGCCTCCGCCATCCGTGGCCCCGGCCAAAACCCCGCTCCCCTCCCTACCGCACTGCCGTG
This sequence comes from Triticum dicoccoides, assembly GCF_002162155.2. NCBI lineage: Eukaryota > Viridiplantae > Streptophyta > Magnoliopsida > Poales > Poaceae > Triticum > Triticum dicoccoides. The sequence continues at coordinate 101,728,486 of NC_041381.1, read as the reverse complement.
GTTGCGCCGCCCCCGGGCCAATCCACAAAGACTCCCCGTCATCCAGATCCCCCAGATTGGTAGTACCTTCAACCCACGCAACTCTAAAATATAGCCATCTAAGCACTGCTTCTGCGGTGAACTTGTGGCCCCGCACCCTTACGTTGGAAACCAGCCAACCGGCAGCCTAGGAGCTCCACCGCCTCGAGGGGTGCTGCTTCCCATTGGGAATCGATTGGCCAAGAATAAAAATTCAGACAACTGACGCCTAAATAAAGTGATTTGAGATGAGGGTGCGACCTATTTGGCGGCATGGTGAAGTAGGAAGGTCCATATGCCGAGTCGGTGAGGCCGGCGCGGTTGCGGTGGCGACCGGCGGCAGGGAAAGAGCGATGTTGCGACGGTCGACGGCTACGCGGAAGCAGCGCCAGGACTCTAGACGGATCCGAAGTTGGAGCCGCTCCGGCGTCGTGAACAACGGCAGGGGTGAATCAGCTCCTGTACGGTTCACGCGGCCATCATCGAGGCATCACCAGCAGCACGGAGTAAGAGGCACACAGCCCAGTGCATGACGGCAAATGGACATCATCTCCGGCATTAGGGAGGAGGGCGGCTGTGAAATTGGTGTGGTGGGGGCCACCATGGAGGTGGGGCTGAGGTTTC
>NC_041381.1:101690000-101727612 GCF_002162155.2 Triticum dicoccoides | reverse complement strand
GGGGGATTGGGAGGGGAGTGGAACCATGACTTACAGACGCATTTGTCTGAAATGTGAGGGGGAGTTACAGTTCTACCCTTGCCTATAGGCTTCTCGGCTTGGGTCTGTGTATTGAGGGTCGGGGATAGTAGAGTAACTTTGCTTCTCCCCAAATAGTGGGCGGGAGCGATTTCGGGCGAGGAGGGCGTGTTTTGAACTATAGTGGGCGCGAGCGATTTCGGACGAGGAGAGCGTGTTTTGAAATAGTGGGCGCGAGCTATTTCAGGCGAGGAGAGCGTGTTTTGCCGACCATGGTTTATGAATTATTCGGCACATGTCATTTCGGCCGAGGAGAAGGCGCGCTTGGATGAAGATATGAACCTACCCTCGATGTACAACGGGCCAATTGATGCGTGTCCCACATAGGACGGTAATTTCGCGTCTCCCATTTATTTGCTCGGGCGAATTCCACCTAGCAGAGAGGATGTTTAACGGTTCATTCAAATTTTGGGAGAACGAGCATCCACGTCTACCTTACCAAGTCGATTCGAATCAAATTTTGAAATATTAGCTTGCCACTTCTTTTTTAGATGGACAGATGATGCTCGGGAGTAATGTGTTTTTACATGCTCGTTGCTAGCGATTTAGTATATGACAAATAGTTGACCCACTCAAAAACGCGAATCAAACCCAAAATGAAATATCTCGATTCAATGAAATAGCTCATTCAGTAGGTCAAAATAGTGAACTAAATACAAAATTGAACACCTCAATCGAGTAGCATGTTGTACGGTATTATAGTACTCCATGAACATGTTGAAAGTCAAATTAATGAACTTGTTTGATATACGCATATATCCGTTCATGTGTGGATTGCAGACAACATGTTCTCCAATTTAAATATTTGAATGCAAGTTTATATCGAAACATGGTTTATATCAGTCTTTGATGCATAAAACGCGACCTCCCCCTCTCCCGGACTCCTGTTCTTTCTCTCTCTCTCTCACCGACAATCTTCAATTCTGTCGCACGCATCCGACACAAAAACCTTGTTGCTCCCTCTCCCTTTCTATCCATCTCTCTCTCTCTCTCTCTCTCTCTCTCTGTCTCTCTCTCTCTTTGTGTGTGTGTGTGGGGGGGTCTTTCTAGTTCGCATGCATATATACACCATCTATAGGTCTCTCTCACACACTATGTATGATACTCTAGCTAGTCCAAGCTAGATATCTTGGGTGCACTCATCGTACGCACACAAATTCCTTGGCTCTTTGCCCGTAACTCTCTCACGCACCACTATGTCGTCTCGGAGCTCTTCCCCCCTCTCTTAAACTCTCCATCCACCTGGGTCACACATACACATGCATATCTCACTCACACTAGATAGGCCCATCTAAAACTCTATCTCTCTCCCTTGTTCTCTCTCCATCTCACACGCACACACACACAATCTCATGCCCAGCTAGCCAAGTATGATGGTCTCTAACTCAATTGTAGGCACACGCAGTCCCCCCCTATATGTATATGACTAGCTAATCTTAGTCTCCATCACAAACATGTGCATGGTCTATCTCGATTTATCTTGGGGCATCTTTCTATCGCGCATGCACTCCCTCGATCTCCCACCCATATAGTCCCCTCATGATCTCGAGGGGATCTCTCTATCACAAACACACCCTCTCTCCCTCCCCATGCGTCCATGCCATCTATGTGTCCCTCTTGACCTTTTTTCCTTGTTGGCCAGACCTCTATTGGACATGTGCTATAGGGGTGTCTCTCTCCGTTGCAAACAATCACACACTAGCTATGTTCGTGTATCTCCTCGCCTTGCTTTTCCATCTCGGAGATGCATGCGTGATATGTTCGCATAAGAAACAAAAAAACACACTCTCTCTCTAATTTATCGTTTGTTGTCACTTTCTCTTTCACACGCACATACTCTTTTTGCACACTTACTCATTCTCCTTCACATGCACTTGATCTGTCTCGACTGAGCCACTCTCCTCGGTCCATAGCATATAGATTTATTGAAAAGTTAAACATCACAAAGTTTGACCATGTACGTGGAGAAAAAGAATTACATCTAGTACGGCAAACATATACCATTAGATTCATCATGAGATGTAGTTTTGTATGATGTATCTTTTGTATTGTAGATATAAATAACATTTGCGTAAACCTAATCAAAGTTTCCAAAGTTTGACTTCTAAAAAATTTACATGCACTGCATTATCGAGCGGATGGAATATCTCTTTCCCCCTCTCAGCTATCTGACGCACCACTCAGCCTTATCGGGGCTCCTCAATCTCTCTCAAACTTTATTGGTCAGTTTGGACCTAACCCTCATGCCTTGATGGCCGGTACTGCCTGGTGTGGACGTGAGATGTAAAATATTTATGCCTAGCCAGGCTTGTGTGGTGGTGAAGTGTTTGGTTCATGCATGGGCCAGGAAAAGCATCAACGTCGCATCAATCAATACATGCATCAATTATTTATTGCTAATATCCATCCATGTTGTTGTTAGCCTCGTGGCCGCGCAAGCGTCCATGAAATCCAGCCACAACCCCAGGCCATGCAAAAGATGCTCAGGACGCAAGTCAAACTGGCCTTATATCTCCCTGGTTCACACATACACATGTCTCGCTCGCGCTATACATATAGACCCATCCAACACTCTCCGCCCTTGTTCTCTCTCCATGTGACACGCAGCCACCTAAGTACCATAATCCCTCACTCCATCATAGGAGCAAGCACTCCCCCCTCCTAAGTATGACTATCTCTTACTAGCCATTAGGAACACACGTATTGTCTCTTTCCATCCATACGTCTATCTCGATATCTCTCGGGGCATCTTCTATCGCGCACACACCTTGTCACTCGATCTCACACCCATGTAGTCCCATCACGATCTCCAGGGGATCTCTCTATGAAAAACATACAATCTCTCCTCCCCATGTCTGCATTTTCTCCGTAACGTCTCTCTCGCCCTCTCTCCCTTGTTTGTCAGACCCCTCTTGGACACGTGCTAGGGGTCTTGCTCTCTCGGTTCCAAACAACCACACACTATCTCCTCACCTTGCCTCCGTTATCGAAGATGCATGTGTGATATGTTCGCATAAGACACGCACGCTTTTTCTCTACTTTTATCGTGTGTTGTCCATGTCTCTTTCACACATGCACACACACTTTTTTCACTCTCTCTCTCTCTCTCTCTCTCTCTATTTAGGGACTCTGTCACGTCCATAAGCATATGGATGTTTTGAAAAGTCAAACCTCAGAAAAGTTTGACCAGGTATATGTTGAGAAAAACATTTACATCTGGAACGATCATTAGATTCATCACAACATGTACTTACTTCATACTATCATTTATCTTTGGTATTGTAGATATAAGTAATTTCTTTATAAACTTGGTCAAAGTTTCAAAAGTTTGACTTAAAAAAATGTTGGAACTACATTATCAAACGGAGGGAGTAGCTCTTTCTCTCTCTGCTATCTCTCACGGGCCTCCCCTCTCACTCGAACTCTCTATACCGACGGATTATACGCTCACTGTGTCAGTGTATAGCTCTGTATATTGTTTAGTTGACTGGTCAACCAATCCATATGCTGCCTTGTCAGCTCGTGTTCTGTATCTTCTTGTGCTGGCCCATGTGGCAGTGGGTGAAAATAAGTAAACTAGAGGCCCATCTGACACGCGGTGAACTAAAGAAAGTTGAAACCACTCGGGGTAGCACCTTGCACGCTAGTAAATTGAGGGCGCATTGAGGACAAACTTCTTGCGCGCGAAGGACGCACTCGTGCACAATTCACCACTACGCGGCGGCATGCATAGAAGGACGCACTCGCGCACACACAACACACATCAGCACACGTGTACATCGGCGTCGCCGCCAGTTGAGATGGACGGCGAGGCAGCCAACAAGCGGAGGCGGCTCGAGCCAAAACCGCATCCGGCGAGCCTGGACTTCATCAGCAGCCTCCCCGATGACATGCTGCTCGTCATCATCGGCCTCCTCCCCACCAAATCTGCCGTGCAGACCACCCTGCTCTCCCGGCGGTGGCGCCCCATCTGGTGGTGCATCCCCCTCAACCTCACCGTCGATATCCGCCTCTGTGACGGGGATTGCAAACGCATGGCCGCAGTCTCCAAGATCCTTTCATGGCACCCTAGGCCAGCCAGACGCCTTGACATCCGCATGTTCAGCACCAACTGCAAGGTGCAAGCCAAGTTTGACGAGTGGTTCTTATCCCCTGCCCTAGATCAGCTCGAGGAGGTCAGCTTTGAAGCTGGACGATGTCGCTCTCTGTCGCCGTTCGCTCTCCGCCTCACGCCAACGCTGCGCCGCGCCAGCTTCAGCTCCTGCTATCTTCCCCAGATTAATGCTGCGACCGCCTTTCTTCTCCCTCAACTCAAGCAGCTCAACCTCTTCGACGTTGTCATCTCGAAGAAGGCTATGGAGCACCTGCTCTACAGCTGTACTGCGCTCGAGTACCTTCGTCTTGAGCAGATCCACGGGTTCATTAGCCTCCACATCGCCTCGGCGAATCTGCGATGGATATATGTGTCTTGCTGGCCCCGCAACAAGACATCAATTGGGAAGAGATCACTCCAGCTTTTCCACGTTATGGTCATTGAGAATGCGCCTTTCCTTGAGAGATTGCTTGTATCGGATCTAGAAGGTCCAACAAAAATCAGGGTCATTGACACGCCGAAATTGACAGCGTTGGTGTACTCGTCTGCCAAATTCTCCGAACTCTGTATTGGATCCATAATCGTTCAGGTACATCACTCATCTTCTTCTCCGTCCTCTTGAAATTCACATTTTTAAATTTCTTCTTGATGTATATACGACCGTCTTCCAGAAAATGATTCCCACAAGCTTGACCCAGTCCATGCGCACAGTGAAGATCATAGCACTAAAATCTATCGGCCCCAATCTGGATCAAGTTGTTGGATTCCTTACATGCTTTCCATGCACGGAGAAGCTACTCATAAAGGTGAAACTTCTATCCTATAAGTAAACGGTAATCACAACGTAGCTCATTTTTTTCGTAATTTTCCCAAATTACGATGACAAGTGTAGTGTTCAAAACTGCATCTACGCACTGCACTGAAAGAAATGTTTTTAGTATTTTTTCTCACGTGATCACTTGCATCGTTTTTATGTTGTACTACTATTATAGCCTAGGCTAGTCATAGTGGAAAGTAACTTAGACTGCTCTAGTAACTCTATGGTTACCCTAAGAGAAAGTACTACCTCCGTCCTGGTTTACTCTTCCAATTTGGTAGTATCAAAATTTGACCATTGATTTAACTGAGAAAATGTTAATGCATGTCACTAAGAACTATATCGTTGCATTCGTATTTGAACATAATTTCAAGTGGTGTAATTTTTAGTGACATGCATTGGCATTTTCTTAGGTAAATCTATGGTCAAAATTTTATACTAAATACGAGGTAGTATTCCCTCTATCCCAAAATTCTTGTCTTACATTTGTTTAGATACGGATGTATGTAACACTAAAATGTAACTAGATACATCCGTATTTAGACAGATTTAAGACAAGAATTTTGGAACGGAGGGAGTACAAAAGTGGGCTATGTAGGCCAAAACATGTGCCAAATTCACTTGTGATGCATTTGGCATCGATGCCCCTCCATTGCTCACCTGGTGCCCCAATCTGGATCACCTACTTTGCTCCGGTGCCAAATTAACTCACGCAATGATAAAACACTGCGTGGGAGAGAGAGAGGACTGAGGCAATAAAAAACACTTGTTTGGGAGAGTGAGAGGCTGGTGTAGTTGGTTTGATTGATTTGTTTATACACGTGGGTCTGTGTGCATAGCGGTGCCAACTCTCTCACATCACGAGAGCGGTGCCAAAATCTTTTGATTTGACATCGATGCGTATTATGTGGCATACTTTTGCGAAATATGGCATCGGCCACATAGTGGAAGGCAACAAATGCCCAAGCTCTTCACGTGCTCCTAGTAAAATGAGAGGAAACAGAGAGAGAGAGAGAGAGAGAGAGAGAGAGAGAGAGAGTGAAAAAATATCACTAGCCAGCGAACCCTATCGTATGAGCAAATGATATTGGTACCTCTTGATGACACGGCAATCTTATCAAGCCAACTGCTCTAATATGTTCTCTTCTTTTGCGGATAAAAAAGACCCGAAAGTGAAAAATGTGCTGCACTATAACAATCTCATCGAATGCCTTGATCTCCATCTTACAGAAATTTATTTGATCGACTACCGAGGCAGCACATCTGAGATTAAATTGGTCAGGTACTTTGTTCTAGAGGCAAGTGTGCTCAAGGTAATGAGGTTTGGCGTTCTCTGGCGCAACAATGAATGGCGTGCTGATCACCGCAAGCGTCTAAGCCTAAATGAAAAAGTCTCCGCAGAAGCTGAATTTGTTTTTGAAACATCAAGTGGCCAGAGACTCGAAAACTTATTTGCCCATTAGTGACTTGTCAGGGCGGTGGATTTTAGTTTGTACGATAATGATGCATCCACCTAAAGTAAGGAAAGTTCTTATGTAAACTTCCTAGTAATTCCCTCTTCGTAGGTGCAGCATTACTCCTAACATTTCTAATATCAGTTTGAAACTTGTAATATTGCCATGTCCTATTCCTACATTTTCAAAATCGTGCGAATCAAACAGGTCCTGAGTTGGTGATGATGTTGTGCCTCCCATCTTTCACCAATAGCCGTCGGATATAGATCTAAGGCATACAAACCAAGCTTCTCCATTTTTGCAAAAAGATGCCCGCACTTGTTCCCTATTTACAAACAACTCCTTGTCTCTCACAATCATCCTCATCTCCTCCCCACCACATCTAGAAGGCCGTGGAAAAATCTGGCGCGATGGCCACTGCCGGAGCCGTCCACCCCCAGTCTTGGTGTTCCGTGCAACGCACGGACATCTATGCACGGGAAATTATGTTGAACAGGGCTAGTTGTAAGCAGGCTAGCTCTACAACCATGATGATAGTGACTGCAGACGGTGAGGCTGACGATGGTATGCCGAATACGGCGCCTATACTCAGGTGTCATCTCCGGCGCAGGGTCTTGTCACTTCATTGTGAGGAGCAGCACGTAATAATTTGACCAACGGGTAGTACAGTGCTAGTACTCCTACTACTGCATTGGTAGTACTACTACTAGTACTAGTAGCACCACCGTCTGGATTTAGGAGTACTACCACGTCCATCTAGATTTTAGTATTCGACTAGCAATATCTAGTAATGCATGTCACAAAAAATGTACTACTCCCTCTGTAAATAAATACATGGCGTTTTATTCCTATTGGCGAGAGAACTTAATGTTTTTTTGCTAACTAGAGTACTAATAGGATTACATGCAATGAACTAAACACTGCATGTCATGTTTGGTAGTCTCAAGTCATTGAAAGCATGCACGGCCCATATCCCTCATTGGTTGATATGTCACGAAATAAGAAACAAGGAGGGAGTTAATGCACCGTGCCCAAGTGTTTTGGAATTATTTGGTTTTCGTAAGGTGACTTACACAACATTTTTGTTTACATGCATTAACATTTTATTAGTTAAATCAAAGGTCAAAACTTGGCGCAAAATGCAAAGGGGACCAATAAACCAGTAAACATCAAACTTCTCTCGTTTGGCCCCAACTAGAGGTCCGATGAGATGACTGACTATATTGCACCGACATGGAGGGGGACACAACTTCATTGACTTATGACAACTACCTTTGGTTGAATGACACGTGGGCCCAGGGGTGGCTGGCCCAGCTATCTTACAGCCAAAGGTAAGTGCAGTAGACTAGCCACAGTGGGAGTAACTTCGGTAGTAACATCGAGTCCAACTCAGCAAATTTTCTTATGTGGCAATGAGTTAATGAGGAGAGATGTGGTGCTAGTAACTTAGCTAGTTACTTTAACATCACATGTCCCAATGCAATATGAGTCTATAACCTAATAAATGAAGCTTTGCATGTTAGTACTACCACACTTATGTTAGTACTACCCACTATTGAGGTAGTAACATAGTCTAGGGATACGTGTATGTTACTAGTGTATGTTACTCTCCATTGTGGCTAGTCGTAGAGGGCCGAGGAGTAGTACGAAATCATACGCACCTACGCACACTAACCAAGGGCAAGAGTGATCACTCGAATCACAGGATCAGTTGACTAGAAGCTAAGCTATACCCATGGAGGCTGTGCCAGATGGTCCACGATGCCGTCCTGCGGCCCGGCACCGAGGAACGTCTCCAGGTAGTATTGCTTGAGGCTTCCAGGGCGAGGGGCCGCTTGGACGACAGCTTCGTCTCCTTGTTCGACGAGGTCCTCGTCTGTTTCCTCGACAAGTTCACCATCGTCAAGAAGCTCGCAGACGAATTTGAAGTAAGCCTCCAGCCAACGCGCCCAGGCTCCGCGATGCCCGCAACCCTCAACGGCCACTATGGTGACAATCTCTTCGACGCACTGGTGGCCCTGCGACTGCCCGCAGTCGCGCCGGAGAATGTCCAGCTTGCGGTCGCACTCGCCGCGCAGCGCCTGGCGCAGCAAGACACCATCGACATAATCACTCACGTCTACGCGCAAATCGTCCACAAGGACTACTACATGCAAGAGGAGGACGATAGGACACTGGCCTTCTTGGACCGCAGGGCAACCTTGGATGGCACTGTTCAGAAGCACGTTGAGCTCGTTGCCAACGCCGCTGCTTCTCACACGTCGGTTGGTGACCCGGGGCACTAGGGCGTGAGGATGTCATTGATGGATCCGTATGTATTTTTACCTTTCCGTCAAATCCATGTAGTGGTATATGATACTACAGTAATTATCTTACCTTTCGCATCAACTTCATAATTTTCGTATGTACCCCATGCATGAACGGCGCCAGAACCTAACCTCTCCTTACTCTAGGAAAAATCGTTATTTTCTATCTATCGGTCGCGCCATGGAGCTGAACCAAATTTTACAAGTTACGAATTCAAAAGGAAAAGCCTGCCGTGTTCGCGTTGCACCCCCACATGGTTGGTCCGGTACACCGCTCAAGCGGGAATGCATGCGGTGCATTCTCACTTACAAGTGGGACCGCAGTTGAGCAAACCGACTATCGGCAAACCCCCACCCCGCCCACCGCGCGATGGCTGAGAAAACAGGAGGGAGAAGAGATGGCTGTAGCACGGACTCCAAGAAAATTGGTGTCGGATGGGACTCGTGTGGGTGGCGTGGCCGTACTGCTAGACGTGAATGCTAATTATGGCCCATGCCACCCCACTATATCGAGCCTATATTGAGGTACGTAGAACAAAATTCCTGCAGTCTGTGCTCAGTCCTCCTCTATCTCTCTTCTCAACCAGCTAGCGGACGCGCGGAGCCCATCGTCTGTTTGCTCACATGCGGTCCCACATGTTAGTGAAAACGCAAGCGGACCCACTGAACCTGCACATCTTTCACCTTGACGTGCTGGTGATGAAAAACAAATCCAATAAAGATCTTCGGTGGCCGCTTTTGGAGTTACTCAAGAGTAGTAAGATTCTATTTAAAGTTTAACCCAAGATGCACATCTCGTGGATTCAACTACCACTCTATTTTCTTTCATGACACAACCTGGATGCTGGATGTCCCACATGTCGGCAAAAGGAGGAAGAACCCAACCAAATCTTTGGTTGTGCTCACGGATTAGACTAGTTGTGCTAACTTAGAAAATTTATTGTGTACTCCCTCCGTTCCAAAATACTTGACTTCCATTTGTCCAAAAATGGATGTACCTATATACTAAAACATGTCTAGATACATATATATTTTGACAAATAGAAGGCATGTATTGTGAAACGGAGGGAGTAGAATGGATGCAAGTTTTTGTATTGGGAAGAAGAGTACATCCATATATTGATAGAACACAATTTAGTAGATGTTCTATCACTTTTAGCTAGCACAGAGGCTAGAGATGAGATTAGTGCACTTGTTGATACTCCTACTAGAATAGAGTCTAGACATGGGACTAGATGCGAGGAAGCAACATCTACTTCTTTACACTCGAAGAAGAAAGAAACACGCAAGATCGAGCCTCCGCAGATCAACAATGAATGCACCGAGAAGGCACTAATCCAACTTACAGGAGTAGTAAAATGTATTCTTTTGGTTCTTGTTTTCGTTGGTCTTGCTTTTCTAGTCAAAATTATCGTTGGAGTTCGTGCAAAATGGAGGTCCATTTGGGGTCGTGCGTTGGAGTTGGCCTTACAAGTGGGACCGCAGTTAAGGAAACCGACTATCGGCAAACCCCCACCTCGCCCGCCGCGCGATGGCTGAAGTTAGAGAAACAATGAGGTTGAAGAGATTGCTCTAGCACAGACTCCAAGAAATAATATGGTGTCAGATGGATGCCGTGGTGGTGGCGTGTGCCGTACTCCTGGTCGGGAATGCTTGTTCTGGCCCATGCCACCTCACTACTCCTACTACTTACTCCTACTATATAGTACTAGTATCGAGGATTCGAGGTGCTGGTTATGTAAAGCTAGTACAAATAGTGAAGCATGTAAAAACACCCGCCCGACGCGCGAAGCATGTTAAGCTAGTACAAATAGTGTACTAGTACTAGTACTATTGTTGATTGGCCTCATCCGATAACCTATTGCAATGCACGTACAATTATGTACTTGGAAAATATTTTTTTGCCTCGTGGCACCACTCACTCAGAGAAGCGACTCGAAAGCCATTCATAAATTTAGTAAGTTTATCACAGGCATATCATTTTATTACATACAACAAGTCATCAACCCACATCGACAACGAGGATACATTATAAATACTAAAGTTTTCACCAGGCAACAAATAACAAGCAATGAAATGAACTTCAACTCAACCATTCCTCGGTGTTGGAAACACTTGCTTTGAACCACAAGTGATTCTCTGGGACGGGCCATCCATTATCGATCTGGAGACCAACGCAGGACTGATCATCCAGGCTGAAGCGGCCTACTATATCAGTACCAGGGTAGGGAACCACCCAAATGTCTGAGGTATAGATACAGTTGCTTCTCATAAATGGTAGTAACGTTGTGTCAACAACAGTTGGATCGCCTTTCACCATCATTGGATAGTTTTGTCCAAGGAAGAGCGAGTTTTTCTCCAAGACTATCAATTCTGTACCAGGGAGATGGAGTTGGCGCTAGCACACTAGTATCCATCCCGAATACCATGCAACGGGTGTTGGAATAGGTCCGGAGAGTGCGACCATGGGAGACTACACCTGCTTCCTTAGCAGTAACATCATCAGTGCGCTGTATACACCCAAGAAGAGGTGATCCATCGGAATTAGTTGCCAGGCGCCACAAAGTATATGGGCAATTCTCGTCCTCATGCTTGTGATCACCACCATCGTCATCTCCCCCTTGGTTATAAAAATTTTCAAGTATGGGTGGTGGAATGTTCACGGGACCTTGGAAACACAAGAAGAAGGTTAATTAGTAAAGGGAAACTTGCTAACCCGCATGCATGTGGATGAAACAATTATAATTACGGTGGAAGACAAACGTACCAAAACTATGAGGATTCAATGCAAAAACAGTGCCACGAGTGGTGGCAGCAAACACAAGGCCCTCGTATTGAATTGCATTGCAGTACTCATCCATGTACAGAAACTGATTTTTGAGCAATATCCATCGAGTCAAACCACCAAGGATGGCAACAAGCTTGTCGAAGATAGAAAAAACTTCATAGTTGTTGCAATTCCAAGAGAGGTTGGGAACTCGACAAATTGCTATCTTCCATAGAAGACAGTCACCATGATCGTATTTGAACGTGCGTACAATACCGGTGTGCTCAACCTCTGGGCAGTCTGCTGAGATTTTTGGAAGTGGAACCCGGTCATGAGTGTACACATTCAGAAGTTCCCACTCGCAGTTGGACCCAATGTAAACAACCCAATCTCCATTTGCGCCTGCCCAAGCCTTGCCCTCAAGCGATGGCATCTTAACATCATACGTATCATTATCAAGCGGCATCAACTTGCACAGGGCGAGGCCTCCGTTGTGCCGGCGCCAGTCATCAGGATCATGGTGAAGAAGATAGGGGAGATGAAACCGCTCCTTGACTCATGGGTTCCTTGTAATGATGTTATTAGTTGAGTCGAGAATGGGCTTGAACGAACCTGCCATGCTAGCCGAGGTGATGACGTCGCACCGATCAATGAGTTCCTCCACCATGTCATCTTTTAGATTGGGGCAAGAATAACGGGGTCGTTTCCGGCCTGTTCCCTCCATGGAGAAGAAGATCGAACAATGGCAGAAGAAAGGGTGAACGGCTAAAGGAAAATGGAGGAGGGAGAGGAAGAGCGTGCGACAGCAGTTCCAAATAGAGAGGGAAAGGCGAAGAGTCGGTGGACGGTTGCCACTTTGCCACGGTTCATGAAGAGGCGCCCTGGCCTACATGTCCGTTCGGAAATACTCCTACTACTCACTGTCGTCTTACTGATATGTTGAAACGGGACCACATGTCAACGAAACATGGTGTGTAATTTCTCGTGCAAAATGTGATCTGGCCGCGTTGGCTCGAGGTGCCGCATTACTTATCGACCTTTATTTTTTTAATGGCGCGCCGTTCAGTTTTGAAGCACGAGTAACTGGTATTATACGCAGAGAAAGTATAAACTACTCTACCACTACTCCACCTCCAGTACTAGTAGTATAAAAGAGATATATAGGCTGGAGCTTCAGCGCTTTCTTGCCAAGGGTTGCCCACTTGCTTCTCACACTACCACCCTCTCTCCTGAGGTAAAAAAGACGGCCCCTCTCTCCCTCCTCACCGGTGGTCATAGATCTGCCGGGGAAGAAAAGGACGTGCAGCGTTGACGCACTCGTCGTCAGCGAGCGAGGTCACGCACTGACGACAAGGCCGTCCTCCAGACCTAGCGCCCGCACGGGATGGCCTCCGTCCCCAAGCTCACCGCCGTAGTGTGTGCGGAGGACGACGACCATGAGCGAAGCCACTTCCCGCCGACCCTCAGGTATGCTACCTCTTTTCGAACCATACCCTTGTTCTATTGCCCCAACTGCCACGTCATTGCATGTGGATCTTTTTCCACTCCACCATCTTCCAATTTGCTATCCTCTGCTCTGCTGGCCACGCAGACGAAAACCATAATTTGCACTATTAAAAGAAACCCTACATCATGCAGACTAATCGATGTTTGTGTTGAATAAGGAAAGGAAGGGAGACTGTACTATCCAAGAAAGTAGGCATCGAACCCGCATCTAGGTTGAAAAGGGGAAAATCAGTAGCTAAGGAACGAGTCTCGTGTCTCTTGGTCGAAGAAGGGTAGAAAGGCATGAGAACGCAATAGAGAATGACCAGGTCGATCGGTTTGTTGTCCTCACATAGGAGAAAGGTGGCTAAAGAGAATAAAAATGGGACGCAATCCAAATATGTTGCCTGGATATTTGTTGCTCTGGGCAACCGTACCTCCCTCACCACTCTTCGTCCATGGAGGTACATCGTACTGGTGCGCCCACGGTCTGAATGGGCCTCCCATGCTCTTATTGCCACTTTTTTTTGCTGTTAGTATAACGCCAACAGTCAAGTCAAGCAATGCTACTGCTAAAGTGAAGCCACATTTAACTAATGCCGCTCTTAGTTTAATGCCACCGATAAATTTAAGCAATGCCATTTAATGTCACTGGATTATTTCAGGGTTAGTTGTGGATTGTGGATGTATTGTTACCTTTACATTTTGTATTGTTAATTCTTATAGAAACCTTACAGTGCTAGAGTTTATTGAAATCTGTTCAGTAAAACCATTGTACTGTACCCTATAATAAACTAACTACTCTACTGTTGCACTAGCCACTGGATTAGTGTATATTTGTAGTATTCGAATGGTGTAGAGTTCACTCAAATTATCCCGGTAAAGCTAGTCACACCTTTGTTAAAATTAATGTTCATTATGTTATCGGAGGAGGTCTGTATGTTTGTCTCTAATGCCTGTCGACTACATACCTGACATCATGATGTAATGTTAAGTCATTTCCTTTTGTACAGTGTCACTGAATTGTCAAGGCGGTTATGGCAATTTATTTTAGTAGAACTGCACAAAATTTGCTTAAAAGACGAGGAAAGGTCAGGAATGGCTCAGTTTTTCATAAAAAACTATGTATGCCTACCTGACATCAGCCGTTGTTGCTTTATTTATTCCTTCAAACAGGTTGTTAGAAACAGTCTTGCTACCTTTTCCCATTAATAAATTGGAATGCTTATATTTGTGAGTCTATGCTTCAGCTAGTGCCACTTTTATAGTAATCACACTTTCAATATCTATGCAAACAGGGATGCTCGATTTTAGTGGAGCTGCACAAAAAGTCCAACTGGTTCAACATTAGGAGCATGTTTTTTCCAAACCTTTCTGTCCAATCTTTGGCACTATGAGCTGTTCATTACGAAGGTACATGGTTTGCTACTATCTTGCTACTCTTTTTGTACTGTCATTAGATAGTAATACTAGTGTTTTCTAGCTGCTTGATATGTTTACTAGCTGCTTGATATTTGTGCGAACAGAGATGTCTGCCCGTTGCTATTTGGCAAACAAACAAAGTGTCCGCAATTTTGGTTGAATTGCACAAGAGAATAGTATAGTCACTGCATGCAATGCCATTTGTAAATAGACAAAAAGATTGGATAGTCACTTCATGGACTGCAGAAAAGTAGTACTGTACTATTTGCTGGCCAACAGTTGGTGCTTCATTGCTTTGGTCTGATTATACAATGGGCATAATTTTGCCTAAGTTAAAGTTTGTATTCCGAA
Organism: Triticum dicoccoides; assembly: GCF_002162155.2. Lineage (NCBI taxonomy): Eukaryota > Viridiplantae > Streptophyta > Magnoliopsida > Poales > Poaceae > Triticum > Triticum dicoccoides. The sequence goes on along the minus strand of NC_041381.1, from coordinate 101,712,839 downwards.
AATTGTCTCGCGGTGTGATCGAGAGAAGACCAAATCATATTTCAATGGATGTTCCTCCATCATGTGTGGTTCATTCTCATGGTTCCAGCTGTTGGTGAAACCACTTATGTTTGCAAGAGGAATTGTAGACTTCACAAACAAATTTGTCTTTCAGTCTGTACTGAATGTTGGCCAATAGAAGGATCCATGTTAGTAGGAAGAACATATGTTTTTTCTAGATCTTTGCTTTTGGAGCTACATATTTGTATATGATCTATGAATCATTGAGATGCATTAACATGTTGATCTTTTATATTGGAATCGTACTAGTTAGTTTTAGTTGTGATGCAAGATCCGAAGTGGCTGTCTTTGCTTTTGGAGCTACATATTTGTATATGATCTGTGAATCATTGAGATACATTAACAGTTACTTATTTCTGTTCGCTCAGTGTTCACAAGTTACTGACCGATCACTAGCTAGCCTACAAATGCGCTCCTGGCAGTTTTATTTGCGACGCAAGATGCGAAGTGGCAGTTTTTTGAATAAAAATGCCTACCTCTGAAGAAACTGACAAGCTACACTATCTATCCTACACAGATAAATAGCAGATCACGCAGGTACTACCTCCTTTCCGGTTTGAAGGGCTCAATTCAAGAAACAACCTACTCGATCCTACACGAATAAATAGCGGATCACGCACATACTAGTACCTCCTTTCCGGTTTCCAGGCCTTAATTCAAACCTCTCACCAACCAAGGTACTCCCTCCATCCGGGTTTATTAGTCCCATGAGCAAAGCGGCAAGACCAAGGCATGGCAATAATTAACGGCATGCAGAAGTTTAAGCCTAATTAATTCCAGTGATTTAAGTGGCTGCATGCGTGCCCTCGGCTGCGACGCGTTGCATGCTGCTTCGCGTACTGCCTGCGAGCGATTCTGAGTGCCTGCATGCAGTCAGCCGTAATTAAGGCAGCTAACTGATGCGAAAAAAGATACGCTTTAATTGTTGCAGGCTTTTTAAATCCGTGGAATCATTATTGACAAGGAGGGGGATGATTCGAGTGCTCTTGTTTGACCGCCATGCCGGTGTGCGACCCAGACGGGACGGGATGACACAGTCATAATTTCAGTTTCCCTAGTTTTCCACGGCAAGCTAGCACGCTAAGCCATTATGCATTGAATTCCGATGACCATCGCACTACCTTCCCCCTATAAGTACTATTTCCCGGCCTTCTCCGGTGCCATCGTGACCCAACTCACCATATCCTCATAAGCCCCCACTGGCCTGACGTCGCTAACCGGAAGGCAGACGGAGGGAGGAGGCATTTTATCTGTCTTTAGATGGCAATGCATAGATCGAGGAGTTGTTGGAGCACGACCGCATGGCGGAGGAGCAGGAGTTGTTGGAGCGCGACCGCCTAGCGGAGGAGCAGCGTATCGCCAATTTGCACCGCCAGCGGGACATGGAGCAGCAGTGCTCCGACGCTCTGAGTCACGAGCAGAGTGCCCGCAACTGGGCCGACTACGTGGAGGCCGGCGCCCGGCAAATAGCCCTTGAGGCTGTCGGGCATGCACGCCTTCGCGACGCCGATTTTTACTACCAGCTCGTCAAGTGGGTTTCCCGCTTGGAAGCCGAAGCTTCGGTGAGCCATGCCGGCATGGAAAGGGCCAATGCGCGCGAGCAACGTGCCCTATCGCACCTTTGGCAAGTCCGAGGCGAGGCGCAGGATGCCGGTGCCGGCGTTTAGCGTGTACCATAGATGGCGGCCGGCATCGTCTAGTTAGCTAAGAGTAAGTTAGTACTTGTACGCTACTAGAGTATTAGTGGGAGTAGATAGTTAACTTGGCTATGATGGTTGTCAACGTGGAAGTTCAGTACTCTATATGTGGATCAGACCTGTTACTTTGCTCTGAATGTTGAGCTTTCCGTTTGAACGTATGGAATGGGCTATTTTTTTAAATGGGTTGTATTTGTCCTCCACGGGTTTAGAGGCTGACTTTTGGGCCTAGCAAGTTGATGCGTACACAATCAGGAGATGATTGTATGTGGAGAGGATGACAACAGGGACCCGCCAAGGTCATGGCAGTACGCAAGCAAGTGCCTCCTTATTTCAAGCCAATAAAAAAATGGCTCCTCCTAGTGGATTTCTTACATCTGGGTCCCATGCCATTGTCAACGTAGTCAATAATCGAGAGAATTGCACAATGAGCGGCTGACACCAGGGACCCAGCAGCTCGCCCAGTTATTTTGTTTTGGGTTAATTTGATAAATGCCACTCCAAATCTGGTGTATCCGAGAAATGCCACTGCAATTTCCAAACTATAAAAAATCCCATTTCATGCCATTTCTAGTGGCATTTTTCGAAGTCTGGAGTGGCGTTTTTCAAAGTTTGCAAACTGCAGTGGCGTTTTTCAAAGTTTGCAAAAATTGCAGTGGCATTTTTAAAAGTTTGGAAATTGTAGTGAAATTTTTATGAATCGCCATAATTGGAGTGGCATTTATCTAATTTGTTTTGAGACGGAAGTAGGGTGTCAACTGGGCTGTGCAGGACACTCTGGCCTGTCTAGGCAGCCTTTTCTTTTATGTTTACCACAGACTAGCCCAGTAGTTTTTTTTTTCTTTCTGAAAATGGCTAGCCCAGTTTTTTTGTGATTTGTCAAGTAAGTCACTTTATCAGGCCTGTTGGGCTGCAAATCTTTCAATACGAGGAGAGCTTCATTCGGCTGGCTGAGAAACTGGCCTATCAGTAATGAGAAATGGGCTGTACATTTTTAAAACACATCAAACCGGTAATTAGTTTCAAATGTCTTTTTTTCATTTCGAGATTTTAAATTGCATTGATTTTTATGCGTGGACAATTTATTGGATTTTATATTGATATACATTTATTTTTAAAATCAGTCTGAATGTGACTCGAAATTTCGGGATTAAAAGCAGTTCAGACCACACCGACATATGCAAAATTTCGTATAATTTTTTAACCGTGGCCACAATATGGGTTGTAATGCTAACAAAAAGAATACGGGCTCCAAAAAACCCCATAAGAATTAGCAAATGGGCTATAAATTATTTGAAATAATGGCAGATGGGATGTAAGTTGTTTTCCACAGATTTGAGGCTTTCCACAGATGGCATGTATACTGTTGGATGTCCATCGGACGGCCGTCATGCTTCTTCAATCTCTGCTCTTCCTGCTCCAGCTGCTCAAACAAGCACCGGCGGGACTGCCTGCTCCCTCCTTCCCACGGCCGATTGTGCTGCCGCGCAGGACTCACCGCCCCACCGTACTCCCATCGCTGGCCTAGCCATCCCTCTACTCACCCATAGTCCCAGACCTGCTGTTATTCTATGGCAACGGCAAACGAACTAGTAAACCCTCGTACGGTTATACTCCCCTCCGCGTGGGAAACAACTGCCGAGTCTTCCCTGCCTCCGTGTTGTTCCCTTCCTAGGCCTCGCCGTCGTCCACCGCCCTGGTGCTCTCGGCGCGGCCTGGTCAACGTGGTCAACGACTAACATGCATCTGAAGTGGACTGTATGTGGAGAGGCCGACAACTGGGTCCACGGCCGCACGCAAGGAAATTCCTCCACCTGACATCTGGGACCCACCGAAAGGGCCTTTGTATTTCGCGAGAAAAACATTACCGCCGCTGACAGCTCGGACCCACCAGCTATATCTTCGCACGCAAGGAAGTGCCTCCCTACTACGCACAAAAAATGAATACTCCCCCTGCTAGCTGGGACCCAGTATAGTGGGCCTACTAACTTGACGGGGACGAAGGGCTTTGTCAACTTAGTCAATATGCACGATTCTAGCTCGACTGACCATACAATGTCCATCCAACGGCCGTAGTGCTTCTTCAACCTCTGGTCTTCTTGCTCCAGCCGCCCAAAGCAGTGCCGGTCGTGCCGCCTGCTCCTTCCTTCTGTGGCCGGCTGTGCTGCCGCGGAGGCCTCACCGCCCCCATACTACTCCCACCGCTGGCCAGGCCATCCCTCCACTCCACTCACCCACACCCCCTGTTATTCTACGATGACGACAGCGGAGCCGAACCAGTGAACCCTCGTACTCCTCTCCGCATGGGCATCCACTTCCGCGTCTTCCCCGGCTCCACGTCGTCCCCTTCCTAGGCCTCGCCGTCGTCCACGGCCATGGTGCTCTCGACGCGGCGTGGTCGATGTGGTCAATGACCGAATTCCATCGAAAGAATACAGTACGTGGAGAGGCTGACAGCTGGGTCCATAGCAGCCGCAAGGAAGTGCCTCCTTATTACGCGGAAAATAATTATTCCTCCACTTGACAGCAGGGTCCCACCGGACGGGCCACCAGTATTTCACGAAAAAAATGTTTTCCCTGACTGCTGGGCCCACCCGACGGGCCACCGTATTTCACGAAAAAACATTCCCCCTGCTGTCAGCTTGGATCCACCGGAAGTGCCTCCTTATTACGCACAAAAAAATGAACACCCCCTGCTAGCTGGGACCTACCTTGGTGGGAGGTTGACTTGTGGGCCTACTAAGTTGACAGGGACGGAGGGCTTTGTCAACTTAGTCAATATAAACGATTCTAGCTCCAGTGACCGTACGATGTCCATCCAACGGCCGTAGTGCTTCTTCAACCTCTGGTCTTCTTGCTCCAGCCGCCCAAAGTAGCGCCGGTAGTGCCGCATGCTCCTGCCTCCTGTGGCCGGATGTGATGCCGCGGAGGCCTCACCCCCTACTATTCCCACCGCTGGCCAGGCCCTGCGGCAACAGTAGCCTCACACCGCAGCCGAACCAGTGAACCCTCATACTCCTCTCCGCGCGGGCTTCCACTGCCACGTCTTCCCCGGCTCCACGTCGTCCCCTTCCTAGGCCTCGCCGTCGTCCACCGCCCTGGTGCTCCCGACACGGCGTGGTCAACGTGGTCAAGGAACGACTTCCATTGGACGTGGACTGTACGTGGAGAGGCTAACAGATGGGTCCACGGCCGCAGCAAGGAAGTGCCTCCTTATTACGCGGAAAATAATTATTCCTCCACCTGACAGCAAGGACCCACCGGGCAGGCCACCGTATTTTGCGAACAAAAGTTTCCCCCTAACTGCTGGGACCCACGAGCTACATCTTCGCACGCAAGGAAGTGCGTCCAGGAAAAAACAACGATTCGCCCCCCTGACTGCTGGGACCCACCAGCTACATCTTCGCCCGCAAGGAAGTGCCTGATAGTCGGGACCCACCAGGTCGAAGCATACATAGCGTTGTCATTCTGGTCGCGAACGTGTACGTACATACTAGTGGATGTAGAGGCGCGCACGTGTCGTAGTAGAGGCGCGCTCTTGTCGTAGTAGAGGCGCGCACGTAGCATGTACACGTACCTACAGCTGCCAGTGCACAAGAAAGAAAATATGGCCACATATGTGTACATACGGGCGGGGTCTCGAACGCCTACTCGTGCATATATACGTACGGCCAGGGCTCGTGTACATGGCTAGGTCGGAACGGAGAAACAACGTCGTCGTCATGTTCATGGGGAGCCAACCGGCTAGGTCGGAACGGAATGCATCGTCGTGTTCATCGGGAGGGTTTGGACGGAACCGGCGATGGAAACGAGGCCTGGCGTATTGCGGAACGGAGGAAACGGCCTTGTGTTTGACCGGCTACGTTTGAAACGGGATCCTGTTCATCGGGAGGGGTGTGGCGTACCGCAAAACGGAGAAAACAGACCTCCTAGGTCGAAACGGGGGTCCTGTTGATCGGGAGGGGTGTGGCGTACCACAAAACGGAGGAAACGGACCTCCTACGGTCGAAATGGGGGTCCTGTTGATCGGGAGGGGTGCGGCGTACCGCAAAATGGACGAAACGGACTTGTGTTGGAGCGCTACGGTCGAAACGGGGATCCTGTTCATCGGGAGGGGTGTGGCGTACCGCAAAACAGGACTCCACAGGATACTGTTCATCTCCACCGTCGACCTCCTCCAGCCTCCACGGGCTACTGTTCATCCACCGTCGACCTCCTCCAGCCTCCACCTGCAAATGTTCATCCACGGGCTCCTGTTCATCCAGCCTCCACCGCGTGCTACTCCACCGGCTACTGTTCAACCACCCCTCTCCACAGCCCCCTGTTCAACCACCCCTCCACGGGCTACTGATTATCCACCCCTCCACCTTCTACTGTTCATCCAGCCCTCCACGGGGTCATCCTGTTCATCCAGCCCTCCATGGGGTCCTGTTCATCCAGCCCCAACCGGCTCGATCAATCAGGGTCCTGTTCATCCAGAGGCAATGCCACGGGTCCTGTTCATCCACTCCCACAACTCACTGTTCATCCAAACCCCCCGCAACGCTAACTGTTCATCCAGAGAGGCAACATCGATCGGCTTCAGTTAGCAGCAGTAGCGAAGGAATCGATCTCTCGGGTTCAGTAATGCGTAGCCTGCAGTGCAATCGCTCGGGTTCAGTTAGAGCACAACGCCTTGCTCGGGTTTAGTTCGAGCCAACGCCTCACACACATGCGCGTACGTGTACGAGAGAAACGTGCATCGCTCGGCCCCCGACCACCCACCATAACCAGGAACTCCCCAAAATTTTCCTCGCCCTAACTTCTACCACGGTTTTTTCCGTCATGGACGGCCCAAAGAATGTCATGCAGCTGCGTCTCCGGCCCGCCTAGGACGAAAAACCCATTTTCTGTCATGATTTTTTGTCATAGAAGTAGGAGCAAACCACATCTATGATGATACCGGGTTTTGTCACAATTATCGTCATAGAAGTGTCATATGTATGACAGATTTTTTTTCGTTCGGCCCAAAATATCACGGATGTGTCTTTTTTTCGTAGTGATATAACATCTACGCATAAACCTAGCTCTGATACCACTGTTGGGGAACATAGTAATTTCAAAAAAAAATCCTACGCACACGCAAGATCATGGTGATGCATAGAAACGAGAGGGGAGAGTGTCATCCACGTACCCTCGTAGACCAAAGGGGGAAGCGTTAGCACAACGCTGTTGATGTAGTCGTACATCTTCACGATCCGACCAATCCAAGTACCGAACGTACGGCACCTCCGAGTTCAGCACACGTTTAGCTTGATGACGTCTCGCGAACTCCGATCCAGTAGAGCATCACAGGAGAGTACCATCAGCACGACGGCTTTATGATGGTAATGATGTTGCTACCGATGCAGGGCTTCGCCTAAACACCGCTACGATATGATCGAGGTGGAATATGATGGAGGGGGGCACCGCACACGGCCGGGAGAGATCAACAGATCAAATTGTGTGTCCATGGGGTGCCTCTTGCCTCAGTATATATTTTTTTGAACCGGGCATTACCCATTTCCATTAACCAAATAACGGAAATACAATAGTCTCCGAGCTGATTCAGAAAGGAAGCGGGAAAGGGGAAAGCGAGTTCAACGCATCGCCGGGAAACCCACCACAGGAACTCGCCTACAAGACATCTGCTATGGGGGAAAACCCGACGACACCTACAGTTCTTAGAGCCCAACAAACACCAGCAAAGTATTATGCAAAATACACGATCCATTAGGTCACATTCTCATGCAGGAGGACACACAAAAGTAACCCTGCTTTCTTGAGCCGGCTGGAGTTTGAAGACGTGAACTATCATGTAGTCACCGAATCTTCAGTGGCAGCTGTGCAGATCATCATCTTGTTGCTTGTGCTGCGCCTCAGCATCTCCGCTCCACACTCCATTGCCTCACGGTCTGCCCCTTTCAGGAGACCTGCCCAGTAGGTTATAAAGACACACGCAGAAAAGACAATCTCAAAAGGAGTTTTAGGGAGCTTAAACTCAAAGGTCGCCCTATTACGATTGTTCCAAATTGCCCAACAGATGGCAGCAAGACCGAAGGTATAGAACTTAGCACCATCAGGAAGGTAAACATAACACCAAGTGTAATACTGCCAGAGGTTATTAGGACAAAGATCGGTGCCCAGGACCGCTCCCACCGATCACCAGACCACTCTGGCAACAGGGCATAGGAAGAAAAGTTGTTGCACCGTCTCACAAGCAGCACAGAACGAACACTTAGCATTACCAGGCCAATTACGCCGTTTCATAACATCTCTAGTTAGGACCGCATCCTGAAATAACTGCCATATAAAGATTTTGATCTTAACTAGAATATTAGCTTTCCAGACCCATCGATAGTCACATCCTACAAGGTTGCTTTCAAGGAGTTTGTACATGGATTTAGTAGTAAATTGATTCTTAGGCCCAGGTGCCCAGCCAACCTTGTATGTTTCTGTAGATGAGATGGTACCTAGCAGAGTTGTGCACATCTCGATCCACATGTTCTCAAGGGGTGGGGGGTTAGCCTTCTGCGAAACATGTCGCCGGCCTCCACATCACCCAACTTTTCAACCGTAATCTTAGGCATATTACAGATGCTAAATAGCTGTGGGTATTGAACCCGCATAGGAGGCATGCCATTCATGGAGTCCTCCCAAACTTGCGCCACGTCCCTCGAGTTAATCTAAATAATTCTGCCCCTCATGTAATAATCTTTAACTTTCATAATATCTTTCCAGATAGGGGAATCTTTAAACTTGCTCTTCACCATGGCAACCATATCTTGTTTCAAGTATTTAGCCTTAACTATATCTTGCCAAAGTCCTTGTTGAGTATCCAGCTTCCACCACCATTTTACCCGGAGGCTGATATTTTGTTTGCGTAGGTCCTTAACACCCAGACCACCCTTGTCTTTGGAGCGACATACTCTGCTCCAACGCACTAAGTGGTATCTTTTTCGACCCTCCCAACTTTGCCAGAAAAATCGACGTCTCCTCTTGTCCAATTTTTCAATGAAAGTTTTTGGGAGAAGGAACATAGCCATATAGTAATAGACTATACTGGACAAGGAGGAGTTCAGCGGTGTAAGTCTGCCACCCGATGAAGCAGCATTGCCTATCTAGGCCTCACATCACTTGCCAAATTTGTCATCAACAAAAATCCACTCCAGGCATCTTAAAGAGGAGAAACTAACTGGTACTCCTAAGTAACGCATAGGAAAATGACCAATTTGGCAGTTAAAGAGCTTTGCATAGTAACTAAGGATATTGTCATCACCCCCTACACACAGGATTTCACTCTTAAGATAGTTAATTTTCAAGCCTGACATGAGCTCAAACATATAAAGAAGCAATTTGAGGTTGATTGCAGCAGATGTGTCATGCTCGAAGCATAACACCGTATCATCTGTGTATTGCAACACATCAACTCCCCCCTCAATAAGATCAGGGGCTAAGCCAGTGATCAAATTTTCCTTTTGAGCATTGAAGATCATCTTCGAGAGGCACTCAACCGCTAGATTGAACCAAAAAGGTGAGTGAGGGTCGCCCTGGTGCACCCCTTTGCGACTCACAAGATAAGGTCCAGTTTCGTTATTCAACTTGATACTCACCATGCCATCATTCAGGATCTTTTTAATCCATCCACACCATTTATCATTAAAACCCCTCATCCTATGACATTCCAGGAGGAAATCCCAGTTAATTTTATTGTATGCTTTTTCGAAGTCAAGGTTTAAAACCACGCCAACTTTCCTCTTACTGTGAGCATGATGCATCACCTCATGCAAGGACAGAATTCCATCCATGATGTTTCTGTTCTTAATGAAGGCATTTTGGTGTCGGCTGATCAACTTATCCGCATAGATAGCTACGCGGTTGTCCAACACTTTAGTAATTAGTTTATATGGACAACGAAGAAGGCAAATGGGGCGGAATTGCTGAATTTTCTTAGCCCCTGCCATTTTAGGGATTTGTGTAATTATACCATAGTTAAGAGAGGCAACATCCAACATCCCAGCATGGAAGGCCTCAAATATGCGCATGATATCTGCCTTAACAAAATCCCAGCAAGCTTTATAAAATTCTGCTTGGATGTTATCAGGCCCAGGGGCTCTATTGCTTTCCATACTAAATAAGGCTGCCTTGACCTCTGCCTGAGAGAAAGGACGAACCAAATACTCATTGTCTTGATCGTTCAACTTCTCATGCTCCCCCCAGGTATCAGGAGACAGATGGAATAGATTGCCTGGTGCTTCCCCAAACAACTCCTTATAGTAAGTGGTAGCATGATCAAGTAAATTCTTTGTGCCCTCGATCACATTATCCCCATCAGTGAAGGACTGGATAGTATTCTTACATTTTCTACCATTCGCAATGCGATGATAGTACGCAGTGTTTTGATCACCTTTCAACAACCATCGCTCTTTAAACTGCTGCAGCCTGAAAAGCTCTTCGTTCGTCAGAATTACATTAAGCTCGGCCAAGAGTGAAGCTCTATAGCAGCAAGACTCGGCATCAACGATGCCTTCTTCCTCCATTTTTTCAATCTCGTCAAGTTCTTTACGGATCTCTTTCTTCCTTTTCCTCTCGTGTCCAAAGACATGAGACCCCCAACCCTTGAAGTATCTCTTACATCGTTTCAGTTTGATATTTAGGGCGTCTATGGGATCATTCAAGTTAACCGGCTGCTCCCAGATTTCTCTGGCCTTAGGTAAGAACAACTCATTTCTCAACCAGCTAATCTCAAATCAAAACTCTTTCTTCTTAGGGGGTTCTAGACTGCCAGGTTTCAGGGAGAGAAGGAGGGGATTGTGATTAGAGATGTCTCGAACAAGCATACGAACTGACACTAGAGGAAATAACTCTTCCCAGGAAAGACTCATAAGCACCCTGTCCAGCTTCTCTAGAGTGGGATGGGCCTGATGATTAGACCAGGTGTATTTGCCCCCAGATAAGTGAATTTCTCTGAGACTAAACGCATTGACCACAGAGTTGAACTTGTCAACATAAGGATTAAGTCTCATGTTTTTATTTTTGTCATCACACCCCCTCAAGATGTTAAAGTCACCACCTATTATATAAGGTATATCAATGCGAGAGCAAAAGGATGCCATTTCAACAAGGAAATCATCCTTGAACTCCTCCTGGGCTGCTCCATAAACAACCACCAGAGCCCATATACTATCTCTCTCAACATCATGTATAGTGGCTTGTAAGATACACTTACCTACTTTCCAGGATATAACTTCATACTTTTCTTTCTTAACACCACAAAGGATACCACCAGACTTGCCTCTCGAGGGGACCCAACACCAAGCAAAAAGGTCACAGGGATCGATCTTCCTAAAGTAACTCTTATGGAAATCCTTTTTCATCGTTTCTTGCAAGGCCAGGAAATCCAGGGAGTAGTCCTTAATAAGATCTGAGAGGCAGGTGGACATCCCCTTTTTCCCTGCCCCCCTACAGTTCCAAAAGATCCCACTCATTTGACAACCGTACGGTGTTTTCTCCCCTGGTAACCTTGTTAGGAAGCTGAACAAGGTTACCCACTTTGATCAGGGCTATCTCCCTGTCTCTCTGACTCCTGGTGACAGGTCTATTAACATTCACCACATGTTTCCTAGGTCTTCTTCCAGATTTAACCAGGGTAAACTCATTAGTATCAGTGTCAGGGTTCCCCTCATCCCCCCAATCCATACTTAAAGGTGTTTTATCTCCTTTGGCATTGATTAAGAACAGATTCTTATTCTTGCTATCGTACTGAGTGCTATCCTTATTACTATTCAGAGCATTAACTCGAGATTTTTCAAGTTCACGAAGAATATCTATGCTCGCAAAGTCTGTGTCAGGAATATCGACACCCATTTTAACAACACGTAAAACTAACTCAGGATCAGATAGCACATCAAAGGTATTACTATTACTGTTATTACCTTCCAGATTGCGCTTCTTGGCCACTGCAGCTGCCTTTTCATCGATTCGCATTAGGTTAGTCTAGGAGTTGCGCAAACTGAAGCGAAGATTCTCTTCTGTGACAAGAGGAGGGGTGGGAATCACCTCATTCTCATTGTCCATCGAAGAATCAGGAGACTGGACGATGTATTTGCTTGGCCCCTCCCCCTCGAAGATTCCACTTTCCTGCAGGGGTTGCATAGACGCACCGTATTTGACCGTGTCAGCATAGGATTTACTCATTTTGCACGGAACAGTACAACAATCAGGGGACTTCGTCGAATTCATTAGGGGGAAACGCTTACATTTTCAAGAGTAGACTGTTTGCCATAGGGTAGATCACTTTTTCCTTCCATTTTCTCTCCCTTGTCGTGTTCCATGGCTAGATTATCAATCAAGAGAGTGTTATCGAGAGATCCGTCTGAACCCTCATCTTCGAAAGAATCCTGCTGCCTTTCCTGGCCTGTATACTGAGTGTCAATGCCCGCACCAGCCACATGTGAGGAAGATCCCCCCCTCCTTGTTTCCATTGGAAGCTTGCATTTTCATCTTCTTAAACGTATGATTCCCAGGATCAGGAGTAACATTCACTCTTGTTTTCTTACGATCAGGATCCCTGACCAGCACATGATCCAGCTCATAATAAAAATCGAATAAGTGATCCCCCAGCACTGCCTCAGCTACAGGTGGGATCTCATCCACATTCCTGCAACCTATCTTCACACGCACATATTCGGGGTGATGAAGTGTGGCACCATCGATCTCCAAGGGTACACCAACCAGAGAGGAAACAATTGCCAGATTCCTTTCATTCCTTTTCTCCAAGGGGACATCGCTCACTTTAACCTAGGCTTTCTTCATAACCCCTTTGGCTCCAAGAGCCGAGGTCCAGGGGTCAATTTTCACCATAGTACCAGTGGATTTCAAAGTCATTCTGCCAGTATAACACGCTTTGGACACATCACGATGATTAGGGAATCTAACAATGAAAACACCAGGACCAATAGCTCTAGCAGTGCACCTCCAACTAGTGGCAATATACTGAGACAAATCAAATTCCATATCCTTAGTAGAGTTGTGTCCTTCCACAATAGTCACTACCACACTAGTCTCACGTTCTTTCATCTGCCTAGCCGTGCACGAATCGTGAATATAATAGAACCCTTGCCCTTTGGCAGAGAAGGCACACATGGGCGCAATGCAATCCCAAGGAAGAAATTCAACACACACAGAAGCAAGATGACCTAGCTTACTGCATCTCTCACAAAGGGCTTGTAGACATCTCGCAGATGCTCAGTTGACTTGTAGATGAGACATGCATTAGGGTTCATGGGTGGGTTCACCTGATTGCTTTGGTTGCCCTGCATGCGGCGCTGTGGCATCTCTCCAGGCTGCTTGTCGATGTTGTCCCCCCACCAGATCCAGACGCAGCCTTGGGCCTCTCCACCCAAACGCCGCCGGATCTGGCATCTTGACGCCCAGCCGCAGCAGCTTCCCATTGATCCACCGCGCCTGTGGAGTGGTCGTTGTTGGAGGAGGCGTTGTCGGTCTCGCCGTTGTTTCTTCGCCAGGAGAACTTGCGCCCCCGATTGAAACGTCCAGCTCCCCGCTCCATCCGCCCAGATCCACCGCCTTCGCACTTGTCGACCCGGAAGCCGCGCCCCCCTCCACCAGCCATCGGAGGGGCCTGCATTGGAGAAGCCGCGACCTCCGCAAACGACCTCTCGTCACCCCCAACCTTGCCGCGCCACCAGTGGAAGGAAGGTGGAGTGCTGGATCTATGGTTTTTCGGCGCCGCCCAGAGATGGGCAAGGGCAGAGTCGATGTCAAGGGGATGGAAGAGTTCGGGATTTATACCTGCGGCGCCCGCACCGCGTCTCTCATGGCGGCCCAGATAACCGTCCACGTGTGTCGCATCCGCCATGGGTGGTGGGGTGCCACCCTACGTCCCGCACCCAGCACCCCCGGGTCGCTCAATCTTCTCGGTGGAGAGCGACTGTGTACCACTGTACCGTGTCTCCCATCCAGACGTGACGGTCCGCCGGGGTCGATCGCCGGCTCCGGCACCGCCGTGGGCACCGGCAGCCTATCCCAGATCCTGGCGAATAAACATGGGAACGCCACAATATGCCCGATGTCGAAGTACTATCCCTCATGCGGAGAACGAGCGTCCATCGTGTGTCCCTCCCCATCGAGAAGAACCAGACGCAGCGCCTCATGGCGGAGCACGATCTCGCCGACGTCGAACGTGATCGATCGGGCGGCGAGGAGATCAGGCGCGTAGGTCGCACGCCATCGTGTGTCGCCTGCCGCGTACCGCATCGCGTGCCTTAGTATATAAAGGAGGAGAGGAGGGAAAGGGCCGGCCCTCAGCTATGGCGCGCCCTGAGGAGTCCTACTCCCACTGGGAGTAGTATTCCCCCCTTCCATGTAGTAGGAGTAGGAGAGAAGGAAAGTGAAAAGAGAAGAGAAGGAAGGAGGGGGTGCAGCCCCTCCCCCTAGTCCAATTCAGACTAGGCCATGGGGGGCGCGCAGCCTCCCCTCTCTCTTTCCCCTAAAGCCCAATAAGGGCCATATACTCCCCGACGAATTCCCGTAACTCTCCGGTATGCCGATAAATACCCGAATCACTCGGAACCTTTTTGATGTCCGAATATAGTCGTCCCATATATCGATCTTTACGTCTCGACCATTTCGAGAATCCTTGCCATGTCCCCGATCTCATTCGGGACTCCGAACTACCTTCGGTACATCAAAACACATAACTCATAATATAAATCGTCACAGAACGTTAAGCGTGCGAACCCTACGGGTTCGAGAACTATGTAGACATGACTGAGACTCATTTCTGATCAATGACCAATAGCGGAGCCTGGATGCTCATATTGGCTCCTATATATTCTATGAAGATCTTTATCGGTCAAACCGCATAACAACATACGTTTGTTCCCATTGTCATCGGTCGTCGGTATCTCAATACCTAGTTCAATCTCGTTACCAGCAAGTCTCTTTACTTGTTCCGTAATGCATCACCACGTAACTAACTCATTAGTCACATTGCTTGTAAGGCTTCTAGTGACGTGCATTACGAGAGGGCCCAGAGATACCTCTCCGACAATCGGAGTGACAAATCCTAATCTCAAAATATGCCAACTCAACAAGTACCTTCGGAGACACCTGTAGAGCACCTTTATAATCACCCAGTTACGTTGTGACGTTTGGTAGCACACAAAGTGTTTCTCCGGTAAATGGGAGTTGCATAATCTCATAGTCATAGGAACATGTATAAGTCATGAAGAAAGCAATATCAACATACTAAACGATCAAGTGCTAAGCTAACGGAATGGGTCAAGTCAATCACATCATTCTCTAATGATGTGATCCCGTTAATCAAATGACAACTCATGTCCATGGCTAGGAAACTTAACCATCTTTGATTCAACGAGCTAGTCAAGTAGAGGCATACTAGTGACATTATGTTTGTCTATGTATTCACATGTACTAAGTTTCCGGTTAATACAATTCTAGCATGAATAATAAACATTTATCATGATATAAGGAAATATAAATAACAATTTTATTATTGCCTCTAGGGCATATTTTCTTCACTCATTTATTACTGATCTTGAGAATTACAATATGTATTATCAAACTCCTCCACATTATGGTCAATACGTGCCACTAGTTCATGTGTTGAACTATGGTAACATCCATGGAGATGTCATGGTAAGATTTTTTTACTGTTACGACACCCGTGCATCTTTTGCATAAATTCTTCTAAAACTGAACTACATTGCTAACTACGAAGTTATTACTATGTTTTTCAGCAGAAAATCCCGAAGGATTGTGTGCCTCATCTGATGTTTCAGAAAGGTTGCCTTGATGTTTTGAACATACGGCCAGGTCATCCTACAAAGCACTCATGTTCATATCGGATTTCTAAAACCGATGAAGACATGACAATCAAAGATTGGAAAAAATGTATTGTCAATCGGGGGGAGCTACTTGGAAGCAACATTGTGCGAAGGGCAAGAATTAGACAGGATAATCTCCATTCTCCAAAATGGAGAGTCAGGGCCTATCTTGTTTTATGCTATTTTACCTAAGAGAAGGTAGTAGGTCCTATGAGAGAGAAGTAGGTCCTAGGTACAATGTGTTATTATGTGGTACAATGCGTTAGAGTTGACTATGACGAGGAGGAGTTGTGATTATGACTAGTGACCAACTTGCTATATAATGTCTCATTGATGAAAATGATGATCATGAGGAGGTGTTATATCAAAATTATGTATTATGATGATAAGTTGTTAATGATATGATGATGATATTTATTATATCATTGGATGAAAGAAACGTGAATTAGTTTCAAGTGGATGTCCATCCACTTGAAACTAGTCCACAGTTCTTTCACCCAGTGATGTAATAACTCATTATGATGTAAAAACTATCTTTAAATTGCTACTATATGAAAACTTGTATGAAGGTGTATGAATATGACATGAAATAAAAAAAATAGAATATGGAATAATAGTAGTAGCACGGGCTGCGAGAAGCGCTACTAGTAATTGCTAGTAGCGCCCTTTCCAGGAAGCGCTACTACTAAGTGGATATAGCAGTAGCGCGGGTAGACCCATGCTACTGCTAAACTTTAGCTATAGCGTCGTAGCAGTAGCGCTGTCACCCGTGCTACTGGTAGGCCAAAAACCCGCGCTACTGCTCGGCTTTTCCCTAGTAGTGACACGAGGCTGGGCTAGTTGGCATCTTATACATGCGCCTCCCATTGTTGTAGGAGGTGAAAACCCCAACACCCCAACAAACATCAAAATTACTAATCAAGGGCATGCTTGCAAACATCACTCCCACCTTTTCTACTACTCACAAGCGACGCACTACATGTGTGCCATTTGTTGCTACATGTACTCCCATCTTCCGTGAATGTTTTTGTCCAAATCAAAAAATGTTTTCCTCATTGAATTTCTCATGTCAAGATCTTTGAAACTAGTTCTTATATTAATTGGTCTCGACGAAAACATTCATGGAAGAAACGTAAATAAAAAATTAGAACTAAAATACAAATGAAAACAAAAAAACCAAATCCGAGAAAAGATCAAAATCCAAAAGAAATCATAAACCCAAAAACCGGAACTAAGAATTGTGCTTCTTCAAAAAAAATTGGAAAGCATAGTTGGGAAGAAAACTAGAATTGTGCTTCTTCAATTTTTTAGGGAAGCACAATTATGCCTTTTCGCAAAATCATATGTTGTGGTTCTTGTGAAAAAAACATTACTTTCTAAATAAATTGTCGTCAAACCTAGAAAAGAACTAGCAAAAATAATTTAAAAAAAAACTCAAAATCATGTGAAAAAAACAAAATCCTGAGAGTACAACCAATGTGCGACATGTGACGGCGGTTGGGCGCACCACATGACGCACTCCCAGGCGCCAGAAAGTGACCGCTATGGGATTAGTTGCTCCCAACGAACAGAGAAAAAAACAAAGCCACGCGGTCTAACAAGCGAGATGATATTCCCCGTGCGGGTAGGGTAGAGCAATCAAACATGAACCCCACCCACGATAATGGGTCAGCCCGTTCATTCATTTATGCGTTTCTTGATTTGTTTATTCCACCGGTTTTTGTAAGGGTTCTAGAACCTTCTGTGAACCAGTCTTTTTTGTTTGGGTTTCTTCAGTACTTCATTTCTTATTTTATTTACTTTTCCTTTTTCTTACTTTCTTCATTGCTGAAGCTTTTCCAAATCCATAAACAATTTTTTAAATTTCAGGACCATTTTTAAAAATTCATGTTTTTTTAAATCTAAGAACTTGTTTCAAATGCAGGAACTCTATTGAAATTCATACCATTTTTTAAATTTATGAAAAAAGTTGATCAAATTTTGGAAATTTTTTGGAAATAAAATATTTTTCATTTCATGAAAATATTTAATACAGAAGCATTTGTCAAATTCGCGAACATTTTTTAATTTAGGAACATTGTTTAATATTCATTTTCTAAAGTCGTGAACAATTTTTCATATAAGAGAACATTTTTTAAAATTCAAAAAAGTCATAAAAAATGTATTTGTTAACATTTTTACATTGTTGAGGAAATCGTTAACTGGTAGCTGCTCGGTTGGCTGGTGAGTAGGGGATTAATCGGCTAATCGGCAAGTTAATCGGCCATTTAATCAATTAATCAGGCGATTTATCGGTTTATAGGCTACTCGGTGACCCTACGAGTAGGGATTAATCGGCAAGTTAACTGGTTAATCGGATGAATTCTTGAACAGGGCATTTTTATAAATTCTTTTGAATTTTGAAATTTTAGTTTAAACAAATAAGAACAATAGAAAGGGAAAAGGGAAAAAAATGTGTCCCACACCCCCACTTTGGGCCATACCAAACCGTGTCAGGCTTTCGCGATTATGCGCCCCCACACCATCCTATGCGACAAATAGGAGTACTCGCCCACAGCCCACATTGAATCGAAAACACAGGCGACAACCCTCGTGAAAAATAAAATACAGCTCAACTCATGTGATTCTTGAGGCAACATGTCATGTGGTTTAGAAGTCAAATGTTCAATAACTAAATCTCATCTAGATGTGCTTTAGCAAACAATAATCCTAGACCTACAGATAGATTGTAGACCATTTACAGAACCTGCTAATTAATTCTCCCCCCTCAGAAATTCATATGGGTGGAGTTCCTCCCTTCCCCTATATCCTGTCAGATTTCGGGATCCGCAAACCCTTGAGAGGATCGAACTCTAGGGTGCATGCAGAGATCTCGACCTACCCAGCCTGGCAACTCGCAAAACCTCACACCCTAGCGCGTCGAGCTCGAAGGGAAGGAAATACATGACAGTTTACCCAGGTTCGGGCCACCTTGTGGTGTATAACCCTACTGCTGCTTTATGGTGGATTTGCCTCGAGGGGCTGAGGAAGAACTAGTACAGTGGGGAACAACCTCAGGAGGTGTGTTCTTGAGCTCCGGTGAGCTGGTGAGGTGGAGAGGGTGGAATGGATCCGATCATTCTCTCTCTCTGTCCCTGTCTCCTCGTGTCCATCTCTCCGTGTGCTGGCTAGGTCCTATTTATAGTTGCCTTGGTCCTCTTCCCAAATGTAGGCGGGAATGGATCCCACAACGGCCAAATTTGAAGGGAGACAATAAGTACGTCATATCCTGACTAAAGTGGTCTTCGCCTGCAAAAGCCTCTGGTCGTGACGCTCCAGTGGGCTCGGTAATGACCTCCGTCCTGCCGTCCTGGTGTTCTTGTTCTTGTTGCACCAGAATGGAAACCTTTGGCTGATTCCTCAGGACTATGCGCCTGCTGCTTGCCTCCTATGCACCAAAGAGGAAACTGATACTCTATGCCCACTGGTGCCTGCCTGGCCTTGGTTGTCATGGTTCACGTCAACTGAGCCTCGCGTGGTGCACCTTGCATAGAAATCTCTGCTCCTCAAGAGCCAGCCTGGGGAGGCCGGCCCCCTTGGAGGTCTTAGCACCGTCCACCCCGCGAGGCTTGGCCCCTCGCGAGGGTCTTGAGTTGCTGATGATGAAACTAGGCCATACCAGGACATCGATGGTGCCACATCTTGGGCCGCAGGCAGGCAAGTCTGGGTACCCCCGTATCCAGAACGCCGACAGTAGCCCCCAGGCCCAAGGCGCTCTCGGACTTGGCTTCTAGGAGAAGCCAAAGGGAAAGTGTGGAGCGCCGCGGTCCCTAACCGCCTATGGCCTTGGACGACATGTGGCGATTGATGGGACGTGGGCGTCTCCACTTCCCCATGCTGCCTCAGCAACCTCTCCTGGTTGACAAAAAGGCTGGTACTTGTCGCTGAGCCTTCATTGCCTCCCTTCCGGCTTGCTCCAGATCTCCTTCTCTCCCTACGCCAGAAAAATCCTCGAGATCTACCAATCCTCTCCACCAAGTTCTTGCCCGATGGCCGCTGTTAAGGCTAAAGCTCCAGCCTTAGCTGCTGGCTCCGCCGCCTGGTTCAAGCTAGCACTGAGCGCACCCACTGTCACCGAGGAGAAGCTCCAGACCATGCTTCTCTTGACAGTGAGCGACGATAGTGAACGGGGGCAGACAGTGCTCCAGGTTGGCTCTTCCATGCCGGAACCCGCGAACAGCTCCTTCTACCCCTTCTTCCTGCACAACGTCTATACAGGGCTGATTCCTCCTTTCTCCCGCTTCTTCTACGCCGTCCTCCACCATTATGGTATCCAAGCGCTCCATCTTCATCCTAATTCCGTCCTCCTCCTGTCAATCTTCGCCTTCTACTGCGAGGCATTCGTGGGGGTGATGCCCTCCATCACAATGCTCCATCACTTCTTCTACCTCCGGGTGAACAGCCACCAGCTCACAGGGTGTGCTTGCTTCATCCAAGCCAATGGTAGCAATGCTTTTTCCCACGCCGGGATGAAGGTGGAGGATCTCCAGAACAAATGGGTCCTCATGGATGCCAAGCACTCTCATGTCCTGCTAGAGCTACCAACCGGGCTTCCGTCATCCGAGAAGGGGTGGTCTCATGAGAAGCTTACCGACCCCCAGACGAGGCTGCTGATGAAGAAGATGGAGGCTAACTTGAAGTCGGAGAAGCTGACGGGGGCCATGATTGTCAAGGAGTTCCTGACGCAGTGCCTAGCGCTGCTCCAAGAGCGCTCTCACCCCTTGTGGAAGCTTGGGGGCACCAAAGACAAGCTCCGGCTGCGCCGAGATAGCCTGTCCGGCGAGGATTTGAGCATGGTTTTGCACTCCCTGGTCGGGAAGGACCTGAGCGGCCCTCCAGATGATTGCCTCCCGCTGTACTGCCGAGAAGATGGGGAGGAGATTGCCGCCGCTATGCCTGTCTTCAATGAGCGCGGGATCGTATTGACGGAGCATCCCCCGCCGGCCGCCTCCCTGGTGGACTTGTCCTCCGGCGACCCCCTCCTCCGAAGCCATCGAGGAGGGGGAGGGGAAGACCTCTTCTCTGAAGTAGAGCTACCTCCTCTGCGACTTCTCCGATGACGACGATGCAGATGCACACCCGGTCAGGGAGTTGGCTTGCCCTGTCGGGGTCACCACAAGATCCGGGGGAACCCCTTCGAAGAAGCCGAAGTGGGCGGTCCTGAAGAGGGGAAGGTCGGCGTTGATTCCCCTAGGCAGCAGTCCTTCTTTGTCGCCACCATCCAACACGGCCCCGACCATGTGCTTGCCTACTCCCAAGAACGTAGCGCCGCCCGCGCCCGTGCAGCCTGCGCTGTCGAGCCTGAAGAGGAACTACGTTGCCACAGACCAGTAAGTGCTCCTTCTTGGCCTTGCTCTTGGATTTCGTTGTGGTGCTGAGTATTTTCATTTGATTTCAGACTGCAGTCGATGGTGAACAAGAAGAAGGGGGATGCTGTGGTCGCCGAGGTCAAGCACGTCGCGGCGGTGGCCGCGGCTCCGGCACAAAGGGGCGCAGCGGCTCCTGTGGCTCATGCAGCGACACCACCCTCCCGAAGCTCTGAGGCCCAGCCTCAAGGGGAAACGGCTCCCGCAGCAGAGCTGACCCTGGCGGTGCCCATCCTTGACACGCCTGCTGAGGATGCAAGGCCTCCAGAGCCCCCGGTCCTTCCTCCTGCTGCTGCCCCGCCAATCTTGGTGCCGGGAGCGCCTCTTCTTCCACCCACCATGCCATCGGGCCATGGTGCTTCTGCCGCGCCCGAAGCCCTGGAGGAGGCCTGCTCCATGCTGGACCAGCTCCAGGGCGATCTTTGAGGTCTGGACCTGCGCTGGGCGTCGGGGCGCCTAGAGCTGGTCTCGGGGTGGCTCATGGCCGATACGTCTGTCCGGGCGGCCTGGAGTCAAGCCACACATCCGTGGAGGAGGCCCTGAAGATGGTCGGCTTAGCCGCTTACAAGCGTGATGTGGTGCCGAAGGAGGCCAAGGACGCGTAGGAGCGGTGTCATGCGGTGGGGGTTGAAATGAGAACCCTCCAGGATCAGTAGGCCACCCAGGCCAGTCAGCTCCAGGAGCAAGAGGAAAAGCTGAAGGCCCAGGAGGGTGCAGTTGCTGATCGCGATGCTGAGCTGAAGCAGGCAGCCTAGGAGTAGGCCACGGAGTGCAACCGCCTGGAGAAGTTGAAGGAGGAGGCGGAGTCAGCCCAGGCGTCCCTTGCCAAGGCCGATAAGGCGGGCACCATGGAGCGCGACACCTTCGTCTCCCTCGAGGCGAGGTCCCGCAAAGCGCTGCAAGAACTCTTCGGGAGCGAGCTCTAGGAGCCAGCGATGGCCCCGAAGGAGAGCCTTGTCTCTATTCTTCCCGAGCTGGTTGAAGCGGTCGAGAGCGTGGTCGCCAGGTTTGGTTCCATGGTGGAAGGTGAGGCCCACGTACTCTCTTCCTTGGCCCTGACGTGCGTCGTCAGCCATGTTTATCTCCGGGACGCCAGCTTCAACTTCACCGCCTTGCTCGAGCCGGTGGACCCAGACTCCTGCGCCACTGGTGTTGAAGCCGTGAAGGGTCCAGTGGAGGCCCTGCTGGGGAAGTTCCTCGCCGTTGGTCCCGCGGCGGGCGCCGAGGGCAAGGATTACGACAAGATCATTGATGACGGGACTCCGCACACTACAAAAAAAGACACATCCGTAACATTTTGGGCCAAACAATATTTTTTTCTGTCATACATATGACACTTCTATGACAATAATTGTGACAAAACCCGGTATCATCATAGATGTGGTGGGCTCCTACTTCTATGACAAAAAATCATGACAGAAGATGGGATTTTCGTCTTGGGTGGGCCGCAGACGCAGCTGCATGAAATTCGTTGGGCCGCCCATGACGGAAAAAACCGTGGTAGAAGCGAGGGCGAGGAAAATTTCGGGGAGTTCCCGGTTACGGTGGGTGGTCGAGGGCCGAGCGATGCGCGTTTCTCTCATACATGTACGCGCGTGTGTGCGAGGCGTTGGCTCTAACTGAGCACGCGCGAGGCGTTGGGCTCTAACTGAACCCGAGCGATTGCACTGCAGGTTACGCGTTACTGAACCCGAGCGATCGATGGCTGTTAACTGAACCCAATTGAGCGATTCCTTCGCTACTGCTGCTAACTGAAGCCAATCGATGCTGCCTCTCTGGATGAACAGTGAG
>NC_041381.1:101683502-101689534 GCF_002162155.2 Triticum dicoccoides | reverse complement strand
CCCGATCAATCGAGCCAGTTGGGGCTGGATGAACAGGACCCCGTGGAGGGATGGATGAACAGGACGACCCGTGGAGGGCTAGATGAATAGTAGATGGTCGAGGGGTGGATGAACAGTAGCCCGTGGAGGGGTGGTTGAACAAGAGCCCGTGGAGAGGGGTGGTTGAACAGTAGCCGGTGGAGTAGCACGCAGTGGAGGCTGGATGAACAAGAGCCCGTGGATGAACAGTCGCAGGTGGGGGCTGGAGGAGATCGACGGTGGATGAACAGTAGCCCGTGGAGGCTGGAGGAGGTCGACGGTGGAGATGAACAATATCCCGTGGAGTCCCGTTTTGCGGTAGGCTACACCCCTCCCGTTGAACAGGACCCCCGTTTTGACCGTAGCGCTCCAACACAAGTCTGTTTCGGCCATTTTGTGGTACGCCACACCCCTCCCAATGAACAGGACCCCCGTTTCGACCATAGCGCTCCAACACAAGTCCGTTTCGTCCGTTTTGCGGTACGCCACACCCCTCCCGATCAACAGGATCCCTGTTTCGACCATAGGTGGACCGTTTCCTCCGTTTTGCGGTACACCACACCCCTCCCGATGAACAGGATCCCGTTTTGAACATGGCCAGTCGAACACAAGGCCGTTTCCTCCGTTCTGTGGTACGACAGGCCTCGTTTCCATCACCTGTTCCGCCCAAGCCCTCCCGATGAACACAATGACGTATTCTGTTCCGACCCAGCTGGTTGGCTCCCCATGAACACGACGACGACGTTGTTTCTCCGTTCCGACCCAACCATGTACACGAGCCCTGGCGGTATGTATGCGCGAGTAGGCGTTCGAGACCCCGCCCGTATCTACGTACGTGGCCGTATTTTCTCTCTTGCACCCTGGCCGCTGTATGTACGTGTACATGCTACGTGCGCGCCTCTACTACGACATGTGCACACCTATACTACGACACGTGCGCGCCTCTACATCCACCAGTATGTACCTACACATTCACGACCAGAATGACAACGCTACATATGCTTCGAACAGGTGGGTCCCGACTGTCAGGCACTTCCTTGCGTGTGAAGATGTAGCTGGTGGGTCCCAGCAGTCAAGGGGCGAATCATTTTTTTGGACGCACTTCCTTGTGTGCGAAGATGTAGCTGGTTGGTCCCAGCAGTCAGGGCGGCGAATCGTTTTTTTTTGCCCGAACGCACTTCCTTGCGTGCGAAGATGTAGCTGGTGGGTCCCAGCACTCAGGGGGAAACTTTTTTTTCGCGAAATACGGTGGCCCGTCTGGTGGGTCCCTGCTGTCAGGTGGAGGAATAATTAATTTGCGCATAATAAGGAGGCACTTCCTTGCTGCGGCCATGGACCCACCTGTCAGCCTCTCCACGTACAGTCCACTTCAGATGCATGTCGGTCATTGACAACGTTGACCAGGCCACGCCGAGAGCACCAGGGCGGTGGACGACGGCGAGGTATAGGAAGGGAACGAGATGGAGGCAGGGAAGACTCAGCAGTTGTTTCCCGCACGGAGGGGAGTACGACTGTATGAGGGTTTACTCGTTCGTTTGTCGTCACCGGAGAATAACAATAGGTGTGGGTGAGTAGAGGGATGGCTAGGACAGCGATGGGAGTACGGTGGGGCGGTGAGGCCTGCACGACATCACAGCCGACCGCAGGGAGGAGGGAGTAGGCAGTCCCGTCGGCACTTGTTTGAGCGGCTGGAGCAGGAAGAGCAGAGATTGAAGAATCACGACGACCGTTGGATGGAAATCCAACAGTCACTGCTTGTGCGTCAACCTTTTTTTTAGGAAAGCCTCAAATATGTGGAAAACAGCATACAACCCATCTGCCATTATTCTAATAATTTACAACCCATTTGCTAATTCTTAAGGTCTTTTTTGGATCCCATATTATTTTTGTTAGCATTACAGCCCATATTGTGGCCACGGTTAAAAAATTATACGAAATTTTGCTTATTTTGGTGTGGTCCGACCTGTTTTTAATCCGAAAATTTCGAGTCACATTCAAACTGATTTTAAAAATAAATGTATATCAATATAAAATCCAACAAATTGTCCACGCATAAAAATCAATGCAATTTAAAATCTCGAAATGAAAAAAAGAAATTTGAAACTAATTGCCGGTTTCATGTGTTTTAAAAATCTACAGCCCAATTCTCATTACTGATAGGCCATTTTCTCGGCCAGCCAAATGAAGCTCTCCTCGTCTTGAAAGATTTGCAGCCCAACAGGCCTCACAAAGCGACTTACTTGGCAAATCACAAAAAAACTGGGATGTTGCCGTGGACCCAGCTGTCAGCCTCTCCACGTACAGTGCTCTTTCGATGGAAGTCGTTCGTTGACCACATTGACCATGCCGCGCCAAGAGCACCAAGCCGGTGGACGATGCCGAGGCCTAGGAAGGGGAAGACGCGGAGCCGGGAAAGACGCGGCAGTGGATGCCCATGCGAAGAGGAGTACGAGGGTTCACTGGTTCGGCTGCGGCGTGAGGCTACCGTCACCACAGAATAACAAGGGGTGTGGGTGAGTAGAGGGATGCCCTGGGCCAGGGTGGGAGTAGTAGGGGGCGGTGAGGCCTCCGCGGCATCACAGCCAGCCACGAGAGGCAGGAGCACGCGGCACGACCAGCGCTGCTTTGGGCGGCTGGAGCAAGAAGACCAGAGATTGAAGAAGCACTACGGCCGTTGGATGGACATTGTACGGTCACTGCAGCTAGAATCGTTTATATTGACTAAGTTGACAAAGCCCTTGGTATGCTTCAACGTAGTAGGTCCATAGCTTGGATTTGGCAGAGAACATATAGCCCATTTGCGATTTGTAAGAATGTACAACCCGTTGTTTAATTCTAATGGAATTTACTACAACCCCTTTACAGTTTCTTAAAAGTACAACCCAACTTCTAGCTAGGACAATGATTAATAATTTAAAACAAGCGCTCAAAACAGAATTCAAAAAAAAATTCCCACATTTTGATGGGATCCGAAATATTTTTATCCAAAATTTCTAGTTAGGTTAAATATAATTTCAAAATATTAGGTTAAAATCCTACGAAATATCGCGCGCGCAACAAGGAATGAAATTAAAATTTTCAAATTCCAAAAACAATATATTTTTTAAACTAATTACGTGCTTGGTGCATAGTTACTGCCCATTTATTATAATTACATCCCATTTATTACTTCTTAAAGTCCATTTTCTTGTCAAGCCTAATGCATATCTCCTAGGAAAGTTTGCAGCCCAGCGGGGCGAAGAATAACAAGTTGACCCAGATATTGTGTACAATTGTCAGCCCAGTTGCATTGCTGATGTTAAAAAAAAGGCATGTGTAGTACAGTACAACCTAACATGGTTACTCAGCCCACATTCAGCGACGCCGGAAAGGCCCAAACAAGGCTTCTGTACAACTTTTTGAAGTCACTAAGCTGAATTAATAACTTAAGAAAAAAGTTAGATTATAGTGGAACCTAATTAAAAGTTGTCACGAGCAAATAAATAATTCAACGGGTCCCACTCGTGCGTGTGAGCATGTGTGTGTGTGCGTGTGTGTGTGTGTATGTGTGTGTGTGTGTGTGTGTGTTTGAGAGAGAGAGAGAGAGATAGAGAGAGAGAGACCCATCGGTCGATGCTCGTAAATACATCTTTCAGCCATATGCATTGCTGATGCTCAGTAAAAACTTATATAGTTGACACAATCATATAGAACATCATAGCACACTGAACTTGCATACAAAAATTTCACGCAGGCGGCACAATCAGGATGGAAGCAGTGGATCGCTACGGGAAGGCTATGTTGAAACCAACGAAGTCGTACATAACGGTTCAACGTCTTTATCAATGACGAGGAAATATCTTGAATGTTGTGCAAAGAAAACAGACAGACAACACAATAAGTTCTACTAGCACATTAAGTTGATGTACAACCCTTTCTAAAAAAGTTCAGGTACAAAATTAGAACAGGTCACAATCAAATGTAGTGGCATATCAGTGCTTCACACCCATAGCTTGGATTTAACTAGTATCTGACAAGATTCAGTTGTTACCTCAAATTAGAGCACATCCAGGCAGCCAGCCCTGCCTCTTCTCCCAAAGAAGTAGTGGCCTTCGCCGCGCGATGGAGTAGGCCCTGTGCCATCCATCGTTCCGAGCAACACGGGGAAAGTCTGACGTTGACTCCTGTAATGGATGTCGTCGACAGATCCTGGCACCAGTGGCGGCGGCAGGACTTTGATTGATGGATTGACCACTTCTTCGACATGCACGAACACTCGATACAGGTACATCCCTAATGTGGTCCACGGCGGCCTTGGTGGCGACGAGTAGTACAACCCCAGTTCCTGCACCGGTATCTCAACACCAATCACCTTCAGTATGGTGGATGGCTTCTTCATCCATGCCATAACCATGAGAGCCCAGTTGTCTGGAGGAACAAACATACTTACGAGCTCACCTCCAAGGTTGTTGATAAGCTCATTCATGGACTCGCTGTTCCAAGCACGTCGAGGCATGCCATGGAAGGTAAGCTTTGTTAAAAACTCAAGCTCAGAGGGCACCGAGCTCCATCCTGGGTGCCACCGATCAAAGCTCACCAGCGCGCCATCACAGAACAAACACCGGGAAGATTCGAACACACGACTGCAGTCGAAAGTTGTCTGGAACCTGACGAAGAAATCAGCAGGTGGCGGACAGACTTCGATGAGCAAGTAACTTATTTGGATGCCGTGCGCAATGCCAAGAGCTTTGACAAGGTCGTCCGGCAAGACGGGAGGCCGGTCGCCGTTGATGGTTACCATCAGCACTTTGCCGGCAAACTGGTCGTCAAGCGTCGCCATGCCACTGTTGAGCGACAATACGCAGCGACCGAAGGTAGGACGGACCTCAGGATCTCCGGCTCGGAGATCCACGTTGACCGGTAACATGATAGTGCGCTTGAGTACAGGGAGTACAGGAG
Source organism: Triticum dicoccoides (assembly GCF_002162155.2). Classification (NCBI taxonomy): domain Eukaryota; kingdom Viridiplantae; phylum Streptophyta; class Magnoliopsida; order Poales; family Poaceae; genus Triticum; species Triticum dicoccoides. The sequence goes on along the minus strand of NC_041381.1, from coordinate 101,684,578 downwards.
GGGGATTTAGGGGAACTGGAGTAGGAATCGAGATTCCAGAGGTGGGGGAGGGGAGGGGGACTGGGGATGAAAAGGTAGCATGAATTTCGAGCACGCGCCAATATGCTCTCGGCGCGCAAGCGCACGAAAACACCGGTGGCGCCCACATGTCGGCCTAAGAGTCCTTATTCTTTCTTTTTTGGAGAGCCCGACCTTTTTTTCAGGATCTTTTGAGAGCCCGACCTGAGAGTCATAATTGACATGTTTGGCATTGCGTTTCTACTCAGCGCATATTCAACGACACCTCACTGGCCCAAACAAGTGTACATCATCAAAAAGACACTGAGCTCAAATTATATAACTTGAAAAAAGGAGATATACTATGAACATTAGAGAATGATGATGTCACACCCTAGCTAGTTCATGCATTAGAGTGTTGCATCATGTTTATTCTTTCATCAGAAACCTGAAATGGGGATGACAGAACCCCCAGCCCCCTCTGAAACCAACTAGGGTTTACTAAAAACTTTTTCAATGAACCTGAAATGCCCTTCTAAAATGCCCATCATTTTTGTCTTGGTTCAGAACCTCTGCCAGAAGTGATGCACATTTTCCTACGTCATCTTAGGGTCTTTGAATTAAATCATAGATATTTGAATTTGGGCATTTAAAATTATATAAAATATTTAAATTCTCAAATATCTCCAAACTAAAATGTTTCATGTTGGAAATAATCCAACTATGGACCAGGAGTAGTTTGGTGATTTTAGGAGTTGCCTAAGTATTTTTGATAAATCAACAAAGTGGCAGAAGTATTAAAAAACAGAAAACAGGAAAAAAATAGAAAAACTTACCTGGCGCCCAGCACCCGGCCCACCTGCCGGCCCAGCCCAGCGCCGCTCCAGCGAGCTGCTTGCCGGCCAGGCAGGCAGGCAGGTGCCCGACGGCGACCGCAGCGCGCGCCACGCAGCTGCTCGCCGCCTCGCCGCTCCCCTCGCCCGGTGACGTCGTGGATCGCTCTCCCTCTCTCCCCCGAACCTCCCAGACACCCCCTCTCCTCTCCAGCTCCTCCCCCTCGCGCCCCCCAGCCATGGCCG
>NC_041381.1:101596223-101683281 GCF_002162155.2 Triticum dicoccoides | reverse complement strand
GCCTACGTCGTAGCCGTGCTCCCCGCCGCCCGTGCGTCCTCTCGTCGTGTCCAGGAGCTCCGCCGCTGTCCACTTCATTGAGCAAGCCGAGCCCCGAGCGCTCACAACGCCCGAGTCCACCGCAACGACCTCGCCCGAACCGCCGTCGCCGGAGATCCCCTTCAACGCCGTCGTCGCTCCGGTCCGTCCCCGGCCGCACCAAGGGCTTCGTCGAACTCCCCGTGAGCTTAGCCATCTTCCCCTCCCTTCTTTTCTTGCTCCTGAGCCGTGTAGCGATCTCCCAGAGCTCAACCGCACCTACCGCCGCGGAGCTCGTCGCCGACGTGCTCCCGGTCGTCCTCCGGCCACTCCACGGTGTCCATCATGCTCACTGCGTCACGTAGCACCTAACTAGCTACTCCCCGCACCTCACCGACCCCTCTTGCGACAAGTTCGACTTCGTCCGAACTCCGGTGGCCGCCAAAGTCGTCGCCGGCGCCAACTCCGGCCACCCCGACCCCAACGGACTCCACCAAGAGCTGCGGTTCGTCCTCAGCTCCTCTCCGGTGGCCTCCGCGGCTCGTTTGGTTGCCGGAACGGCAAAAACAACTTCCGCCGCCGCGTCGGGCTCGCCGGCGGCTAAACGCCGGTGCAGCCGACCTGGGTTTGACCACGGGTGGGCCCTGGTTGACTCCCCTGAGTCAATGACAGGTGGGGCCCAACCCTGTTAACTAATTAGGATTAGTTTAAATTAATGTTAGTTTAATTAATCACACTGACACGCGGGACCCACTGTCAGGTTTGACCCGGACCGTGTCCCGTTGACCTGCTGATGTCACACTGACATCAGGCTGACGCAGTAATTGATTTTCTGGATTTAATCTAATATAGGAAATTCCAGAATATAGTTTAAATTTCAAAAATTCATAACTTTTATTCTGTAACTCCAAATCAGACAAATTATATATGAAAAATGATCAGAAAAATCCAATCTATCCATCTGTACTATTTTCATGCATGATTAAACAAGTTAACTTGATGTTAATGCAGAACAAGATATAACACCTTAAAGGGCTATGTATGAGTTTGAAATTTGAATCTTTGGTTCAAATTGGTGCAAACCCCTCTGGTCTTAGTTGCATTAGCCCAACACACTCATATTGCCATGTTTCATGCATGCATCATATTGTTGCACATTGTTTGGTGATGGTTGTGTATCGGTGTTCTTTGCGGCAGGTTCTGCCCCCGAGGAATACCGTGATTACCCTAACGAAGAACCGTATCAGTGCATCGAACCATCAGGCAAGCAACCAACCATTTGATCATATCGATACAATCCCATGTTCTCGCTCCTGCTCTCTTTTACTGCATTAAGACAACGCGTTTCAAACTGCTGTGTGCTACGGTAGTTGAACCCACTTCCTTTGCATGACCTGTCATTGCCACAGTAACTAGATGAAACCCACTAGCATGTGTAGTAGTTGATTGAGCCATATGTATGTGTTGTTCCTACCTTGCTATGCCTGCTATGCTTAGAGTCGTGTCAGGTCTGGTTCATCTGGGTGATGGGCTAGAGTGAAATGATTATGTCGATAATGAGAGTGGTGTGGTGAACACGATTTGGTAAAGGTATCGATGAGAGGCCATGTAGGAGTACATGGTGGGTTGTTTCATTGAAGCCGACCTTAAGCACTGAGATCTGTATGTGTGATTTAAGATTCAGCTACTACCATGCATTGGGCCCGAAACCAATGGACCCTCTCGACTTCTTATTCACCCTAGTTCTCTGTCCAGGAGTTGCAAGTAGTTTCTGGTGTTTGTAGCCTACTGGAGGCCGTGGATAGCGCTGACCGTAGGGGTGGGCTGTGATGCGGTAGGTACGTGGCACGGTGTACCAAATACCCGTTAGGTATCTCGGGAACCCTGTTCACATCATTTGGGGCTGTGAGTGAAACCTCGGCCGGATCTCCTCATGGATGGAACCCGAATAGGCGATAAACCTGGACTAGAGGCTTAGGTGATTAGGTAGGTCATGGCCGATACCCACGTTGGGCTTCCGCTTGAAGGTTGCCGAGTACATGTCGTGTAAACGACGGTAAGTGGTGAGAGCGTGTATGAAGAAGTACACCCCTGCAGGGTTATCATGATCTATTCGAATAGCCGCGTCCGCGGTAAAGGACTACTTGGTTGCCTATACAATTCATAGACAAGTAAATGGAAACTACTAAAAGCCTCAAGATAAGTGTGAGTGCCGAGGATGGCTCTTCCGCAGGAAGACGGAGGTGGATCCTCGGTAGTGTATTGAAGTGGTGAGTAGTGGACTCGTGTGCGCAAAACCATTTCAAGTTGGAGTCTCGTAGGATAGCCTAGCCAAGAGTCAAAGCTGGCTTGCTGCAACAACTCCACCAACCCTTCTTGATAATGTGCATGTATGTAGGATCTGCTGTAAGTCTTGCTGAGTACCTTTGTACTCATGTTGCTATAATTTACATTTTTACAGAAGACGCTGCAACCCCTTCTGATGGGTTCTTCGTAGACATTGACATCAATGAGTAGGCTAAGGCCCAGGTGGTGATCCTGAGCTTGTGAAGGACCACGTAGTATAGCTAGGCTTTCCAAGCCTCTTCTATTTTACTAGTTGTCTGTACTCAGACAAGCTACTTCCGCTGCTGGTTTGTATGACTGTATGACTTGAATGCTGGGTCGTGTGACCCGTACCTATGTGTATGTTATGTATGGCTCTCTAAGCCATAAATAAAGTACTTGTGTCGTAGAGTCATGTTGTGATGCCATGTTGTATTTGCACATATCGAGCATATTGTGTGTATGTTATTGAAATGCTTGGTATGTGTGGGATCTGACTATCTAGTTGTTTATCTTTAGTAGCCTCTCTTACCGGGAAATGTCTCCTAGTGTTACCGCTGAGCCATGGTAGCTTGCTCCTGCTCTGGAACACTTAGGCTGGCCGGCATGTGTCCTTCTTCGTTCCTGTATCTGTCCCTGCGGGGAACGCATTGAGTACCGGAGTCCTGTTAGCCCGCTACAGCCCGGTTTACCGGAGTCCTGCTAGCCCAGTGCTACAGCCCGGACCCACTTGCTGATGACCGACACGTTCGAAGCTGGGTCATGGATGCCTGTCCCTGTAAGTCAGTGCCACTTTGGGTGTACGACTAGTCATGTCAGCCCGGGCTCCTTATCATATGGATGCTAGCGACACTATCATATACGTGAGCCAAAAGGCGCAAACGGTCCCGGGAAAAGGTAAGGCGACACCCGTGGGGATACCGTGCGTGAGGCCGCAAAGTGATATGAGGTGTTACAGGCTAGATCGATGTGACATCGAGTCGGGGTCCTGACAGCGTTGGCATCAGAGTCGGACTGCCTGTAGGTTCTCCAAGCCAAACTGGTCGATGTTGAGTCTAGAAATTCTTTAGTTATATGTAGGGGAATTGTTTGTGGGTTGGAACATAAGGCTCTTTTTACTCCTTTATCTTATGACATTCTGATCTGAGTCAGTCTATTCTTCCACCGGGGGTTAAGGAATTAGGATCTTTTCTCTCTATCAGGATCACGTGTTACTAATCAGTAGTACCTTATAGGTTTGATGGATACAAGCCTAGTTCAGTTCTACTACCACATTATGTTGTTAGGATGGACTCAGAACTTTGATATGATGATGTTGAGTGTGTATGAAATCCTTTGTCAAATGTCTCAAAATCCTTCTTGAGCATTTACAGCTGTTATGCTGCCGAAATTTTGCTAGAAATTCTAATGCCTTTGCATTATGATTGTGCTTTCAGATGGCCACTCGCGACCTCAATCAAGTGGTTCGCCTGACTAGATGCTTAGATGTACCCGGCCATACCGCCATGTTGGTCAGGGTAATGACTGAGGCTGGATACCGTTGGTATCCCGAGTACACGGTCGAAGAGCAATTTCGAGACTTTAATCAAAGCCAGTATCTCTGCACTGTCAGGATATTTCCATCTTATCCTGGATCCACCGAGCCCCTTCACTGCTCCTATGGACTCGGGGTTACTATTGAGATGGCTGTGCAGGACGCCGCCTACTCTATGATGACCATCATGCGAGTCAGGTCTGGCCTATTTCGGGACTCTGATTTCCGGTATATGCCAGGATCACTTCCGGGAGCACAAGGGTATCTCCAGGCTATCTATGCTGACCCCACTCAGGAGGATTCACGGACTCGCACCACTGCTGAGATGCTCTAGGATAAGGACCGTGAAAATCGGGCCTTGAGGCTAGAGCTCTTCAATACCCGTGCTGACCATTGGGCCACATTGACTCGGTTTGCACCGGCGGTGCAAGCGGGATATTCGGATATGCGCGATCTCTATCCTGTGAGATCTACTCTGCCAGACGTGATGGGATGGCGTGATGTAGGAGGCATCACCCCACCTCGTGGTCCCCGCAGGCCACCGTCTGTTGGTCCAAGACCTCATCCTAGCCCCTATGGTCCACAAGCTCCGCGAGATCCTCTGTTCCCGGATGATCATGTTGAGCTTCCAGGCTATGGAGGTGACTTCTACGAGGACTACTACGGATCGGTCTGAGTTAGTGGTAGTGTCACTAGTTCGTACTAGCTGTGTCGTCTATCATCCCGCGTGACTCGTGGGATATGACCTAGTTTGTACCGCCTTCCGGAGGTGTAGAAAAATAATGTATAGGAGCTTGGGATGCCTCCGATGAGATGTAATCCTCTTATCACCGAAATAGTACCTTGTTTGGTCTTGTACTAAACCTTGTATGGTGTGTATGACGATGGAATAAAGAAGCAGTTTCTGTATCTACCATGTCATACGGATGATCATCTTGCATTCCGAGTTATTCCTTACATTTTGTATCCTATGTCGGAATCTTATCATTCTGACTAAATCATTGTCTTGTTTACCTAGGATGGTCAACACGCGCAATAACCCTGCTCCTCAAGAGCAGGCCGAAGGCAGTGAAGTCAGGAATGCAAATCTGCCTCATCCTCCTTCCCTGGCCGAGGTTATGATGGAAGCCGAGAGAAACAAGCGGGAGACCAACCGTTTGTTGGAGCGTATTGAACAGAACACAGCACACCATCAGAGGACTAACGTGGTGTCACTCAGTGATTTCATCAAGTTACATCCACCCACGTTCCACCACTCCGTCGAGCCTCTCGACGCTGATGACTGGCTTCGCAGTATTTCTCACAAACTGCGTTCTGCGCTAGTAGCTGAGGCTGACAAGGTCACCTTTGCTGCATATCATCTTGAAGGCCCCGCCAGTCTCTGGTGGGAGAATTATGGAGCTATGCGCCCAGCGGGCCATGTCACTACTTGGGCTGAATTCAGCGAGGCTTTCCGTGAACATCACATTCCGGAGGGTCTCATGGACCGTAAACGTGAGGAATTTTGCAATTTCACCCAAGGCCGACTCTTTGTGGATGCTTATAGCAGGGAGTTTGGTAACCTCGAACGATATGCAACTGAGGAAGTTTCTACTGATGCTAAGAAGCAAGCAAGGTTCCGTAAGGGACTTAGTCCTGAGCTTCGCCGCGACCTCCGTCTGCATGAGTGCACATCTTTTCAGAAGCTTGTTAACAAGGCCATCAGTGCTGAGACTGGTCAGACTGATTATGACGCAACACGCAAGCATGGCCGTGACGTGGGTTCCTCATCCGATGCTGGTCCTCGGAAGCGCCGCGTGTGGGTGCCCAACACTGCCCTGCCACCCAGGTTCACACCGAGGCCATCCTTCCAGGCGCCTCGCCCCGTTCAACAGTCTGCACCAGCCAAGCCCTATGGTGGTCCAACCAACAACGCTCCTCCACGTACCAGTTCTGTGACTTGCTTCAAGTGTGGGGAATCTGGCCACTATATGTGCGAGTGTCCCTAGACCAACCCCAACCAATCTGCTAAAGCTGTTGGCCGTGGCAAGCCGACAGGTAAAGTGTTCCACGCCAAGCCGGCCACCGCTGCTCGTGGCCATGTCAACTGTATCTCTGCCGAAGAAGCTCAAGAGGATCCCAACGTCGTTCTCGGTACGCTCCTTGTTAATTGCCACCCGGCATCTATTCTTTTCGATACAGGAGCATCTCATTCATTTATATCCGAGAGCTATGCTCGTCTGCATAACACCGCATTCTATGACATGCCATCCTCTATGGTAATTCAAACTCCGGGATCCAAATGGCAAACTTCTAGAGTAAGCCATGGAAATGAAATCCAAGTCGACAGACTTGTTTTCCTTGCATCTTTGATAGCCCTCAAATCTTCAGATATTAATATCATCTTGGGTATGGACTGGATGTCAGCTCATCATGCCCAAATTGATTGCTTCTCTAGGACTGTTCAACTCACCCATCCCTCGGGGAAGATAGTCAATGTCTTGACCCGAATAGCCAAGCGACAGTTATATTCTCTTAACGCCAGCCCTTTGCCAGACCTTGAGGACGTTCCGGTAGTCCGTGACTTTCCGGATGTCTTCCCAGAGGAATTGCCAGGTGTTCCACCTGACCGGGATGTTGAGTTCGTAATAGACCTTATTCCAGGAACCGTCCCGATTGCTAGAAGACCTTATAAGATGGCACCACTAGAACTAGCCGAGCTTAAGAAACAACTCGATGAGTCCTTGAAAAAGGGTTTCATCCGACCTAGTTCATCTCCGTGGGCTTGCCCCGTCCTCTTCGTTAAGAAGAAGGATGGTACGGATCAGATGGTTGTAGATTATCGACCTGTCAATTTGGTCACAATCAAGAACAAATATCCGCTCCCCAGGATCAACGACCTATATGATCAGCTCGCTGGATCCTCAATCTTCTCCAAAATGGATTTGAGGTTGGGCTACCATTAAATCAAAATCAGGAACGGGGACATTCCTAAAACGGCCTTTGTTACTCGTTATGGCCAATACGAGTACACCATCATGTCCTTCGGTTTAACCAACGCTCCAGCCACCTTTTCTCGGTTAATGAACTCAATCTTCATGGAGTATTTGGATAAATTCGTCGTGGTTTACCTCGATGATATACTCATCTACTCCAAGAGCGAGGAAGAACATGCCGAACATCTAAGGCTAGTGTTGAAGAAACTTCGAGAGCATCGCCTTTATGCCAAATTTTCTAAATGTGAATTTTGGTTGTCAGAAGTGACCTATCTGGGTCATGTAATATCTGGTAAAGGTATTGCTGTTAACCCTGAGCGAGTTCAAGCCGTCCTTAATTGGACTCCACCTGAATCGGTCAAGAAAGTTCGGAGTTTTCTGGGCTTAGCGAGCTATTGCCGTCGCTTTGTCGAAAACTTCTCCAAAGTTGCTAAACCTCTAACCGAACTCCTCAAGAAAGATAAAAAGTTCGAATGGACTCCACAATGTGAGCACAGCTTTCAGGAACTGAAAAGACGTCTGACTTCTGCTCCCGTACTGGTACCGCCAGATTTCTCTAAGGACTTTGTTATCTACTGCGACGCCTCGCGACAAGGGCTAGGTTGCATTCTCATGCAAGATCGACACGTAATTGCTTACGCTTCACGGCAATTGCACCCACATGAGGAGAATTATCCTACTCATGATCTAGAGCTTGCAGCCGTAGTCTATGCACTTAAAACCTGGCGACATTACCTCCTTGGTAATCGCTGCGAAATATTCACTGATCACCAAAGTCTGAAGTACATCTTCACCCAACCGGATTTGAATCTCAGGCAAAGACGTTGGGTCGAGTTGATCACAGATTTCGACTTAGGAATAACTTACACCCTAGGGAAAGCCAACGTCATGGCTGATGCGCTAAGTCGTAAATCTTATTGTAACAACCTGATGTTACAACAAAGTCAACCGCTTCTCCATGAGGAATTTCGGAAACTTAATCTCCACGTTGTTCCTCAAGGATTCCTTTCCACCTTGGTGGCGAAACCTACCCTTACGGATCAGATCATCAAAGCACAGAAGGTAGATCCGGGAATTTCCCGCATCAAGAGAAACATCAAGAAAGGAGTTGCGAATTGTTTCTCCATTGATGATCAAGGGGTCGTATACTTCGGGAATCGACTAGTGGTTCCCAAGGTGCGAAACCTGAGGCAATTGATCCTTAAGGAAGCTCATGAATCTCCTCTCACTATTCATCCCGGTAGTACTAAGATGTATCAGGACCTACGCCAGAGGTTCTGGTGGACTAGAATGAAGAGAGAAATTGCTCAGTATATTGCTAATTGCGACGTTTGTCGTCGTGTAAAAGCAGAGCATCAACGGCCTGCTGGCACCCTTCAACCCTTAGCTATTCCTGAATGGAAATGGGATAAAATTGGTATGTCTTTCATTACCGGTTTTCCCAGGACCAAGAGAGGGAATAATGCTATCTTCATCGTTGTCGATCGTCTTTCCAAAGTGGCCCATTTTTTACCTGTTCGTGAGAGTATAACTGCTAGTCAATTGGCAGATTTATACATCTCCCGTATAGTGTCTCTCCATGGTGTTCCTTTGGAAATTAACTCGGATCGAGGAAGTCTTTTCACCTCTCGATTTTGGGAAAGTTTCCAAAATGCTATGGGAACCCGCCTTTCCTTTAGCACCGCCTTTCACCCTCAATCGAGTGGTCAGGTAGAACGCGTCAACCAAATTCTAGAAGACATGCTTCGAGCCTCTGTTATCTCATTCGGAATGGAGTGGGAGAAATGCCTTCCATTCGCCGAATTTGCTTATAACAACAGCTATCAATCTAGCTTGGGTAAAGCCCCTTTTGAAGTTCTCTATGGATGACGGTGTCGAACACCCCTTAACTGGTCGGAGACCGGGGAAAGACAATTCTTTGGCCCGGATATGATTCAGGAAGCAGAAGAGCAAGTTCACATCATTCGTGAAAAGTTGAAAACAGCCCAATCTCGTCAAAAGAGTCAATATGACCGAAAACATAAGGCTATGACTTTCGAGGTTGACGAGAAGGCTTACCTCCGGGTTACTCCTCTGAAGGGAACCCATCGTTTCGGTATCAAAGGCAAATTGGCTCCTCGTTACATTGGACCTTTTCGCATTCTCGCTAAACGAGGAGAAGTTGCCTACCAGTTGGAACTACCTCCGCATCTCTCCAGAGTCCACGATGTTTTCCACGTTTCTCAACTCAGGCGTTGCTTCTCGGATCCTATCCGTGGAGCGGACCACGAAACGCTTGATCTCCAAGATAATCTCACGTATCGAGAGTACCCCATTCGTATCCTCGATCAAGCCGAGCGTACCACTCGACGTCATAATATCAAGTTTCTCAAAGTTCAATGGCCGCACCATTCTGAGGATGAAGCAACTGGGGAAAGGGAGGATCGTCTTCGACTCGAGTATCCTGCCTTCTTCCCGGAGGGACCCAAATCTCGGGACGAGATTCTTTTGAGTGGGGGTGAGTTGTCACACCCTAGCTAGTTCATGCATTAGAGTGTTGCATCATGTTTATTCTTTCATCAGAAACCTGAAATGGGGATGACAGAACCCCCAGCCCCCTCTAAAACCAACTACGGTTTACTAAAAACTTTTTCAATGAACCTGAAATGCCCTACTAAAATGCCCATCATTTTTGTCTTGGTTCAGAACCTCTGCCAGAAGTGATGCACATTTTCCTAGGTCATCTTAGGGTCTTTGAATTAAATCATAGATATTTCAATTTGGGCATTTAAAATTATATAAAATATTTAAATGCTCAAATATCTCCAAACTAAAATGTTTCATGTTGGAAATAATCCAACTATGGACCAGGAGTAGTTTGGTGATTTTAGGAGTTGCCTAAGTATTTTTGATAAATCAACAAAGTTGCAGAAGTATTAAAAAACAGAAAACAGGAAAAAAATAGAAAAACTTACCTGGCGCCCAGCACCCGGCCCACCTGCCGGCCCAGCCCAGCGCCGCTCCAGCGAGCTGCTTGCCGGCCAGGCAGGCAGGCAGGTGCCCGACGGCGACCGCAGCGCGCGCCACGCACCTGCTCGCCGCCTCGCCGCTCCCCTCGCCCGGTGACGTCGTGGATCGCTCTCCCTCTCTGCCCCGAACCTCCCAGACACCCCCTCTCCTCTCCAGCTCCTCCCCCTCGCGCCCCCCCAGCCATGGCCGACGCTACCACCGCCGTGCCTACGTCGTAGCCGTGCTCCCCGCCGCCCGTGCATCCTCTCGTCGTGTCCAGGAGCTCCGCCGCTGTCCACTTCATCGAGCAAGACGAGCCCCGAGCGCTCGAAACGCCCGAGTCCACCGCAACGACCTCGCCCGAACCGCTGTCGCCGGAGATCCCCTTCAACGCCGTCGTCGCTCCGGTCCGTCCCCGGCCGCACCAAGGGCTTCGTCGAACTCCCCGTGAGCTTAGCCATCTTTCCCTCCCTTCTTTTCTTGCTCCCGAGCCGTGTAGCGATCTCCCGGAGCTCAACCGCACCCACAGCCGCGGAGCTCGTCGCCGACGTGCTCCCGGTCGTCCTCCGGCCACTCCACGGTGTCCATCATGCTCACTGCGTCACGTAGCACCTAACTAGCTACTCCCCGCACCTCACCGACCCCTCTTGCGACAAGTTCGACTTCGGCCGAACTCCGGTGGCCGCCAAAGTCGACGCCGGCGCCAACTCCGGCCACCCCGACCCCAACGGACTCCACCAAGAGCTGTGGTTCGTCCTTAGCTCCTCTCCGGTGGCCTCCGCGGCTCGTTTGGTTGCCGGAACGGCAAAAACCACTTCTGCCGCCGCGTCGGGCTCGCTGGCGGCTAAACGTCGGTGCAGCCGACCCGGGTTTGACCACGGGTGGGCCCTGGTTGACTCCCCTAAGTCAATGACAGGTGGGGACCAGCCCTGTTAACTAATTAGGATTAGTTTAAATTAATTTTAGTTTAATTAATCACACTGACACGCGGGACCCACTGTTACGTTTGACCCAGACCGTGTCCCGTTGACCTGCTGATGTCACACTGACGTCAGGCTGATGCAGTAATTGATTTTCTGGATTTAATCTAATATAGGAAATTCCAAAATATAGTTTAAATTTCAAAAATTCATAACTTTTATTCTGTAACTCCAAATCAGACAAATTATATATGAAAAATGATCAGAAAAATCCAATCTATCCATCTGTACTATTTTCATGCATGATTAAACAAGTTAACTTGATGTTAATGCAGTACAAGATATAACACCTTAAAGGGCCATGTATGAGTTTGAAATTTGAATCTTTGGTTCAAATTGGTTCAAACCCCTCTGGTCTTAGTTGCATTAGCCCAACACACTCATATTGCCATGTTTCATGCATGCATCATATTGTTGCACATTGTTTGGTGATGGTTGTGTATCGGTGTTCTTTGCGGCAGGTTCTGCCCCCGAGGAATACCGTGATTACCCTAACGAAGAACCGTATCAGTGCATCGAACCATCAGGCAAGCAACCAACCATTTGATCATATCGATACAATCCCATGTTCTCGCTCCTGCTCTCTTTTACTGCATTAAGACAACGCGTTTCAAACTGCTGTGTGCTACGGTAGTTGAACCCACTTCCTTTGCATGACCTGTCATTGCCATAGTAACTAGATGAAACCCACTAGCATGTGTAGGAGTTGATTGAGCCATATGTATGTGTTGTTCCTACCTTGCTATGCCTGCTATGCTTAGAGTCGTGTCAGGTCTGGTTCATCTGGGTGATGGGCTAGAGTGAAATGATTATGTCGGTAATGAGAGTGGTGTGGTGAACACGATTTGGTAAAGGTATCGATGAGAGGCCATGTAGGAGTACATGGTGGGTTGTTTCATTGAAGCCGACCTTAAGCACTGAGATCTGTATGTGTGATTTAAGATTCAGCTACTACCATGCATTGGGCCCGAAACCAATGGACCCTCTCAACTTCTTATTCACCCTAGTTCTCTGTCCAGGAGTTGCAAATAGTTTCTGGTGTTTGTAGCCTACTGGAGGCCGTGGACAGCGCTGACCGTAGGGGTGGGCTGTGATGCGGTAGGTACGTGGCACGGTGTACCAAATACCCGTTAGGTATCTCGGGAACCCTGTTCACATCATTTGGGGCTGTGAGCGAAACCTCGGCCGGATCTCCTCATGGATGGAACCCGAATAGGCGATAAACCTGGACTAGAGGCTTAGGTGATTAGGTAGGTCGTGGCCGACACCCACGTTGGGCTTCCGCTTGAAGGTTGTCGAGTACATGTCGTGTAAACGACGGTAAGTGGTGAGAGCGTGTATGAAGAAGTACACCCCTGCAGGGTTATCATGATCTATTCGAATAGTCGCGTCCGCGGTAAAGGACTACTTGGTTGCCTATACAGTTCATAGACAAGTAAATGGAAACTACTAAAAGCCTCAAGATAAGTGTGAGTGCCGAGGATGGCTCTTCCGCAGGAAGACGGAGGTGGATCCTCGGTAGTGTATTGAAGTGGTGAGTAGTGGACTCGTGTGCGCAAAACCATTTCAAGTTGGAGTCTCGTAGGATAGCCTAGCCAAGAGTCAAAGCTGGCTTGCTGCAACAACTCCACCAACCCTTCTTGATAATGTGCATGTATGTAGGATCTGCTGTAAGTCTTGCTGAGTACATTTGTACTCATGTTGCTATAATTTACATTTTTATAGAAGACGCTGCAACCCCTTCTGATGGGTTCTTCGTAGACGTTGACATCAATGAGTAGGCTAAGGCCCAGGTGGTGATCCTGAGCTTGTGAAGGACCACGTAGTATAGCTAGGCTTTCCAAGCCTCTTCTATTTTACTAGTTGTCTGTACTCAGACAAGCTACTTCCGCTGCTGGTTTGTATGACTGTATGACTTGAATGCTGGGTCGTGTGACCCGTACCTATGTGTATGTTATGTATGGCTCTCTGAGCCTTAAATAAAGTACTTGTATCGTAGAGTCATGTTGTGATACCATGTTGTATTTGCACATATCGAGCATATTGTGTGTATGTTATTGAAATGCTTGGTATGTGTGGGATCTGACTATCTAGTTGTTTATCTTTAGTAGCCTCTCTTACCGGGAAATGTCTCCTAGTGTTACCGCTGAGCCATGGTAGCTTGCAACTGCTCTAGAACACTTAGGCTGGCCGGCATGTGTCCTTCTTCGTTCCTGTGTCTGTCCCTGCGGGGAAATGTCACGCATTGAGTACCGGAGTCCTGTTAGCCCGCTACAGCCCAGTTTACCGGAGTCCTGCTAGCCCAGTGCTACAGCCCGGACCCACTTGCTGATGACCGACACGTTCGAAGCTGGGTCATGGATGCCTGTCCCTGTAAGTCTGTGCCACTTTGGGTTTACGACTAGTCATGTCAGCCCGGGCTCCTTATCATATGGATGCTAGCGACACTATCATATACGTGAGCCAAAAGGCGCAAACGGTCCCGGGCAAAGGTAAGGCGACACCCGTGGGGATACCGTGCGTGAGGCCGCAAAGTGATATGAGATGTTACAGGCTAGATCGATGTGACATCGAGTCGGGGTCCTGACAGATGATGCCGTCATTTAGCCCACCAGTAGTTCGAGACAATAAACAGTTCGAAACAACGATATATACAACATTCAAACACTGACTAGTGACTACTACTGACATAAACAACAAGACATGATAGTTCATAAGAAGTCTTGCTACACCACCAAAACACACCCATCTGCAGCGCTCAGACTCTCGTGATCCAGACGAGAATGACATTCTAAACAAAAGAAACTATTACATAGTAAGAGTGACATAGACGAGGATGACCAAATGACAAGGAATATGCATAACTTGCATCCCCGCTTCAGCGACCAGTGATCCGGAGACACCAGTACTCCACCCTTTCGATGCAACAGCCCAATTACCTATCAACCTGAAGGCTTGAACCACATCATTGCCTGTCGTAATTGAGACATCCAAGGATCAAAGTTAATCCGGATGCCTTTCTCATTCTCACCTTATTTTGGATGCAGGCTGTATCATTGACAATCAGGGGAGTTTTCTCCCGAACTCCTAGGGCTCGCCGTGTAGACACAGTTTTCCATAGCAAACAGAGCCTCTCTAGCATCAAGGTCCTTGCCAACGGTGATCTCCTGGTTAATCGGATAATTGATTCCGAGAAACAGAGAGTGTGAACCAAGGTTGTTTACCCGCCTCCGACTAAAAAATCCTAAAGGCCCCAACAAGCAAGTATCCTCCTCATAGACGTAACAACCACTGTCCGGATACTCACGTACTACACGGTGCTTGTATACAGTGGGTTTTTTGCAATATAGCTTTTCCAGCTCATGTGTCCGAATGATCATCAGTCTTTTGTCGTCGTCTGATCGAGCGAGGAACCAGTTGTGCTTCCGTGTTTTTGGCAAAGGTGGTGTGATTACAAAGGGCAGTAACTGTAGGGACACTGCATCATATCAAAAAGGACAGGCATTGTTAATGTAAGATCAGCATTGTTCAGAGTATGTGTAGGATAATGCAAGAAACAACATTGATACGTCCTTGTTGGAACTGGGAGGAAAATGCAGGGAAATGTATACTGGGTTCGAAAATATAGAAGTGCCATGCATGGTTATACTCATGTTATCTCGCAATCGATTCTTCACAGGAAACTACCATGTCATGCATGTTATGTAATCATGTTCTGTCCTCACAAACAAATTCTTCAAGGTAACTAATAGACCATGCATTGTTATATACTCATGTTCTATGGGAAAAAAATTTGTGAGGATATTATTCTAGCCATTGATTGCTGAAGGGCGAATATAGGTATGTACACATGGTAAGCATTGCAGGATTTCACTACTTCCAAATATAGAGTTCTCCATATGCACATTTACTTCCCTAATGTATGGTTAGATGAAACCAACAGTGTGGTGCATGTTTCTACATCATGAAAATGAGGAAACTAACATGGCTATTGATACACACTCATATTTAGTAGTAGTATATAGATTACTGTAAAACAAGGATAATATCCATATATTCCTAACCGTTTGATTATTCAGGGTACAAATTGGCTCTAATGACATGGTCACAATCACATGAATTAATTCATTCCAAATATAGCTGATTTACAGTGTTTCTAATACATTGCCATAGTTCTACTCAAATTCTGCTCAAACAGGGATATGCCAATCATCACAAAAAGTTCAAACAGTGTCATGGCGTCATCATTAACATGAGATGGCAACAACTTACACGCGCCGTCCTAGCAATATGTAGTGCCATCTGCTTTGTCGATCGCGTAGATGATGCCATTGTGTTCAATAGCATCACAACAGTGTGTATCAGCTTTGATGATGATCCACTGCGAGCTGGGTTGTCTCCAGCTAAAGAAGGCACCGACGTAAAGATAGGCGAGTCCGCAGTCGAACAAGGCAATTAGCTTGAAGTCTGCATAATCCGCATGTCGTGTGGGCACTTGGCAGATTACAATCTTCTGCAAAACAAGGTCCGTCCAACTGACGTGGTAATCTAGATGACTTGGACCACGATGGTAATACTCTATATAATCCAATGGAGGAAGGATAATCTCATGGGAGGTCTGGAAGGTCACGAGCACCAAATTTTTACCGTCTTCTCTAAAGGCAGCCATCCAGTGGGAGTTCATGCCGACCCAGTACATACCTGCCAAGAAGTTTCGAGCGATGGTGATCGGATCCATGTCGAGGGAAATGATGTACGGAGACCCACTACATACCTACAAAGAAGTTTCGGCTAATGAAGATCGGATTGAAGTCGAGGGGCATCATGTACGCCTCTGTATCATGGTGAGCCAATCTCGCAAGACCAGATAGCAGCAAGCAGGGTGTCTTGAAAAGCTTAGGCCTCGCTTCGACGGTGGCCGTGTGCATGTCCCTCGAGCATGCAGCCAGCCGCAGGGCGCTCAACATATCCATACACGAACAACAGAGGTCGAGGATGTCACTGGGGCGATTGCTCCAATCGCGGCTCATACGGATGCTGCGGGGTTCGCGTTCGGCCATGGTGGAGTTTTGAAGGTGGGGTTTTTTGGGGGCTTGATTTACGGGGGAGAAGGATGTCGGTGCTGGAGCGGCTAGCGAGGGCATAGTGGTACTGGGGGAGGTGAGTGAGGCAACGGTACACGGGGGCACAGTGAGATGGAGACGGAGACGGAGAAGGAGATGGAGATGGAGTGGTGCTATGGGAGCGGAGAGGGAGATGAGGCAAGGCGCCAATGAGCTGTACAGCGGTGGTGACAGACTGCACAGTGCACAGGGTGAGGCTGACTTTGGTAACCCTAACACGCCGCCTGGACTAGTGTCACGTGCAGGGTGTTGTCACTTCACTGTGAGGACCTCATGAATAGTATTTTGACCATCAAGTGTACCACAGTTCTACTACTACTACTACTACTACTACTACTACTAGTAGGAACATGAGTACTCCAGTATTGTATAGCGGAAATAGTTCTCCCGTGCTAGCATGCCTGTTCACTTCATCGTTTAGGTATCATCCATATTGCGAGCAGAAGCAAGTTCTCGTGCATGCCCAATCAATGCCCTCCGCGATGCATGTAGTGGTCGTTCTGATGCATCAAGGACGGCATGCAGATCGTTCCACACTTGAGAAGAGGAAAAATGGAAAGGTAGAACGCGGCAGCAGAGGAAAAGAACGCTGGCTAACGAGGCTGGGAGGGGATCGAGCAGGAAGTTAATGCTCCGCGCCTAATGGTTTTGGGAAAACCTAATTTTCATAAGGTGACTTATACTCACCTAAATAGAGGGAGTATTCCTTAACCAGAGAATGTTGTGTCTCCCACTCACGCGCTCAAAAAAAAGCTATGCCACATTTCTTTATATGTTTGCATAGGTCCCGCCTATCAGGAAGGATGCGCACGTACATGAACAGGTATGACTCATCAGTCTACCGGCATAGCCTTTTCGTTTAGTCTACCTAGCCGTCTAATCAACTGCCTGCATGCCACTTCTCCCATTTACTTCTCCATCGGGAACCGATTCTCCTCGGCTTCTTCACCTTCCCTTCGTCTTCATTTGCATCCAAACCCCACTGCGTTCACATTGTTTTAACCTCTTTAAATAATCATCTACTACTTCAGTTAGACTAGCCATCTAATCCTAATTCTCCAAACCATAGCCCTCTGTTCCAGCGGTTCCAAATGGCGAAAGAGATCGAGATGCAGGTTTTTAGCGTCGAACATGTCCTCGTCAAAGGCTCGATGCGCATAGTTGCCACTGTCACCGTACACCCAAGGGTTGTTCGACAGTGGATCAACAATGTATCCAACTCCCTCGAAAAGGTAGAGACGAGGGTCATCGATCTCGACGCAGAGTACACGGAGCATGCCCTTGGGAAGATCCAGCACGCCGCCGTCCTTCAGCTGTGCCTCGAAGATGATGTTTTGGTGTACCACATCATACACTCGCCCTCCATAACAGGTGAGCTTCATGATTTCTTTTCTCGGGAGGACGTATACTTCTGTGGGGCAGCCATCAAAGGGGACAAGCAGAAGCTGGAACCCTACAACCTTGATTTGAAAATCATCGCTAACCTACAAACTAGAATCAAAATTCCTCTAGAAGATTGTGATAAACAAACACCATCCCTATTCTATGTAGAAAAATTTGTGCTCGGTACAAAACTTCAGAAGGGTGATGAGATGGTGGCATTAAGGTCGTCTGGATGGGAGAATTATCCCTTGACGTACGAGCGGATAAAATATGCTACCCTCGATGCCCGTGTGAGTTTCGTGATAGCTGCAAGGTCCAAAGAGCTTGTTGCGAAGCCATTTCCCACGGAGAGTGAGAACAAGAAGAAGAAGAAGAAGGAGAAGAAGAAGAAGAAGAAGAAGAAGAAGAAGAAGAAGAAGAAGAAGAAGAAGAAGAAGAAGAAGAAGAAGAAGAAGAAGAAGAATAAAAGGCTACACCAGCAGGAGGGCATTATGGATGGATGAACTATTTCCTCTCTTGTAAAAAACATTATTCCCTCTCGGTGTAGATTGATATAGATGGACTATTTCGATGGTGTGCATGTCTTTGGAACAGAGTAGTAGCGTGGGTCTGCTTGACTATAAGGAACTATTTTTCGGCATATATAGCTTTCTCTGCTACTCCTTCTAGTGATCGGTATGCAGTGCATGTGTCCGTAGACATGACAGCTAGTACATGGAAGTTCAACTACGGCGACCATCACGTTTCATCTCGCGATTCCCACGACACTTCTCCAACCCACGGCACCACGCCCCTTGACGTGCGCCTCACCCCTCTCAGCCGCACCGCCCCTCTGCCTTTGTGTGCATGACATGTGGGCCACCTAAAATGCGGCGAGCATCAAGTTTCTACCACAGCCACACGGGATTCCCACGACGCCGCTCGAACCCATGACATCACACGCCCCCCGACCTGTGGCTCAACCCTCTTGGTCCCACTGCCCCTCTGCCTTCGGGAGCATTACATGTGGACCAGTCACCTATCGGGTCCACATGTTATTGACTCAAAGGCGCTGAAGCTCAGTCCCGACGGCCCTGAGAGGGAAATGTAACTCCTGCGCCAGGGCTGGTGGTGCTCCCACAGCACGAACTCGTGCCAAACTCGAGGTTCCATCGTACCAATTCATGCGGTGGCCCGTTGCATGGCTGATCCCAATGTTGGACAAAGGTTCTACAGGAACGGTGTCACCGTTGTAAATGTTGGGCAAATTGATTTTGGTACCCTCCCGTACATATGCAAGCCAATCTCCACTCGCACCGAGCCTAACCTATGAAACAGTGGGCAGGGGGAGATTTTGGAAATGGACACAGAAGTAGTCTTTAGAATGCATTTACTACGTGATCAAACTCATCTTACTTGCTCATCGGAGGAAATCCGAGTGCCCCTCAACATCGGCAACTCAAGGGGCGTCAACTTACAACTACGGCCACGCCGCGCTGGAGAGACCCCCAAGGAAACATCCTCGTGCATTCCACGGAACATCAAGATGCATTTGTATGAGTAGTTTATCATGTGAGAGAAAAGGATGAACGAGGGAAGGCCTCCAGAGATAGAGATGGACACTACTACCAATGTGCTGGCCCATGTGTTGCAATGGATCCAAGGTAGTAGAATAATACTTGTTCACGTGCTTGAAATATAAACACTCTAGTTTTGATATACATGTGTCAACAGACATGACAGCTTGTCCATGGAAGCTGAACCACAATGACCATCAAGTTTCTTGTTTCTACCACTGCCACACCCACAGGCGATTCCCACGACGCCGCTCCAACCCACAGCACGACGTCCCCCGACGTGGACATGGATCCTCTGACGTGGCTATCACTGCCTTGCCCTGCCTTTCCTTCGCTGACAGGTGGGACCCACGCTTATGGGTCCCACATGTCAGTGACAGAATGGTAGGATTGTTCACGTCAGGGGATCCTCATCCCCCCGACATACCCCTCATCCCTCTCGGCCCCACCGCTCCTCTGCCTTTGTGTGCATGACATGCGGGCCAGCTGAATTGCGGCGACCATTAACTTTCTACCATAGACACACCCGATTGGACGCCGTTTGCCTGCTCCGCTGCTATGCTCTGATCTGTACTCCCGCACCATTGAACTTTCATCTAGTGGCTGTGACACATTTCGTCCCGGGCATCAATCCCCAGCTAGAGTACTTATGTACTATAGCTAGTACCCGCCGGTGTGGCCATCTACGCCTCGCAACGCGCTGACGCCCAGTTGTGGCACCCTCGCCACGGCCACGCGACCACCGGCCGGTTCATCTCGACCACAGACCTTGTTTTCCATACCTTCAGCAGCGGCTCTGGCGCCTTTCGCTTCTTTCCCGGCTCTGGAGCCTTTTGCTTCTTTCCCGGCAGTGGGCAGTCTTTCCAATTTTTGAACATCTTGTCTATTTCCTCGCCGCTCCTCGTACACGGGCGTTTTCGGGGTTCGGTCTCACCATCGAACAGATCCTTGCGTTTCCTCCACGGGTCATCGTCGCGAAGCCACCTTCGATTTCCCATGAACACAATTTCCGAAGACCCGGGATCTCTATCTAGCTGGCGATACGTTGTGTCATCCATGCACCTTACGCATCCAGAAAATCCATGGACTACCTGCCCCGCGAGATAGTCGTGCACCGTCGTGAGCAGTGCGGCTCTCATAGGGAAATATTCTTCCTCTGCAGCGTCCCACGTATTGGCTGGCGTTTTCCACAGCGTGTCAAGCTCCTCTTTCAGCAGCCCCAGATACATATTGATGTCGTTCCCTGGTTGTTTCGGCCCTTCAATTAGCATACTCATGTGAATGTACTTCCTCTTCATGCACAACCAGGGGGGAAGGTTCTACATCCACACAAACATAGGCCAGGTGCTATGTGTGCTTCTCTGGCTGCCAAACGGATTGACTCCATCGGTGCTCGCGCCCAGCATGATGTTCCTTGGATCGTTCCCAAATTCTGGGTATTCGAAGTTCAACGCTTGCCACTGGCTCGCATCCTTAGGGTGACTCAGCATCTTGTCTTTTTTATCTATCTCCGGATCATTTGCGTCATCTTCTTGCTTCTTCTCCTCCCTATCCGCGTGCCAACGTAGGAGCTTTGCTACATTAGGGTCCGCGAAATACCGCTGCAGACGAGGAGTGATCAGAAAGTACCACACCACTTTTCGAGGAGCTTTCTTCCTCTTCTTGTATCGAGTGACGCCGCACACCGGACATATGGTAGACTCCGCGTGCTCGTCCCGATAAATGATGCAATTGTTCATGCACACATGGTATTTCACATGCGGTAAATCCGGAGGACACACGATTTTCTTCGCCTCCTCCAAACTGGTCGGGCACTTGTTCCCCTTGGGAAGACGTTCATGCCAGAATGACATGTTCTCGTCGAAGCATGCGTCGGTCATTTTGTGTTTTACCTTCATCTCCAGAGCCATGAGCGTTACTTTTAGGCGGGTATCCTCGGGCCTGCATCCTTCATACAATGGAGTAACCGCGTCTAACTCAAGTTGATCCATCTTGGCTTTCTCTCCGGCGGCAGCTCTTGCGTTATCCGTCTGCTTGAGAAGCAGCTCTTGAATCTGAGGGTCCTGCACCCAGCCCATCGATGGTCCAGCGTCGTCTGCTCCGCCGGCATCATCATCTTCACGATCATGCCCGTCGTCTGCTCCGGCATCTTCCTCATCATCATGTGCTGCATCTTCTACCTGATGACTGTGTACAGCATCACCGTCGTGATCATCTCCTGGGGATTCTTCATCTTCTCGCCCGCCCGAGCCGCGGTGGTTGTCTTGCTGCCCTTCCTCATTTCTTGCCCTGCCCCCATGGACGACTTCGTAGTCATCTTCATCACCTTGCCACCGATAGCCATCCATGAAACCACGCAAGAGCAGGTGGTCCCGCACCTGCCTGGAATCCGGGTCCGCAATAAGGCTCTTCAGCTTGCATCTTCGACACGGACATCTTATCTCTGTCTCGTTCTTTTGAAGCATCTCGGCCTTCACGGACCTCAAAAACCTATTCACGATGCCTTCGGTCATCGTGCGGACCATGGTCGCCTGCGGGGTAGAGCAAAACGATATTTTAGAACCAAGAAAAAATTTGGCATGACTTTCCCTAAAAATAGGACCAAAAAGAATGCTTAATGCCAAAATTCTCGCCGAAACGGAAATGAATCAACATTCCGGCAAAATATTGGCAACTATCGCATTTCAAATACCGGTACACCTCCAAATACAAACACATATGCAACACCACAAACATATGCAACACCACGAACATACATAGATCTAGCTAGGCCATAAAAAGTGCATGTGCACATTGTTGTAGGGAGAACAACATAAATATAGCTTCCCCCCTTACTTACCTATCAAAACAAGGTAATTTAACCACTTAATTTGAATGAATATATGGTGGAAATGAGGTGGAAAAGAGGAGGCACCCGAGACAAGGAGGAGGAGGTGGAGAGAATGAAGTGGGGAGAAAGTGAGTGTGGGTAGGAGAGGCTGTCCAAAATATCTTGTTGCTGCCCACTTACTAATGGTGCACCATCACTAAATGCGCCATTAGTAATCCAGGTTACTAATGGCGCACCTTCTGGTGGTGCGCCATTAGTAGTTTTGCAAAAAAAAACATACTAATGGCGCACTGTTCTACAGTGCGCCATTACTAGTTTAAACTAGTAATGGCGCACGGCTGTACAGTGCGCCATTAGTAGTATTGCAAAAAAAGGAATAAAAAATATAATAAAAAAACAACTTTAGTGGCGCACTTTCCGACGCGTGCGCCATTACTAGTTACAACTAGTAATGGCGCACTGTGTCCGGATGCGCCATTAGTATGTTTGGACAGGCGCACTAGTTCAAAAAAAATTTGATACTAATGGCGCACCTTAGGCCAGGTGCGCCATTAGTAGTTTCAACTCTAATGGCGTATCTGAAGGTGGTGCGCCATTAGTATATACTAATGGCGCACCCCTTGTCTGGTGCGCCATTAGTGTCAATCCCATCTATAGCCCTTTTTCTAGTAGTGAGTGAGTCGCGAACCATGCCACCACCATGAGAATGACATGTGGGCCAGCCACATTTAAGGTCCGCATGTCATTGACTCATAGGCCGGGCACTAAGCCACTTTAGTTCGGTCCCGTGTGCCCCGAGAGGGAAATGTAACTCACGCGACAGGCCATGTGGTGCCCCCGCAGTACGAGCTCGTGCCAAAACTGGAATTTGTTTCTTACTACTACCAACTAGTACTAGTAAGGTACACGTGCATTGCACGCATGAGATTCTGGTGGTTTGTGCATTATTCTTCTACATGTGGGGTTTTTTGGATGCTAACATGTGGCAAAATCTAGTGGAATGTAAGGTTAGGCATGTTTGATTAACTTAGGTGAGTGTTTGGTTCAAGCCACACCTTAGGCAAGCCACATCTTAGGCAAGCCACACTAAGGCCCCACATGACATACACACAAAAAATGTGGCAAGATTCCCTTAGGCTTGCCAACTTGTGGCTCTCATTTTGAAGAACTAATAACTTTGCCTAAGCTTAGTTGTGGCAAAGTTAGTCATGAATTAAGTTAAACCATGGAGTCTTCTAGATTATACATGTGGAAAAATCTGGTGGATGATATCCAACGGCCAGTAGTGCTCGGATTTTCCATCTTTGTACCGTCGGATTGGCTTCATCCAACGACCAACTTTCAAAGTTTTTCACACACTATATAGGGGGTATAGATATAGATGTGTCGGTCCGTTACAATGGATCAAAAGTATATCTATTTAGTGGAGTGCACTCTAAACACATTATCTATTTATTTTTGTCTAACCTTTCGTAGCCATGCAACCAAGCCACATAAGCTTCATGGGTGCCCCCCACATCATATTATTCATACTACGTTGATTGAAAAAAAGATAAATCACCCAAAACAAGATCTTCCTGTTTTTTGTTCCTACGATGTTGTGCCGTGCACGAACCTACTAGTTGTATAGTGGTAGTACTAGTAATATAGTTAGGAGTACAAACTTGGTATTAGTAGGAGTAGTACTAGTATGAAATGCTCCTACTGTATCAACGAGCCCCATCTAACACCAAATTTCTTGGCTTCCGTGCTACAGCTAGATCTTCCCCTCGTTTCTGTTTTCCAACCCGACGACGGGCGGGGTGTCGGTTTGCTCAACGGCGGTCCCACATGAAAGTGAAAATGCTAGGCAACACGCCTTCCCTAAGCTATGTGTCGTGTCGGACGGGCCGTGGAGTACTCCCGATTCCCGGGCGTGTGGGGGTGCGACGCGAACGCGACAGGCCTTTTCCTTTTACAAGCAATGTGCCCGTGTGTTGCAATGGATCCAAAGTAGTAGAATAGTAGTATTTGTTCACAAAATTGAAAGAAATCACTATTGTTTTGATATACTTAATATTACTCCCTCCGTACCTAAATATTTGTCTTTTTTGAGATTTCAAATGGACTATCACATACGGATTATATAGACATATTCTAGTGTTTCTAGCAAGATGCCCGCGCATTGCACGAAGTTGATGGAAAAGGTAAGGACAACTTATAAATTGAAGGATGGAGTACTAGTTACAGTGATGCATATAATTAAGCAAAGGGATCGCACATGTCGGTATTGACTAGAACGAGAATGCAACAACCCAATAAGAATTAAGGCCACGATGATGTGATCGCAGTGGTGGTTACAGAAGGCAAGAACAATGATGGATCCATGAACCTACGACCTATTCCTCCTCAACTTAGTGCGTCAGGCCACCGACCGGCAGCTAAGGAGTGGCGACTTGCATGGCGAGGTCGAGGTGCTTCTCAGCAAAGGCATCCAAGGCTTCCAGCCGGACGATGAGTCCGGCGCGCAGTCTTGTCTTCGGCATTGCAAGGCGGGTTCCTCCTCCAAATAATCCAAGATGGTTATCGAACACGTAGACCGTTTTCGGATCTGCAAGATGATCTTCACATACCCTAGCATATATCCGTTCTGCTGGCAATTTTTGCACGTCATGCCCTTGCATCGTGGCCTGGTCCAACACAAACCGGCGTCTCCTGCTCCACCTCGACTCGCGTTGCGAGGCGGTTTTATTGGCACGTCCTGCCAAAGCAGATATCGTGTCCCCCTTAATACGGGCTCTTTTATCAATATGGGCATATGTGACCCCACGGCAACCGTTGGTATGATTCCGTGCATTTTAGGTAAGTCTCAAGCGGTCACGCTAAGGACTCTTGGTATTCATCCCTTTTATAAATGGGTCAAGGCCTATGCCTTTTTACCACCTCTCCTGCTCTTCCTTGCCCCTCGAGCTCCGACACTCAAAACCTAAGCTCCAGCCCCCCAGATCCTCCAACATGTCCGGATCTGACGCAACAGGCCGGTGGGTGGCCTCCTCGATTCAAGAGGAGGACATTGTGAAGCTTAGGGAGGTCGGATACCTGACCGCCGATATCTAGCACAGGCTTCCTACTCCGGGGCAAGTTATCCCCACGCCAAAGCACAACGAGAGCGTCGTGTTTATCCCTCACTTCCTCCGAGGCCTAGGCCTCACCCTCGACCCCTTCGTGAGGGGGCTCATGTTCTACTATGGGTTGGATTTCCACGATCTGGCTCCAGACGCCATCCTCCACATCTCGTCTTTCATTATTGTGTGCGAGGCTTTTCTCCACGTCAACCCACACTTCGACTTATGGCTGAAGACCTTCAATGTGAAGCCGAAGATGATTGAGGGGCGACATGCGGAGTGCGGAGGCGCTATAATAAGCAGAAACGCTGATGCTCCATAGCTAGAGGGTTCTTTTCCGGAAGTATCCGACGTATGGCAACGGAGATGGTTCTATGTCACTGCTCCCAGAGGCACAAAGTGGGTAGCTGCCCCCGAGTTCCGCTCAGGCCCTCCATCACAGTTGGCGTCTTGGACCGATGTGGGACGGAATTATGGGCCTGCTGCCAATGTACCAGAACTACAAAATCGCATCCGGGAGCTTATTGAGAGGGACATAAATCTTGTCAGCATAATTCAGGTAATGCTAGTCCGACGGATGTTGCCGTGCAAACGTCGGCCTCTCCGGATGTGGGAGTTTAATCCGGAGGGTCAGCGGACTATTAAGCACTTCTTCGGCCTGACGCTTGAAGGGATATGCAAGTTATTCTTTGGACCACATGTAAAGTGTCCGGACACCACCGAGGATGCGGGCCTAAGCTGCAATTGCCTAGATGCCGAAGTAAGTAACCTTAAAGCTGGACACTTCATTTATATTTATCATAACCATTATTCTGAAAATCTTTCTGTGGCTAGGAATGGCTCAACAAGGCGGAGAGAATCTGATGTCCGGCACCACTTCCTGAAGGCTCGCCTGGTCCCACTATTGCAAAGATGCTGGGCCGGGCGCTCAGCAAAATCCCCTCAGGGAAAGGCGAAGGAAAGGGCAGTGAAGCCGAACTTCACACGCTACACATCCAGACCGGGGAAATCAATACCCCTCCTATGGAGGATAGCCGGAAAGGGGACGCCAAAGCCTCCTCCCCATGCGGGAAGAAGAGGGATGCCTCCGAATATTTGGAGGCGAAGACGCCCAAGCAAGGGAAGAAAGCATCACCAGGGGGCTCTGCCGCGACGGGCACCCTCACCGCGTCATGCCCACCAATGGGCCAGCCCTCCCCCGAGCCGTAAGTTATTCATTAATTCGAACGTGTGATGTTACTCCGAGATCCATAACCAGGACTTCGTATTTTGTAGTCCGGCGAGCAGCTCTTCTCAACAGAGTTCATCTTCGGGGGACCTTCATCCGGAGATGATGGAGAGTGAGACTCCACCCACCTCTCTGCCTCATGAAGCAGGCGGCACGGAGGTGTCGTCACGGAGGAGTCCGGATCTGCCAAAGCCGGAGGTTAATACATCAGCAGCCCTGAGCCCGGCGCGTCTGGCTCCCATGTGGGGCGATGAGAATGGTCCGGCACAGTTCAGTGTCCGGCCGGACATACTAACGAGCCGTTTGGAGTGAGTCGCGCTCTCGGAGGAGCACCGCTCTTTAATGAGCACGGTGGTCACGAAGATTTCATCCGCTTCTAGCGGTTTGAATGAGGCATTTACAAGCCTTCTTAGAAGCTTTGAGGTATGTAGTGAGAAATGCGCAATTTTTTTGCTTATGAAGCGCGCACTAGGTGTGCTCCCTATAGATAGTAGCCCCTGAGACTATGGTTGCTCGCCATAGGCGGCAAACGGGGATCATATACTAATGTCTGCGCCGTACATGTGCACAGATTTACAAGGATCCGGCAGCCGACCAGTCTGTTGAAGTTGCCGAACTAAGGAGGCAGCTCGGATCCATCGCTGTCGATATCACGCTGGTGAATAAACGGCTGGAGGAGTCACAGGGTATGTGCTCTGCTTCCCTTATTATGATGTATATGAAATGTAAAAGGGGCATAATATTGATGCGATGTGTTTGCACTACAGATGGTGCTGCTGCCGTGGAGGCCCTGAGGGCGGAACTTGCTCAAGCCAAGGAACAAGCTCGGGCTAGCAATGCGGCTGCCCTAAAGGCGGGCGAAGAATTGAGAGCCAAACAGGCTGCTCATCGCCGAAGCGAGGAAAAGATAGCCGAAATGGCTAGGGAGTTAAAGAATGCCGCCGACCGGTATGCACTCCTCGAAAAGGAGAATAAGGCTAGTTCGGCCGAGCTGGACAAGGCACTTAATGCCGCCAAGGAGATGCGGACCAAGATCCGCAGTATGCGGGAGGAGCTCCAACAGGCTGACAAAATCGTGGCTGGGGGCTCATACTTACTGCGGACGAAGTTCTTGGATCCGAAGTATGCTCCCCTGGCGGGGCGCTTGAATCCTGCAGACGCATATGCGGACTTGGCGAATAGTACAGCTGACGCTGTCAAGTTCTTCGAGGGTCAAGGCAATGAAGAAGTGGAGAAGCTTTTCTGGTCGCAGTTCAATGCTCCCACTCGCCCGCTGCCACTGAATGAGAAGGTGGCTGCTATGGCGGAGCTCCACAGGCTGTCCGGGTTTGCAATGCGGTCTGTAATAGACCATCTTTGGCCGAAGGGGCCTAAGCCGTACATCTATTTTGGTTTGGTGCAGCAATTCCTTGGATCCATGTCTCCGATTGACGCCATGAGGAGGTCGGCGTGCATAGAGGGTGCGCAAATGGCTCTAGCCCGTGTTAAAGCCTATTGGACGGATATGGAGGCCATTGTAATAGCGACCCAGGATCCGGCGGGAGGCTATTATCCGGCCGAGCACTACTTGGCGCAAGTCACAGAAGGTGCCCTCCTAATAGAGGCGCAGTGCTCGAAGAATGTTTTATTCGAGTGATAAGTCGAATCATTGTAGAAAACAATGTTTTAGTTTAATTATGAGGCTATGTTTATACTTTTGCCCAGAAGTATGATTTTATCCCCTTTGCGGCCGTTTTTATATGTATAACTAGTCCGAAAGATAGCAGTCATTGGCTTCAGCCCCCACACATATAATGCAGGGGTGTTCGCAAAAAATATGCTTAATCACACTTCATCCAACGTCTTGGTCCATTAAGGAGGTGATCGCACGTCGAACTAGGCAATCGGACTATATAGTTGTAACACTTTCGCTTAGCCATGGGAGTATAATGGTGGGGCTACTATGTAGCCCCTGGTACCTTCTCGTGCATCCGAATACGGGCGCGTGTGTACATGGCCGGGAAACGGTCCTTTGTTAATGCGGAGGAATCTTTAGGGATTCTGGTGAGTCTTCGAGTGGTTGAACAGTCTCTCGCTGTATCGTGACAGTCAGTTTTCGGCTTTCTCTACTAAGGCGCTCATCCGGAATAACCAGGGCACAATCGCAGTAGTTCTCCTTTGGCCTACCTTAGCCGGTGTTAACGGAATGTAAGGCGGCAAACCCAGGAGCCGGGCAAACCCAACATTTGACCAAATACATGGTTCGGAGGTGATGCATATATGGCCAAACTCGTGACGCCGAACACTCCCGAGGGTATTCGGTCTTTATAAAGGAAAAGAGGCTGACAAGAGCCTGTTATAAGGCCTTAATTCCTAGGTACGTGCAATTTAGTCTGCCGTGGCCAAATGCCAAAAACGGCAGTATCCTCTGTGGATATAGAACCCATGGGATGGTTAAACAACAAGAGGTAGTACAAAAGGTTTACACAGGGGCTTAATCTAAAAAGAAACTTGTTGAACGGGGCCCTGCTGCACGTCTGTGCCTTTGTCTCTGTTGTGCCATATCCTGGAAGGGTCTCACGCAAACATTGTCTATAAAAAAAAGTAAAACTCATAGGAGAGTGCAACGTAAGTATGCGATTAATAATAAAAGTGTAAGATGTTGGCCTGCCAATAAGGTCGAGCCAAGTGTGGGGCTGTATTAAATATATACAGCCCCTGGTTTCAGTTATGGGATTACATATATGGTGCCCTGTTTGAATTTTATCCGGGCTACCGGACTCGTCTAACCGTGTCTGCGGTCGTAATGACTAGTCATGTTTTCTGATATTGGAGGCCGCTTATAGTCCGGCCGCTAGGGCCGTCGCTTGTTCTTCTGCGCGCAAAGAGCGCTCCCTTATTCTGCTAATGGTGATGACGCCACGGGGACCGGGCATCTTGAGTGTAAGGTAGCCATAGTGCGGCAATGCGTTGAAGCGGGCGAAGGCCGTTCTCCCAAGCAATGTGTGATAGCCGCTTTGGAAAGGTGCGATGGGGAAGAGCAGTTCTTCGCTTCTAGAGTTGCCTGGGGGCCGAATATTACTTCCAGCTCGACCGAGCCCCTGCCATAGGCCTCAACGCCTAGTATCACCCCTTCAAAGGTGGTGTTGCTTTGTCTAATTCTGGATGGGTTTATCCCCATTCTGCGGACAATGTCCTCATATATTAAATTGAGACTACTACCGTCGTCCATGAGGACATGGATGAGACGGTATCCGTCGATTATTGGGTCAAGCACCAAGGCATGTGATCCTCCGCGCCGAATACTAGTTCGGCCGTCCATGTGGTCGAAGGTGATCGGACGAGACATCCAGTAATGAGATGTAGATACGATGGGCTCTACATCATGTGCATCTATGGGCGCACGTCCATGCCATCTCGTGGATGTGTGAGTCGGGTGGATCATGTTTACTGTTTTAACCTCTGGCAGGATTTTTTCTGTCCCCCAGTGTTTGGCTGGCGAGGTTCATCCTCGTCTTCGCTTGGTGTGTCCCTCCCCTTGTGTTCGGCATTTAATTTGCTGGCCTGCTTGAAGACCCAGCACTCTCTATGGGTGTGGTTCGCAGGTTTCTCCGGGGTGCCATGAATTTGGCATAGTCTGTCCAGGACTCTGTTCAGACCGGACGGTCCCTCTTTACTGCTTTGAATGGCTTCTTTTGCTGATCAGGTCGAGAGCCCCTGAATCCGGCGTTGACCGTCGTGTTATCCGGGCTCGCTTCCTTGTTTTGGCGTTTGTTTTTATTACGCCATGGCTTCCCGTTACCATCCCTTATTTCGGATGTGCTGGGGTCGCCAGTGCCTTTACGGGCCAGCCAGCTATCTTCACCCGCGCAAAAGCGGGTCATAAGGCTTGTTAAGGCTACCATTGTCCTTGGCTTTTCTTGGCCGAGGTGTCGGGCGAGCCATTCGGCACGGATGCTGTGTTTGAATGCTGCTAAGGCTTTGGCGTCCGGACAATCGACAAGTTGATTCTTCTTAGTGAGGAATCTGTTCCAAAGCTTGCGGGTGGACTCTCCAGGTTGTTGGATTATGTGACTTAGGTCATCTGCAACCGGAGGCCGGACATAAGTCCCTTGAAAATTGGCCCTGAAAGCATCTTTGAGTTCCTCCCAACTCCCAATTGAGTTTTCGGGGAGGCTTTTCAACCAGTGTCTAGCTGGTCCCTTCAATTTTAAGGGAAGGTATTTGATGGCGTGGAGGTCATCTCCATGAGCCATGTGGATATGTAGGATAAAATCCTCAATCCATACCCCTGGGTCTGTTGTGCTGTCGTATGCTTCTATTTTCACGGGTTTGAAGCCTTGTGGGAATTCATGGTCCAGTACTTCTTCGGTGAAGCACAGCGGGTGAGCAGCCCCTCTGTATCTGGACGTGTTGTGGCATACAGTCGGCTGTTGTTGTGTTCGGAGTTTATTCTGAACTGGTATTTGGTTTGTATGAGTGTTTAGGTGGTCATAGTCCCTCGCAGGGGTGTGTCTATAGATGGACCTGGCTGCACCGGCCTTCTTATCCAGATGCTCACGTAGATCATGCGTAGTGTCCGCAGCCGCTCTGTTATGGTTGTGAAGCGGTACCTCTAGTTTCTTGGTCGAATTTTCTTTTGGTGGAACGGCCGCGTCGTCGAATTCTGGCAGTAGCTTGTGCTTCGGATAGCTTTTCGTATGGCGATCATCACCATATCTTTCTTCGGTGTCTAGCACTTTATTCCATCTTCGGCTGCGCTTTTCTTGTGCGGCCTTGAGCCGTTGCTTCTGCTTTTTGAGACTTCTTGCGGTGGCCATAGCTTTCTGTGGAGGTTGTCTCGTTCCACTTGTTTGTCCGGGATGATGAATGCATCGTCGTCCGGACTGTCTTCCTGTTCTGGAGCGGCTTCATGAGCTCGTCCCTCCGGATCATTGTGATCGGGTATTTGCTCCGAACTTGATTTGGCGTGACCTAGCTCATCCTGCTCCATCGCTGGGTCCATGTGGTCTTTGTTGGTTTCGGAGTTTGCGGGTATATCTACCCTTCTTGCGCTCTTGTCGCTATTTTTGCAATTGCTGGACTTTGAGCGGCGTCTGCATCGCCTTTTTGACTTTTGCCTGGGTGTTTTATCTTCTGGATTATCGTTGTCGTCCTTATTGGGCGTGTCTACCATGTATATATCATGTGACAAGGTAGTAGTCCCGTGCCCCAGGGATTCTGGAGCTTATCTTGCATCTTCGTCCATACCGTCGATGTCTTCGGAGTCGAAGTCAAGCATGTCGGTTAAATCTTCAATCGTGGCAATGAAGTGGGCGGTGGGTGGGCAACGAATTCCTTCGTCACCTGCTTCCCACTCAAGCCGGACATAGTTCGGCTCAGAGCCTCCTGACAGAGAGAGAGAATTTAACGAGTTCAGCATGTCGCCAAAAGGCGAGTGCCGAAAGATGTCCGCAGCGGTAAACTCCATTACCGGCGCCCAACCTATCTCGACTAGCTCGAGAGTGTGCGGATCAAGACTAACAACCAGATATGAGTCCGGGGGCCCAGGGTTACAGGACTCCATAGAGGTGAGACATGTGTTCGGCTCCACCGCCGATGAGTGTGCAGCCTGCGAGGCAGGGTCCAGCCCTCCGCCCATAGGCAACGCAACCTGCCCTGGATGTAGATCCGGGGCTGCTTCGGGGATGAGGTCCCAAGCATTGTCCGACGGCAGGTCTAGATCGTGCTCGTCGTGACTATCCGGTGTTCCTGCCGCAGGCTCGAATCCGTCGAAGATCAAGTCTCCGCGGATATCTGTTGTGTAGTTCAAGTTTCCGAACCTGATCTGTTGGCCAGCGGCAAAGCTATCGATCTGCTCCAACTGGTCAAGCAAATTGGCTCGCAGTGTGAAGCTGCCAAACACGAAGATCTGTCCGGGGAGAAAAGTCTCACCCTGGACCGTGTTGTTGATGATTGAAGACGCCATCAAGCCTCGAAGCGACGGCACAGAGGAACTCTCAATGAAAGCACCAATGTCGGTGTCAAAACCGACGGATCTCGGGTAGGGGGTCCCGATTTGTGCGTCTTAGGTTGATGGTAACAGGAAGCAAGGGACACAATGTTTACCTAGGTTCGGGCCCTCTCGATGGAGGTAAAACCCTACTTCCTGCTTGATTAATATTGAAGATATGAGTAGTACAAGAGTAGATCTACCACGAGATCGTAGAGGCTAAACCCTAGGAGCTAGCCTATGATGGTATGATTGTAATTGTGATCGGCCTTCTAAGGACCATCCTCTTCGGTTTATATAGACATCGGAGAGCTAGGGTTTACATGCAGTCGGTTACGAGGAAGGAAACATAATATCCGGATTGCCAAGCTTGTCTTCCACGCAAAGGAGAGTCCCATCCGGACACGAGCCGAAGTCTTGAGTCTTGTATCTTGACGCTTCTATAGTCCGGGCGATGTATATAGTCTGGCTGTCTGGATACCCCCTTATCCAGGACTCCCTCAGCATGCAAATCTTCGTTATGGTCCTACCACCGTGCTACCTCAGCAGCCTCCCAGCCTACATGGCACCATGCACACCGCTGGCCTGGACGCGTGTCGAAGCAAGGTGGAGCAGCGACAGATGGGACGAGGGCTGGTTTCCGTCCCCGATAAAGTGAGGGGGACACCTAAGGGGCACATTAAATGCGTCTTGTCCCGTAATGGCTAGCGATAAGCATAGCCACTATACACTGATGCCACCTCCTGTGGGCCACTGTGGCGATCCCCTTGACTATAAAAGGAGGGCCGAGGCATACTAGTAGGGGATTCGGAACCCTTGACAAGTTACTCATCATAGCTAGCTCAAGAACTCCAAGAACACTCAAATAGACACTAAAGCAGGCCTTGGGCATTACGCATCCTTGCGGCCCGAACCTGGGTAAACGATCTGTGTGCTTGAAGTGACTGTCGATCCCGCTCTTTTCTCAACCCCACGGTCCGCACCCGTAGTAGGGATCCCAGTTGATCCCATAGGTGTCGTTTCCCCCCGACATATTTGGCGCACCATGTAGGGGGCGTAGTTGAGAATCTGGTTCGGTAGTTCGTTCAACAGTCCTTCGTCGCCATGGCTTCCAAGGAAGAAGGCGACCGAGCAAGCAGCACCGTCAGCGGATGCGGCAAGCATTCGCGCGGCGACAAGAAAGCTAAGTCATGCAAAAACTCTCAGTAATTCCCTTTTTTATAAGGTTGTTCTCCTCGAATATCTTCCCTCTGTATGACAAACCTGCACGCAGTGGGGCCCTTCCATTATTGGCAACGCCCTTGGTATGTTTCTAGCCCGCTCAATAGATTGAGAGGCTGCGTCGAGAACGGCAGGGTGGCCTTCCGCTATTGGCAACACTCTCGCTGTGTCTGGAGTCCGCTCGATAGTTCGAGCGTCCGTGCTGAGAACGGCAAGGTGGTTCGCACGACAGCAAGCACACCCTGCCGGCCACTAAAGGATTCGTCCTTCAGAGTGCAGCGGTTTGGGTTTACGCGCCGGCAAGCCTACCCAATAAATGTAGGGTGGACATACAAAGAGACGTTGAACAGGGAAATAACATATATCGTACCAAAAGTACTGCAGAGTTATATTACATCAGTTCTTGTTGCGGTTCTAACTAAAGATAGAAATTGTCTTCATCATGAACCTGCAGCGGCGACAAGAAACGAGGCTCTAGTCCCGGCGCTGGCCCTCCACCCTCTGGATTCCGCCGACGCAGCTGATGATGGGCTCAATGCGCTCCTCAAGCACTGTGAGGTCCGCATCACCCGGCAAGCTATCCAGCACGGCGTCGAAGATCGAGGTTGGGGTTCCAGTACACCAGCTTGGTGAGGACCTTAGTGATGGCGCCCCGGCAAAGTGTCCGGGCCTCATGGGCCAGGGAGCCCGCCCAGTCGGAGTGGAATTGCTCCAGAGCTCCAAGGACGCCCTCAAAGAACATGGTCAGCATGGCGTTGGGTCTCACGTTCGGCTCCGGGGCGTACCTCACATCCAACATCTTCATGTCGGCCAGCTGCTTGGTGATCCTGTTGGTGACGTCAACGAGGCGACTGGTCCAGAGTTTCTTGCCTTTCATGCGATCTTCGAGATTGGCGGCCTCATTCGCCCATAGCTGCGTCTCCTCCGCTAGGCATTTGGTCAGGATCCCCTCCTAGGATTTGGCCTCTGAAAGCGCCCCCTCAAGGCCATCCAGCTTGAGGTTCAGGTCCTTGATGGCATTGTTGGCCGTGGAGAGCAGCCTAGCCTTGTCGAGGGCCGCGGCCTGCGCCTCGACCAGAGCCCAGTTGAGCGTGTCCTTCTCCTTCGACAGCTCCAGGGCTCGGTTCTTCAGGCCGTCCCGCTCCGCCTCCAGCTCTTTCGCCTTGTCACCGTGGGCCAGAGCTTGAGCATCGAGCGCTTCCTTGTGCTTCTGCTCCAGCTCCCGGGTCCGCTGCGTGGCAAGCCTCTCGACCTCCTCGTCCTTGCCACGGAGTGCGGCGGCGAGTGCCGCCTCACGGGTGGCAAGGTCCTCATCCTGGGAGTTTAGCTCGGCCTGGTGCTGGCACCGGGCGGCTTCATCCTCGGTAGCATGTGCCCGTGCCACCCCTAGGCCTTCTCAATGTCGGCCTACTTAAGGATGAGCTCTTGGCTACGCTCGGCCAGCTTGTCCTGGGCGGCCTTCATCTCCTCATGAGCCTAGCAGAACCAGGCCTGCGCCTCAGTGACGCGTTCCTTGAGGTCTGCCTCCGCCTTGTTCGCCACCGCCTCCTTGGACTTCGCCTTGTCCAGACGGGCGCGGTGGAGCGCCTGATGCTTGTTGAAGCTGACGCTCATGGCCTGGAGGAGCTGCTCCTATTGGGTATCGCCGCCACCAGCGCTCGGGTCGTCAACAACCTCAAGCCCGGCAGCGGCGAGCACCTCGTCATCAAACACTTCTCCCTCAGTGGGTGCTCCGGTGCTCGTCGTCCCAGGAAGGTAGACGAACAGGTTGTCACCCACCTTCAAATACTTGCCCGAGCCAGAGGCAACAGAGGAGGACGGTTGATCATCGACCATCCCCTCCTCTGCAGCGGCCTTGTCGGCCTCCTCGGCAGCAACCTTGCCAGCCTCAATGGTAGGCCCTTGCCGGCCTCCTCTGCGGCGCCCTTGCTGGCCTCCTTGGTGGAGTCCTCAGCATCCTTGGCGGCTTCCTCGGCGGCGATCTTGGTGGCTGTCGGCATCAAAACTGGCGGTTCTCGGGTAGGGGGTCCCGAACTATGCGTCTAAGTCTAAAGGTAACAAGAGGCTGGGGACACAATGTTTATCCAAGTTCGGGCCCTCTCGATGGAAGTAATACCCTACTTCCTGCTTGATTGATCTTGATGATATGAGTATTACAAGAGTTGATCTACCACGAGATCGTAGAGGCTAAACCCTAGAAGCTAGCCTATGATTATGATTGTTCTTGTCCTATGGACTAAACCCTCCGGTTTATATAGACACCAGAGGGGGCTAGGGTTACACAGAGTTGGTTACAGAGAAGGAGATCTAATATCCGAATCGCCAAGCTTGCCTTCCACGCCAGGGAGAGTCCAATCCGGACACGGGGCAAAGTCTTCAATCTTGTATCTTCATAGTCCACCAGTCTGGCCAAAGTATGTAGTCCGGCTGTCCGGATACCCCCTAATCCAGGACTCCCTCAGTAGCCCCTGAACCAGGCTTCAATGACGATGAGTCCGGCGCGCAAATTGTCTTCGGCATTGCAAGGCGGGTTCCATCTCTGAATACTCCATAGAAGATTTTGAACACAAGGATGGTGTCCGGCTCTGCAAAATAATTTCCACATACCACCGTAGAGAGCACAATACTTTATAAATCTAATCTGCTAACAACTTTTCACAGCGTGTCCTCACACCGCGGCCCGGTTTATTAAAAACCGTTTTTCCCAGCCTACCACTTCACATATTGCGAGGTGGTTTTATTGGCACGTCTTGTCGAAGCAGAGATCGTGTCCCCCTTATCGCAGGATTCTCATCAATTCGGGTGTGGGTAACCCAACTACGCATGTTGGTATGACTCCTTGTTTTTAGGCAAGTCCCAAATGGTCACGCTAAGGATGCTTGATATTCACCTCCTTTATAGAGGGACAAAGGCCTGTCCCTTTCTTCCCACGCTTGCTCCTTCCCCCATCTCAAGTTCCAACACCCAAAGCTCAGGATTAAGCACTTTGGACCTTCAATCATGTCCGGATCCAACCTTCAAGGTCAATGGATGGCCTCCTCTGTCACAAAGGAGGACATTGCGAAGCTCAGGGAGGCCAGGTATCTGACCGCCGAAATCCAGCACAGGCTTCCTGCCCAAGGGCAGGCCATCCCCACTCCCAAACCCAATGAGAGTGTCGTATTTGTTTCCCACTTGCTCCGTGTTTAGGGTTTAGTCTTGATCCCTTCGTGAGAGGGCTCATGTTCTATTACGGGCTAGATTTTCACGATCTAGCTCCAAAGTCCATCATTCACATCTCGTCGTTTATCGCCGTGTGCAAAGCCTTCCTCCACATCACCCCACACTTCGGTCTATGGCTCAAGACCTTCAATGTAAAGCCGAAGGTGATCGATGGGCAACACACAGAGTGCGGGGCCGTGGTAATAAGAAAAAGCACCGATGCCCCATGGCCTGAAGGTTCTTTCCTAGAGGTGTCTGATTTATGGCAACGGAGGTGGTTCTACATCACCGCTCCCTGAGGCACAAGGTGGGCAGCTGCCCCTACCTTCCGCTCAGGCCCTTCGCCTCAACTGGCGTCATGGGCCAATGAGGGACTGGACTGGGGGCCTGCTAATGATGTACCGACATTGCAGAGCCGTATTCGGGAACTTCTTCAGAGGGATGTTAGCCTCATTAAAATATTTCAGGTAATGCTAGTCCACCGGGCCCTGCCGTCCAAATGTCGACCTCTCCGGATGTGGGAGTTCAACCCCGAGGGACCGCGAACTATCGAGCACTTCTTCGACATGACGCTCGAAGGGATGTATCGGTTATTCTTCGGATCGCGAATAAAGTGTCCGGACACCACCGAGGATGCGGGTTTGAACTGCCATCATCCAGATACCCAAGTAAGTAACTCTGCAACCGAACACTCTCTTCATATTTATCACAACATTATTCTGAAAACTATCCGTGGCCAGGATTGGCTCGGTAAATCACAGAGGATCATGTGTCTGGCCCCGCTTCCCGAAGGCTCGCGGAATCATGTGTTAACCAGGATTCTTAGACGCGTGCTGAATAAGTGCCACTGGGGAAAGATGAATGGAAGAGTAGAGAAGCCGAAAATGAGCTTCATACATTGTACATCCAAATCGGGGTAATTAACGTCTCCACGAAGGAGGATAATCGGGGAGGTGAATCTAAGGTTCCCTCCCCCCGCGGGAAGAAAAGGGCCGCCTCCGAAGACTTAGAAACGGAGGTGCCTAAACAAGGGAAGAAAACTTTGCCAGGGGGGCCTGCCTCAGAGGGCATCCTTACCACACAGCACCCGCAAACGGGCCAGCCCTCCACCAAGCCGTAAATGAATTACAAGCATTTTAATAAATATATACTGCCTTTCCTCCGAGATTAATAACCAAGACCTATCTCTTGCAGTCCGACTTATAGCCCTTCTCAACAGAGTTCATCTTCGGGAGATCTTCTTCCGGAGATGATGGAGAGTGAAACTCCACC
Source organism: Triticum dicoccoides (assembly GCF_002162155.2). NCBI lineage: Eukaryota > Viridiplantae > Streptophyta > Magnoliopsida > Poales > Poaceae > Triticum > Triticum dicoccoides. The sequence goes on along the minus strand of NC_041381.1, from coordinate 101,645,572 downwards.
TACCTCCCCACCCCACGGAGCGGGCGACCCCGAGGTGTCGTCGCGGATGATTCCTGATCCATCAAGGCCAGAAGTTAACACTTCGGCCACCCGAAGCCCAGAGTGTTCGGCCCCCAAGTATGGCAATAGGAAGAGTCCGGGACTGTCCGGCACTCAGCCGGACACACTGAAGGGCCTTCTAGAGCAAGCTTCTTTCTCAGAAGCTCACCGTAGTTTAATGGGTTTGTTTTTTGAGAAGATTTCATCCACCAAAAGCGGGTTATATGAAGCTTTTACGAGCCTGCTCAAATGCTTTGAGGTACGCCACGAAATACGTAATCTTTCGGTTGTACCGCACACGCTAGGTGTGCTTCATATAGATAGTAGCCCCTGAGACTCTGGTTGCCAGCCCTAGGCGGCAAATGGAGGATCACACTCCCAAGTAATGATAGCACTATGTTATATGCATATGGCTAAGGGTCTGGCAGTAATTCGTCAAACTGAGGTGACAGCTTGATGTGGCGGATGCCGACATCGCGCTTGTGAACAAGCGGCTTGACGAGTCACAGGGTAAGTGTTTTCTTTTGGATTATCAGCAAATATCAAGAGGAGAATGATGCTAATATCTATGATATGTTGTGGCCGCAGATGGGGCTGCTGCCGTGGAGGCCCTAAGGGCAGAACTTGCCTTAGCCAAGGAACAAGCCAGGATAAGCAATGCAGCCGCCCTGAAGGCGGTCGAAGAGTTAAGAGCCGAACGGGCTGCTCATCGCCGGAGCAAGGATAAAATAGCCGAGATGGCTGTGGAGCTGAAAGATGCCGCCAACCGATATGAAATCCTTGAAAAGGAGAGCCAAGCGAAAGCGGCTGGCCTGAAGAAGGCCTTGGATGCAGCCAAGGATACACGCTCTGAAGTCAGAGCTGTGCGGGAGGAGCTTCGACAAGCCGGAAATATCCCGGCTGGGAGTTCCTATTTCTTGAGGATGAAGTTTGGAGATCCAAAGTACGCTCCTCTGGATCAGTTATGGAGTGTTGCAGATGCGTATGCGGACCTAGCAAAAAGTACTGCTGATGCGACCAAGTTCTTCAAGGATCAGAAAGATCATGAGGTGGAAAGGTTTTTCTGGTCGCTGTTCAGTGCTCCGACGCGTCCGCTACCGTTGAATGAAAAGATGGCCGCTTGGGCCAAGCTCCATAGGTTGTCCGGTCTTGCAATGAGATCTGTCATAGATCATCTTTGGCCGAAGGGCCAAGGCCGGACAGTTATTTTGGTTTAGTGCAACAATTCCTTGGCGCTGTGTCGCATATCGACGCTGTAAAAAAGTCGGCATGCATAGAGGGTGCGCGGATGGCTCTTGCTCGTGTTAAAACATATTGGGTAGATATAGAGGCCACCGGTATTGCAACCCAGAGTCCGGCAGGAAGCCAGGACCCAGCCGAGCACTATTTTGAGCAAGTCCTAGAAGGTGCCCGTTTAATAGAGGCTCAGTGCTCGAAGAGTATCATGTTCGAGTGACAATTATCTCGATTGTAAAGACAATGCTATTTTAATTATAAAGCCTGTGTTTATACTTTTGCCGGAAAGTATTGTAGTGCCTCCTGGGTGGCCGTTTATGTATGTATATAACCTGAAAGTTTGCAGTCGTTGGCTTCAGGCCCCACGCATATAATGCGGGGGTGTTCGAAAAACGCACGTAACCACACTTGATCCAATGTCTTGGTCCATTAAGGAGGTATCGCATGTCGAACTAGGCAATCGGACTATATAGCTTTAACACTTTCACTTAGCCATAGGAGTTTGACGGTGGGGCTACTATATAGCCCCTGGTACTTCCGCGTGCATCCGAATACGGTGCGCGTATGTACATGACTGGGAAACGGTCCTTTGTTAATGCGGAGGAATCCCGAAGATTCCGATAAGTCCTCGAGTGGTTGACCAGTCTCTCGCTGTATCATGACAGTCAGTTTTCGGCTTTCTCTACTGAGGTGCTCATCCGGAATAACCAGGGCACGATCATAGTAGTTCTCCTTTGGCCGCCTTAGCCGATAAAATGGAATGTAAGGCAGCAAACCCAGGATCCGAGAAAACCCAACATTTGACGAAAGACATGATTCGAAGTTGATGCATATAAGGCCAAACTCGCGACGCCGAACACTCCCGAAGGTATTCGGACTTTATAACATATACTGGGCTGAGTAACGCCCTCCATAATGAACCATGTATTTCCAGGTACGTGCAATAATCTGTCGTGGCAAAATGCCAATAACGCCAGTATCCCTCGTGGGTGTATTAAATACCCGTGGGATGTCAAGCAACAAGAGACGTTAGAAAAGGTTTACACACGGGCTTAATCTAAAGAGAAACCTTTCAGCGGGGCCCTGTTGCATGTCTGCGCCTTTGTCTCCGTTGTGCCATACCCTTGAAGGATGCCGCACGATTGTCATCTGTAAGAAAAAAGGAAAAACACCCAGGTAAAAGAGTCTGGTGTGAATCGTGTGAGAAGTTGGTTATTCTCAATGAAACATGAAAATGCAATAGATTGTTATATTAATAGGGTCAAGCCGAATTGTGGGCTTTGTTACATGTTTGTAGCCCCTAGCACCGCCTATGGGGGTATATCTATAGATCCCAGCTCAGGTTTATCTGGGCTTTTTCCACCGCCAGTGCACCGGACTCGTCTAACTGTGTCCGTGGTCTTGACGACCGATCATGTATTGTGGTTGGAGAGGCCGCTTAGTGTTCGGCTCCTAGAGCCGCTACATATTCTTCCGCACGTAGAGAACGCTCGGTGTTTTCACTAACTGTGATTACGCCACGTGGATCAGGCATCTTGAGTTTGAGGTAGGCGTAGTGCGGTACTGCGTTGAAGTGAGCGAAGGCCACTCTTCCGAGTAGTGCATGATAGCCGCTTCGGAATGGAGCGATGTCGAAGATTAATTCTTCGCTTCTGAAGTTCTCGGGAGAACCGAATATAACCTCTAATACGAGGGAGCCCGTGCAGTGGGCCTCGACGCCTGGTATTACTCCTTTAAAGGTAGTGTTACTTTGGCTGATTCTCGACGGGTCTATCCCCATCTTGCGGACAGTGTCATGATATATCAGATTAAGACTACTGCCGTCGTCCATAAGGACTCGAGTGAGATGGTATCCATCAATTATTGGGTCGAGCACCAAGGCAGCCGATCCTCCGTGCCGGATACTAGTCAGATGATCCCTGCGATCAAAAGTGATCAGACAGGCCGACCAAGGGTTGAATTTGGGGGCGACAGTGTCCACAGCGTATACGTTTCTGAGTGCGTGTTTCCGCCTTCTCTTCGGTATATGAGTCACGTAGATCATATTCACTGTTTTGACTTTGGGTGGGAATTTTTTCTGTCCCCCAGTGTTCGGCTGGTGAGGCTCATCCTCGTCCTCACTTGGCGTCTCCCTTTATTTGTGTTCGGTGTTTAGCTTGCCGACCTGCTTGAAGACCCAGCATTCTCTGTGAATGTGATTTACAGGTTTTTGGGGGGTGCCATGGATTTGACATAGTCTGTCCAGGACCTTGTTCTCGCTGGATGGTCCATCTTTGCTGCCTTTAAATGACTTCTTTTGTTGACCGGGTCGAGAGCCCCTGAATCCGGCGTTGACCGTCGTGTTGTCCAGACTCTCTTTGTTGTTTCGACGCTTGTTTTTATTGCGTCGTGGCTTCCCGTTGCCATCCCTAATTTCGGATGTGCCTGGGTCGCTGGTGCCTCTACGGGCCAACCAGCTGTCCTCACCTGCACAAAAGCGGGTCATAAGGCTTGTTAGGGCTGCCATTGTCCTCGGCTTTTCTTGGCCGAGGTGTCTGGCGAGCCATTCGCCTCGGATACTGTGCTTTAAGGCCGCTAAGGCGTCGGCATCTGGACAATCAACAATTTGATTCTTCTTAGTGAGAAATCTGTTCCAAAGCTTATGGGCTGACTCTCCGGGTTGTTGTATTATGTGACTTAAATAATCTGCATCCGGAGGTCGGACATAGGTCCCTTGAAAATTGGCCCTGAAAGCATCCACAAGTTCCTCCCAACTTCCAATTGAGTTTTCGAGGAGGCTTTTCAACCAATGCCGAGCTAGTCCTTTCAACTTGAGGGGCAGGTATTTAATGGCGTGGAGATCATCACCATGAGCCATGTGGATATGAAGGATAAAATCCTCAATCCAGACCCCAGGGTCTGTTGTTCCGTCGTATGCCTCTATATTCACGGGTTTGAATCCTGTGGAAATTCGTGATCCAGCACCTCGTCGGTGAAGCACAGGGGGTGCACAACCCCTCTGTATCTGGACATGCCGTGGCATGCTGTGGACGGTTATTGTGTTCGGGGTTGATTCCAAACTGGTATTTGATCAATATGATCATTTTGGTGGGCATGATCTTGCATCGGAACACGTCCTCTGGATCCATAGATGGACCTGGTCGCACCAGCCTTTTTGTCCAAGAGCTCACGTAAATCGTGTGCGGGCTTGTGTGCAACATCAGTAGCCACTCTATCGCGGCCACGAGGTGGTCGATCCGGCTGATCGGCCGTGTTATTCTTTGGAGGAATGGGCTCTATGGCCTCGTTGTCGAATTCGGGCAGCAGCTTGTGCTTTGGGTAGCTCTTTGCGTGGCGATCGTCACCATATTTTCCTTCAGTGTCTAGCACTTTGTTCCATTTGTGGTTGAGCGTATCATGCGCGGCCTTAAGCCTTTGCTTCTACTTCATTAGGCTCCTCGCGGTGGCCATAATCCTTCTGTGGAGGTTCTCTTGTTCCAAATGTTTTTTCGGAATGACGAATGCATTGTCGTCCGGACTGTCCTCCTCTCCGGAGGTAGGTTGATGAGTTCTACCCTCGGGATCGCCGTGATCGGGCGTCTGCTCCGGGCTATGTTTGGTGTAACCTGGCTCATCCTGCTCCATCGCTGGGTCCATATGGTCGTTGTTGCCTTTGGATTCGACCGGGGTGTCAATTTTTCTAGCGATGTTATCGCTATTTTTACTGTGGCTGAACTTAGAGCGGCGTCTGCACTGTCGCTTTGGTTTCTACCCTGTGGGATTATCCTCCGTTGCATCCTTTTTGTCGCCGTTGTTCTCCTTGGGTGTATCCACCATGTATATATCATATGTTGAGGTGGCTATCCAGCGTCCTGTGGGCGGTGGTTCTATATCATCTCCCACACCGACGTCCATACCGTTGATGTCTTCGAAGTCGTAGTCAAGTGTGTCGGTTAGGTCATCGACTGTGGCTATTAAGTGGGTGGTGGGTGGGCAACAAATTTCTTCGTTGTCCGTATCCCAGTCGAGCCGGACATAGTTCAGCCAAGAGTCTCCGGACAAAGAGAGAGACCTTAAAGAATTTAGCACATCACCGAAGGGTGAGTGCTGAAAGATATCCGCAGAGGTGAACTCCATGATTGGTGCCCAATCTGATTCGACGGGCATGGATGCACGTGGTCCGGAACCTACGGTCGGAGACAAGTCTGAGGGTTCGGGGACACAGATTTCCTTAGAGGCGGAGTCTGTGTTCGGCTCCAACGCCAATGAGTGTGCGGCCTCCGTGGCGGGGTCCATCCACCCGTCCTCAGATGGCACGATCTGCTCCGGATTGAAGTCCGGAGCTGCAGCAGGTGCGATATCCCAAATACTGTCTGATGGCAGATCTAAGTCATGCTCATCGTGATCGTTCGACGCTCCTGACGCGAGCTTGAACCCATCAAAGATCAAGTCTCCGTGGATGTCGGCTGTGTAGTTTAAGTTTCCGAACCTGACCTGATGGCCAGGGGCGTAGCTATCGATCTGCTCAAGATGGCCGAGTGAGTTGGCCCGCAGTGCGAAGCCGCCGAATACAAAGATCTATCCGGGGAGAGAAGTCTCACCCTGGACCGTATTTTTGTTGATGATTGAAGGAGCCATCCACTACAGGAAACAACTAGTTTGCCGTCAGGCATGTACAGACGGCGAAGAAGGAAATACAGATGGCAAATAGTTTGCCGTCAGCAAGCTGACGGCAAAGTCAGACGGCAAAGATAAGTCGGCAAAGAATACTTTGCCGTCAGCTTTTCATCGAGAAGACGGCAAAGTCTTTGCCGTCCGCCAAACTCATGTTTTGCCGTCAACCAATTTGATAACAGACGGCAAAGAAAAATATCTTTGCCGTCAGCTATACGCGATCTTTACCATCAGTCTAAATGCCACATACTTCAAAGAATTTTTGTGAAATAAATTAAATAAACCAACAATGCACAGGTGAAAGAAACATAGGCAAAATCATAAACATCACTTTTTTGAACTGCTTGTTTTTTAACAGGAAAGACACAGAAAGGCCTAGAGATTGCATCAGTCAACTTGTGGATACAAATTTACACAGAGGACCCTATCATTGGCACAAGTCCTAAAGCAGTCCTCGCATATTACATAAAGCACCCTGGAACTAAATATTAAAAAGCAATCTGGTCCCTCGTCTTCTTCTTCACTGCATCGTCACGGTGGACCTCGAAGTCCTGGCGCTGCACATCACCGAGCGGGGAGGGCCGCCATGACCGAAGACAAAGAGCAGCCAGATCAGGTGGTCGGGGAGGCAGGGTGGTCGCGGAACCCCGCAGCTATGAGGTTTGGCGACCGGTAGGCGATGGAGAACTTGGAGCTCGGGTGGAGGTCGTCCGGATACGGTGAGGGCCGCCGTAGGCCGCCGCTCGTCGAGGCGGGAGGTGGTGTCGTGTCACCGTGTGAAGAGGACTACCGCCCCTGCATGGCTGGCGGTGGCGAGAGGCAGCAGCCGTGTTCGACCGGCGCTGCTCTCTGCATCGCCAATGGGGCGGCTACGGGCGGAGAGCGGTGAGGGGCAGTAGCGAGGCAGGAGGACGTCCGGCTGCGAGCGTTGAGGGGCAGCGGCGAGGCAGGAGGAGCTTCGGCTGCGAGCGGTGAGAGGCAGCGCGGCGAGGGGCGAGGTGGGAGGTGCTGCGTCTCCGAGCGGCGAGGGGCGAGCTGATGCGGCAGGAGAGAGATGAAGGGATAAGGCAGCGGTGGGTGGATAGAGACGAGGGATCGAGGGGATCGATCATGATTGGTGGGGACCCTTGGTGGGTCGAGTGCCGTCTGCATCTTTCGTTCACAGACGGCAACGTATCTTTGCCGTTAGCCTTTTATTTACAGACGGCAAAGTATGTATTCGCCGTCAGTCATTCTTTGCCGTCTGCAACTGACAGGAAAAGTGGTCTTTGCCGTCATCCACGACGAAAAGCTGACGGCAACGATCGTTACAGACGGCAAATTACGTGATTCCCGTAGTGATCAAGCCTCGTCGCGACGACACAGAGGAACTCTCAATGAAAGCACCAATGTTGGTGTCATAACGGGCGGATCTCGGGTAGGGGGTCCCGAACTGTGCGTCTAAGGCTAATGGTAACAGGAGGCTGGGGACACTATGTTTACCTAGGTTTGGGCCCTCTCGATGGAGGTAATACCCTACTTACCGCTTGATTGATCTTGATGATATGAGTATTACAAGAGTTGATCTACCACGAGATCGTAGAGGCTAAACCCTAGAAGCTAGCCTATGATTATGATTGTTCTTGTCCTACAGACTAAAACCTCCAGTTTTATATAGACACCGGAGGGGGCTAGGGTTACACAGAGTCGGTTACAGAGAAGGAGATCTAATATCCGAATCACAAAGCTTGCCTTCCACGCCAGGGAGAGTCCAATCCAGACACGGGACGAAGTCTTCATTCTTGTATATTCATAGTCCAACAGTCCGGCCAAAGTATATAGTCCGGCTGTCCGGAAACCCCCTAATCCAGGACTCCCTTAGTGGCCTCGGCCTTGGCATCCTTGGCAACCTCCTTGATGACGGTGTTGGTGTTCTCCTGGTCCGCCAGGGGAGCACCTAGATGCCGAGAAGGAGGGTAAAGTAGGGCCGAACCAAAGATCAAAAAGAAAGAGAAAACAAGAAACGAGGAAAGACACAAGGCGAATGAGCTCACCTGTGTCGGCTGGGAAGAAGTGGCCCCCTACCCACCAACATCCGGTGCCGGGATGGGGCCACCAGCGCCCAAGTTCACCTCCTCCTCTTCCATGTGCATGGGCTCAGTGCTTGGAGCCCTTGCCGGTGACACCTGAGGGATTCCTGGATTAGGAGGTATCCGGAGAGCCGGACTATATACATCGTCCGGACTATTGAAGCATGGAGATACAAGACTCAAGACTCCGGCCCGTGTCCGGATGGGACTCTCCTTTGCGTGGAAAACAAGCTTGGCGATCCGGATATTGTATTTCCTTCCTTGTAACCGACTCCATGTAAACCCTAGCCCTCTCCGATGTCTATATAAACCGGAGAGGATGGTCCTTAGAAGGCCGATCACATTTACAATCATACCATCATAGGCTAGCTTCTAGGGTTTAGCCTCTATGATCTCGTGGTAGATCTACTCTTGTACTACTCATATCTTCAATATTAATCAAGCAGGAAGTAGGGTTTTACCTCCATCGAGAGGGCCCGAACCTGGGTAAACATCGTGTCCCTTGCTTCATGTTACCATCAGCCTAAGACGCACAGATCGGGACCCCCTACCCGAGATCCACCGGTTTTGACACCGACATTGGTGCTTTCATTGAGAGTTCCTCTGTGTCGTCATCGTAAGGCTCGATGACTCATCTCATTGTCAAGGACGGCATCACCTCTGGGGGAGCGCTGGCTGTAGGCCAAACTCTCCGACTTGGCTGCATTATGGCCGCCCCATCGGCTGTCATGCTAATGATGGCCTCTCAGGTCGTCACGCATAACCTCCGCATCAATTTGGAGCTTGCCGAAAAGATGGATCCGATTGAGCTCTCCTCCCTTAATAAGCTCTTGGGTCGCATCGCCGCTTTGGGAGTCGCTACGGACTATGACCGGATTGGTCTTAAACCCGACCAAAGGGATATTAGATCCCCTCCGGCCACCCATGAGATAGCGGTAGTGGAGGAACCACACATGGGTTGCCCCTCAACTTTGAGGACGAATTATGTCCGGATCACCAAACTCAGTGAGCCAAACACCTACTCAAAGGAAGACATGACCCGGGTCCCGGACTTAGAATTAGGCATTGGGCCGAAGAGATTGGGTAATTCTCCGGATCCCGAACTGTCAGGCTCGGAACCTCCCGTGCCCCCGGGTGTTAGATCGGATCAAAATCCGGATTCAGCCAACGACACTCACTCGGACTTAAACCGTCTCTCCCACATCGAGCAAGAGCCCCAGGAGATGGTACATTGTTACTGGGCCAGATTCCTCCTTGCGCTTAACAAGGTCGAGGACTACCACAAGGAGGACGTAGTCTCACTCTTCTGCAAAAACTGCATGAACAAAGGACTCCTTAATGATATAAGTCGCTGTGACATAGTACACTTTGCGGACTTGGCAACCATAGTACAGAAGTATTGTGCAATGGAAAGCGCCTGGAAGACCTAGACAGAATTTTGGGATAGTACGGCCCTCTCCAGAACCTTTGTCCGAACTAAACGGCTGGACTCTCTTAAGTCGACCAATTCAATTCCCAAGAAACCAAAACCCGCCCCAGGGCATGGAACCGTATTGGAAGAATGGCTCAATGGGCCATGTAAGCTTCACAGTACGCCGGATGCAACACCAACCCATAGCCTTAGGGCATGTTGGATACTCCGACAGGTAGCAAAAAGTGGCGAGGATCTTCTCGAAAGCCATGAAGTAGAACAACATCCCGCCAAGGAAAACAATACGGTACTAACAGTCTTCGAGACTTTCGCCTCAAACAATAGGCGCAAGCGAGCTCATCGAATCTCCGCGGAAATCTCCCATGTGGCAAAAATAAATTCGTGGAATGACACTACTATAACTTTCAATGCCAGTGACGAACCCCAAGTCCAGACCATCGGGGCACCAGCCACTTTGGTCCTTAGCCCAATAGTGGGCGGCTTTCAGCTTGCTAAAGTACTCATGGACGGTGGAAGCGGATTAAACTTGATCTACGAAGAAACACTCAAGAAGATTGAAATTGATAAAAGCCGCATTGAACAAAGTGGCACAACCTTCAGGGGAATTATCCCTAGTCGGGAGGCACGGTGTGCGGGGAAAATCAAACTCGATGTGGTATTCGGCACCCCGGAGAATTACAGGTCCGAAGAAATCACATTCCAAGTGGCTCCTTTCAGCAGCGGATACCATTTCCTTCTAGGGCGGGACGCGTTTGCAAGTTTTCAAGCTATACCCCATTACGGGTACATGAAGCTTAAAATGCCCGGACCCAATGGAATCATCACTCTAGCTAGTGATCCGGACGTCGCACTCCGTGCCGAAAACAAAACCGCAGCACTAGCCTTGGAAGCATTATCTAAAGCCCTAGCAGCAAAAGAATTAACAACACTGCGCGCCACCGTGGACAGGGACGACGTGATACTCGACAAGCGACCCAAGTCCACCTCATTTAAACCTGCAGATGAGATGGCCAAATTCTAAGTCCACCCAACGGACCCCATGAAGACAGCTTCCATCGGGACACAGTTGAGCCCCGCTATGGACGCCGCACTGCGAGACTTCTTACGCGAGAATTGGGACATTTTCTCCTGGCACCCATCGGACATGCCAGGCATCCCATGCGGATTGGCCGAACATAGCCTTAACATACTAAAGGGATACAAACTTGTTAAACAGACCCTAAGGTGATTTTCAGAGCCCAAACGGCAAGCCATGGGGGAACAGCTAGCCAAGCTACTTGAGGCCGGATTCATCAGAGATATCAAACATCCGGATTGGCTGGCGAACTTTGTAATGGTACCAAAGAAGGACAAATCCTGGCGCATGTGCGTCGACTTCAAAGACCTCAACAAGGCTTGCCCCAAGGATCCCTTTCCCCTCCCTCGCATCGATCAAATCATCGATGCCACAGCAGGACACGACTCGCTGTGTTTCCTCGACGCATACTCTGGATACCATCAAATAAAGATGGTAGAGTCCGACCAAGCTGCAACAGCTTTCATAACGCCATATGGCCCTTTCTGCTTCAACACTATGCCTTTCGGGCTTAAGAATGCCGGTGCAACCAACCAACGCATGATTCAAACATGCCTGGAAAAGAAAATCGGCAAAACCGTGGAGGCATACGTGGACGACGTAGTCATAAAAACAAGACACGTCGAAACCCTAATAGATGACCTAAGGCTTACGATCGACAACCTCCGAACATACGACATCAAGCTGAATCCAGTGAAATGCGTTTTCGGCGTCCCCTCTGGAAAACTGCTGGGCTTCATCGTTTCTAATAGAGGAATTGAAGCTAATCCGGCAAAAATCCGAGCTTTGTCACAGTTGGGCTATACCAACAGACCTCAAACACATCCAGAAACTAGCTAGATGCGTGGCTGCTTTGAGCCGCTTTATCTTCAGGTTAGGAGAAAAGGCATTACCTCTTTACCGCCTTCTTCGGCGCACTGAATACTTCGTGTGGACAAATGCAGCCGCAGCCGGACTCGATGAAATAAATACCTTATTGGCCAATAATCCAGTCCTAACAGCGCCAAATATCGGCGAACCTATGCTGCTGTACATAGCTGCAACACATCAAGTTGTAAGCGCAATACTCGTCGTCGAACGAGAGGTTAACGGATACAAAATTCCCGCTACAGAAGCCGGTTTATTATGTATCCACGGTCCTCACCCCATGCAAATCCTGATACCCACACTATCAAAAAATAGCATACGCGGTCTATGACACTACTTTCAAGTGTGTTCGATTACAGTGGCCTCCAAAGTACCACTAAACGATATAATTGGGCCATCGAGCTCCTTCCGTTCGACATAACATACAAGCCTCAACGGGCTATCAAGTCGCAACTATTAGCTGACTTTGTCGCCGAATGGACGGAAGCCGAACTCCCTAAAGAGTACGGCGTGTACTCTAACTAGATCATGCACTTCGACGGATCTAAAATGTTGGACGGATTGGGAGCAGGCATAGTCCTGACGTCTCCCACCAGAGACACGGTACAATATGTCCTCCAAATATTGTACACAGACTCCAACAATGCAGCCGAATATGAGGCTCTGTTGCACGGTCTTCGGATGGCAGCGCCTAGAGGTACGCGGGGATTCAAACCTTGCTATATCACAAATAAACGGAGACTTTGATGCCAAGGATCCGAAAATGGCGGCCTACCATAATGTCGTCCTTGAAATTTCAGCTCGGTTCGAGGGGCTCAAATTCCACCATGTGGCTCGAGAAAATAATCAAGCGGCAGATGTCCTTGCCCGCATTGGCGCTAAATGCGACCCTGTCCCACCTAACATATTCCTGGAAAGGCTGTCCAAGCCATCCGCGGTATGGGAAGGGGAGTCCGGCAATACCAGCACGGATCCGAATACATGCCCAGATTCCGAACTATCAGACATAATCGGAGGCTCTACCACCGAAATAAAATCGTCAGCCCATGAAATAATGGCTGTCATCGCCCCGTGGACTGAGCCTTTCTTGGCCTACAGAAATAGGCAGGAGCTCCCCGAAGATCAAAATGAAGCACGCTGCATCGTCCGGCGTTCTAAATCTTACAAAGTCAATGAAGGGGAACTCTATAAGAAAAGTGCGACCCGAGTGCTCCAAAGGTGCATCTCCGAAGAGGAAGGGCGGCAGCTCTTGGCTAAAATCCATGCCGGACTGGGCGAGCACCATGCCACGGCTCGAGCATTAGTCAGCAAGGCCTTCCGTACAGGTTTCTATTGGCCGACGGCCCAAGCTCTTTGCCAGCTCTTTGCCAATCAGAGTCATATGCCCCCTACCACTCTCCAAACAATCCCCATAACTTGGCCCTTCGCGGTTTGGGGGCTGGATATGGTTGGACCCCTTAAAGGGGGAAGCCACAAGAAAATATACTTATTGGTCACGGTATACAAGTTCACCAAATGGATAGAAGCCAAACCAGTGAAAACGGCCGAATCCGGACCAGTAATAGACTTTATATCCAGGGTCATACACCGATACGGTGTCCACTACAGCATCATCACCGATAATGGCGCAAATTTCACAGCCGATGATGTGAAAGCTTGGTGCGGCAAAATGGGCATTAAGCTCGACTATGCTTCTGTCTACCATCCTCAAACAAATGGCTAGGTCGAACGGGCAAACGGTCTCATCATGAGCGGCATCAAACCCAGACTAGTCTGATCCTTGACTGAGTCGGACACTCATTGGGTCGAGGAGCTCGACTCCGTACTCTAGGGGCTGCGGACCACGCCGAATCGCACCACCGTATATACACCATTTTTTATGGTGTACGGCGCGGAAGCAGTACTACCCTGCGACATAATACATGATTCACCACGCGTACGCATGTAAGAAGAGAAGGAAGCCGAGTTAGATCGGCAGGATAACTTGGACGCCCTGGAGGACGAGCGCGACATCGCGAAGGCCCGTTCCGCATTCTATCAGCAACAGGCTCGACGATACCAAAGCAGAGAAGTGCGGGCCAAAACTTATAATATTGGTGAGCTCGTTCTACGCTTACCGGAGAAGAAGAAGGACAAGCTCAAACCCAAGTGGGAAGGTCCCTTCGTCATCGACAAAGTTCTCACCGGAGGAGCGTACCGCTTACGTAATGCATCCGATAACAGACTCGAGCCGAACCCATGGAACGCGGCCAGACTCCAGAGATTCTACGCCTAGCGCCGAACTCAGTGTTTGTCTCCTTACCTCCTCCTTTTTAATTATGCTCCCTCCCTCTTCCTTTCTCGATCTTTTTCTCTTCACACAAAGTATTTAATACAGTACAGACTCCCGGATTATTCCGGCTGCACTATGTGTATAAGCAATACCTGGGGGCTTCCTATACGGAAGCTAAACATAACTTACTCTAAAGGGCTTTTTGCCCATCACACATGTGTTTTCCATGTGTGCCTTTTCTTCACCATTATATGCATCGATATGACTTAAGATGTGGCCAAGCCGGGTTGCCTGGCTCCTGTGTTTATGCCCTACGTTCCCGTTAATTCGGCTAGGGCATAAGGGGAGCACCTCTGTGATTGTTACTAACGGTTTAGCCGGATGTGTACCTCAGACTGGGTGAAGCCGAAAGCTAGTTTCCTTAAGAGAATATTCGGTCGGTGAACACAAGATGTCTTCATTTATCATAACGTAAATCCCCAGAAGTTTTGTATCCCGCGCCATGGTTCGCAGTCCGGACATGTGCCTTGTCGCATGCTTACCCAGGGAAAGGAACCCTTAACGGAACTATTCTCCCTGGAAGATGTTTCTTACAATCCATGTAATATAACATAACTAGTTGGGTACTTGTCTGTTCAAGCACTTATGACCCCTACGCCTGGTTTCCACGCATACTCCAGTTTTGTATAACTGAGCGGGTATTCGGACACACCCCGGACTATACGATCCGGGGATTGAAGCGAAAAGGTCTGCCATGACAAATGATTTCAATCCGGCTAGGGGCTACTTATGTCCATCGAATTACACAGTCACTTGGACTGACTATATTCCTCCTCTATACCATCCAACATGCTATCTAGCTTACAATCCTGTTGAGAATACTTTGCGGCTAACGCCACCTGGTCATATACCAGACTCACGGGAATTTCTTGCCCATCTGGCCCTACCGGTCCGACTTCGGCCATATGGTTCGGGTTCAGCTTGGTGTAGTGCGTCCTCACCATATCCCATGCTTCTCTTGCACCTTGCCAGCAGGCTGACATCTTCCACAAACGGAAGCACCGCCGTGCTCCTTGAAGCATGTCCACAAGCTCCCCCATGCCATTCGGCAGGAAGCTTGATGGCCACAAGGCCTGCGCAACGCCCTGCATCGCCTGCCGGGCTCGCTCGTGCAGTTGTGAGAGGTCTTGCAGTAAATCGCCTGCAAATGCGGGCATCTCCTCCTTAGGGCAACCCGTTAGAATTCCTACAAGCACAACTCTTTCAATACACTTCCTCGCCGAACTATGCTACAGTTTGTTTAGGCACTTACGATAAATGCCACGGTGAAGCCTTTTGTTCTCCTTCACGGAGTCCGCCAGATGCGCGCGGACGTCTTTCAATTCCACGTCCAGCCGAATATTGGCATCTTGGAGAGTATTCTTCTCCTGCCTAACTTGCGTAAGAATGCGCTCGCCAGCCTTTAGTTGCCTCTGGAGATGCGACTCGTCATCTCTCCCTCCCTCCGGATTTACTCCGGGGTTATCTGCAGAATTTTCGGTTAAACTCGTCATACCATCCAGTTGCTAACTGGTACATTTTCGTACAATCGAGATAAATGTTATGAGATGAGGCCTCCTAGGATTCCTCTATCTTGGCAACCGTGGCCCTCAGTTGGGTCTTGCACTCCACTAGCTCCCGAGAAAATTGCTCATTTTTATCTACAAGAACCTGCGCATAAATTGATCCTTAAAATTGTTGTTCCAACCGTTTCAAGTCTCAGGGGCTACTGCTATACATGCTTATCAAACTTTCTTACCCGTATATCTTTGGTATACTGGTGCGTCGCCCGGGCAAGCCTGCCTTGAGCAGCCCGGATGTATGTGTCTCCCGAATTGAAAGCATTAAATGCCTCTTCGGAAAAGATGTTGTTGCGAAGCACGGCCCTTCGACGCCGGTGATTCATGGCACTCTCTACTTTAGAATTCGTGGCAGAGAGCATATCCGCGTCCTCTGTCGGAGGACTATACGGCATCGGCCCTACGTCCGCCTCCTCTCTCGAAGTCTATTCTGGAGCCTGACTGGTGGAGGCGTGGTTGGCAGGATCCCCGGATATAGTCCGGATACTCCTCTTCCTGCCAGTATGTAAAGGGCGTTGTTATACTTCAAATAACAATAATAACATGACAGGTTGTTTCCTTACCTCTGTAGAGGCGTGTCGACCCTAACCGCCTTCCTCTTGGGCCTACCCAATCCGGACGCCTGTGGCCGACGGGTCCCTTGGGGCTCGGCCCTGCGCTCCGACCGTCATCTCTGCCAAAACACGACGCTTCAGGGATAAGGCATGACATCAGGAAAGAGTCCTCTTCAGAGGATCGAGTCTTCGGCCTGGCTTACACGCGACGTAGGTAGCAGTCCGGGATAATCAGCAGTAATAGACACTGAGGCGTCGTCATGGCTCGCCCGATAAAATATTCCGTTGATGAACTCCACAGTCATATCGGGATCTTCTTCGAGTCCTGGATCCAGGGCCCTTTCGGGGTCCTCTGGCCGCGGGGAAGGGCTGGAGATTCCTTCTACGGCCTTCCTCAGCTCCTGCTCGAAAATATCGAGGCAGGTAATCTTAGAGAAAAACGCCATAATAAGTGAAGAGGGAAAATGAATGACGACTTACCCAGTTTGGGGGATTGTACATGGAGAATCCGTCCCGCGGTTTGATGTGAAGGAAGTCTTCCTCTTCTCCTTTGTATAAATTGGACAGTGTCCTTGCCAAAGTAGTGGCGGAGTCTGGAACCTTACGGCCACAACGGGTGGCATTGTCTTCCCCGTTGAAATGCCACATGGGATTGCCCCAATATTGGAGCGGTTGCGCTCCCCGCATTATGAATATTGCCATGACCTCGACTATCGTCAGTCTAGATCTGGCTAGTAACTTTATCCAGCTCATCAGGAAATGTATCTCCCCGGTATCCTCTTCTTGGGGGCCTCGGGGGCGCCAGCTTAGACGTGCCCTCGGCGGAGCGTTACTGAACTTGGGGAGACCTGTCCGGACTGGATCCGGAAGGGGGACGTCATCAATGTAAAACCACTCTAAAGGCCAGTTCTCTGGTGCCTTTTTGGGAGTGTCGGATAGGTATCCGGTCTCAGCGATACGCCATACTTCGGCCCCGCCCACTTGACCTAGGGACTCTCCCTGGTTGCGGGGGACAAGACAGAACAGCTTCTTCCATAAACCGAAATGAGCCTCACAACCTAGAAATAGCTCACAAAGGGCGACATACCCTGCTATATGTAGCACAGAAGCTGGGGTAAAGTTGTGCAATTGGAGGCTGTAGAACTCCAGGAGCCCGCGAAGGAATGGATGAATAGGAAACTCGATGCCCCTTAACAGATGCGGAATGAGGCATATTCGCTCCTCTGGAGATGGATTAGGGGATCTCTTCGCTTGTTCCCCGCCATTATAGGTGGCTATTCCGGCTCGGACGGGGACCATGAACGCCGGTGGGAGAAACCCATGGGTTTGTAGCTCTATCAAACGGCTATGAGGAACTGAACACTCTTCCCAGTCCCCCGGCTTGGGGCAAGGGGAGCGAGAAGAAGAGCTGCGACGACTGGCCATGTTGGAATGGTTTTTCCGGGGTGCTCTATTGGATGCTTGCTCAGGGGGGAAGAGTGAGGTTCGGATCGGGGAATCCCCATCTCTTCAAATAGATGGCTAGCCCGAAGGATCGGGGGTGGCAAATGCAAAAATACCTTGACTCCTCGCATTCGCTCGACATGTGGAAATGGTCATTATTAAGGCATTGAAGCCGAGGAGTACAACATTGACGAGAAGACGGATACTGTTCGTCGTAATAGGTACATTGGAGTATTCGAAGATGGAACCCGCCTTGCAATGCCGAAGACAAGACTGCACGCCGGACTCATCGTCATTGAAGCTTGGTTCAGGAGCTGCTGAGGGAGTCCTGGATTAGCGGGTATCTGGAGAGCCGAACTGTATACATCGTCCGGACTATTGAAGCGTGGAGATACAAGACTCTAGACTCCGGCCCGTGTCCGGATGGGACTCTCCTTTGCGTAGAAGACAAGCTTGGCGATCCAGATATTGTATTTCCTTCCTTGTAACTGACTCCATGTAAACCCTAGCCCTCTCCGGTGTCTATATAAACCGGAGAGGATGGTCCTTAGAAGGCCGATCACATTTACAATCATACCATCATAGGCTAGCTTCTAGGGTTTAGCCTCTACGATCTTGTGGTAGATCTACTCTTGTACTACTCATATCTTCAATATTAATCAAGCAGGAAGTAGGGTTTTACCTCCATCGAGAGGGCCTGAACCTGGGTAAACATCATGTCCCTTGCTTCCTGTTACCATCAGCCTAAGACGCACAGATCGGGACCCCCTACCCGAGATCCGCCGGTTTTGACACCGACAACACCCCCCGGGGTGGCGTGGTTGACACGGGCGACGTGTTGGGGGTGGCCCTGAGTGGATCCTCTTGTTGCCGTCTTTCTCCTACGACCACGGCAAGGTCAGTGCCAATATGATCACCCCCCCCCCCCGGCACGCGTTGATGAGGAGTGGATGGTGAACTTACGCTGGGGGCTGGGGCGAGGGCTGTGCCGCGGGCTGCTGTCCGGGCTGCTCACCACCACCAGTGGCGCATTTGAGGTGCCCGTCAGGGGCTGGCTGCCCGCCAAGTCGTTGGCCCTCTTCGCCACCCACTGGGCTAACGTCTCCACGTCCCTGCCAAGACAAAAACAGATCAAGAAAGGCGGCACGATTGGAAAGGATGGGGATGATGGGGGGCGAAATGCTTACTCGTCCTCCACCTCCTTTCTGCTGCCTTCCTCTTCCTCCCCGGGCTGGGGGATGAATATTCAAAGGCAACCTTTGTGCCAGCATCTGCGAGAGGAGGGGAAGGCGAACGAGTCTGGTAGCGCTTGGATGAAGAAGAGGGGGTCATCTTCTTCTTCACCATCGCGGCCTTCTTCTTCGCTGCCGCGACCCTCGTTTCACACACAGACTCCCCTGGACCCCTTGCCGCCGCTCGGCCCTGCTGGCTCGGACCGGCTAGCTAGAGCTGGCCTGACGCAGGATGCGTCCCTTCCTCATAGCCGAGGGGTCGTCGGCTTCAGCCTCCTCCTCGATCGATTTGTCAACCACGTCTTCGACAAGGGGGGCATCGGTGCTGACGCTGCCCGCCTCCCTGGAAGATTTCACCCACTGGGCGAGCTCCTTCTCTTCTGCTTAAACGGCGGCTTCATTCTCCACGCTGCCGACGTCGCCGGCTGCCCTGGCAACCTCCTCCTCCGCCACCCTGGCGGCGATGTAGTTCAGTTCCTCCTGGGTGGTGTCCTGGATGAGTAGTAGCTCTTCATGATCAAGCTCCTCCACCAGGGTGTCGAAGAACTCCTGCACTACATGTGTCGGGGGCTCAACCCAGGTCGGTTTGAGGCCATGCGCGTTGAAGACTGGCATCATATTAAGGATGTCGGATTGGCGGGAGTTGTTGCTCAGCAGGACCACTCCCGCCGGAAGCCCAAATAAGGGCCCCTTGATGACCTTGCTGGACTTCGCGGCCCTGCCGGTCCTCTCCACCCTGCCATCGGCGTACACGTCGAGCTGGAAGAGCCTCTGGCAATACCAGGAGTGCCCCAGCACCGTGAGGTTGTGCTTCAGGCTGGGGCAGAGCCTCATGATGTCGGTCGTGTTCCTGAAATCCCAGGCCAGCCTCCCCCTATTGTGCAGCCGAGCAATTCGGCGGTGTATGAAATCTGTCGCAATCATCTCAAGGGTGAGCCCAGCGTCAGTGAGGCAGCAAATCCTGGTGGTGGCGATCGAGAACTTCTTGTCGCCGGTGTCGAGGTTGCTCCATTCCGCTCTACGGACCGGCGGCTCCTGACGAAGGCCCCAACAGAACTCCGGTGGGTTCTCCTCCACAATCTAGCACCACCGGCCCCACCACTCCTCCCACATCTCATTCAGGGCACCCTCAGGGTATGCGCCTTTCCCCTAGTCCCGCGAGATCCAGGCGCCCCTCCCAGAAAGGGCACCCCCAGATTGGATGCAGGGATAGAAGTAGTGGCATAAGAGCGCCGTGCTAGGAAGCACCCCGGCGAAGCTCTCATAGAGGTGGGAAAAGAACGCCAAGCACGCCACGGCATTTGGCGTGAGATCCAACAGATGAAAGCCAAAAGTGTGCATGCCATAATTGAAGAAATCAGAGAAAGGGGGAAAAGCCCGCAGAAGAAAAAGTCAACAAAAAATGGATACCATTCTGAGACGGCCTTGTCGCAATCGGCGAGGATAACACGGGTGGAGGGCTGTCCTGTCGTCTCCGTCCCCCATAAAAGCTTGAAGTAGTCCCTGAGGTCGAAGACGTCGATTGATGGCGGGGAGAAGTAGGCGAACTGCACCCACCGTGCTACCGCCTTGCTCTTCGGCACCTCCTTCTCCTTCGCATCCTTGGCCACTGATAACCCACAAGTGTAGGGGGGTCGCAACAGCTTTCGAGGGTGAAGTACAACCCAAATTTATTGATTCGACACAAGGGGAGCCAACGAGTATTCTTGAGTATTAGCAGTTGAGTTGTCAATTCAACCACACCTGGATAACTTAGTATCTGCAGCAAAGTGTTTAGTAGCAATAATGGTATGATAGTAATGGTAACAGTAGCAACAGTAAAGGTAAATGTTTTTGGGTTTTTGTAGTAGTTGTAACAGTAGCAACGGAAAAGTAAATAAGCGAAGAACAATATATGAAAAGCTCATAGGCAATGGATCAGTGATGGATAATTATGCCGGATGTGATTCCTCATGCAATAGTTATAACATAGGGTGATATAGAACTAGCTCCAATTCATCAATGTAATGTAGGCATGTATTCCGTAAATAGTCATATGTGCTTATGGAAAAGAACTTGCATGACATCTTTTGTCCTACCCTCCCATGGCAGCGGCGTCCTAGTGGAAACTAAGGGATATTAAGGCCTCCTTTTAATAGAGAACTGGACCAAAGCATTAAAACATAGTGAATACATGAACTCCTCAAACTACGGTCATCACCGAGAAGTATCCCGATTATTGTCACTTCGGGGTTGTCAGATCATAACACATAATAGGTGACTATAGACTTGCAAGATAGGAACAAGAACACACATATATTCATGAAAACATAATAGGTTCAGATCTGAAATCATGGCACTCGGGCCCTAGTGACAAGCATTAAGCATAGCAAAGTCATAGCAACATCAATCTCAGAACATAGTGGATACTAGGGATTAAACCCTAACAAAACTAACTTGATTACATGGTAAATCTCATCCAACCCATCACCGTCCAGCAAGCCTACGATGGAATTACTCACGCACGGCGGTGAGCATCATGAAATTGGTGATGGAGGATGGTTGATGATGACGACGGCGACGAATCCCCCTCTCCGGAGCCCCGAACGGACTCCAGATCAGCCCTCCCAAGAGAGATTAGGGCTTGGCGGCGGCTCCGTGTCATAAAACACGATGAAACTTTCTCTCTGATTTTTTTCTCCCCGAGAGGGAATATATGGAGTTGGAGTTTAGGTCGGGGGAGATCCAGGGGGGCCATGAGATAGGAGGACGTGCCCTAGAGGGGGTGTGCCCCCTTGTCTCGTGGACGGGCTGTGGGCCCCCTGGCATTAATTCTTTCGCCAAAAATTCTTATTAATTCCAAAAAGTGCCTCCGTGGATTTCAAGGACATTCCGAGAACTTTTCTTTTCTACACATAAAACAACATCATGGCAGTTCTGCTGAAAACAACGTCAGTTCGGGTTAGTTTCATTAAAATCATGCAAGTTAGAGTCCAAAACAAGGGCAAAAGTGTTTGGAAAAGTAGATACGTTGGAGACATATCAGCCACTCCCTTCGCCTTGCTGGGTTTAGGCGCCATGGCGGTTGGAGAAGGGCGAGGGATTAAGAGCAATGGAAGGCACGGCAGTGGCAAAGCAAGTGCAAGAGCTTGAGGAGGAATAAGGACGGGACGACGGTTCCGAGATTGGGGAAAGCGCAGGGGTAAATGAGCAGCGTGCCCCGCAGTTATTCCTTTTTATGCGGAAGATGCGGGCCGCCTCTTTTCCCATTAACTATGATGTGACCCATGCTACAGCAGCCACTCCACGCATGATCCCCACGTCACACACGGCCCCCACGTCGCACGTTCAATGTGGGTCGTGGGGAAGCGGAGCGGACGAAAAAGTTACTGCGGTAAAAATCGCCCCGCCTGCGCGCGCACCTTTCTGGGCCTAGCCCAACAACGGGTTGCGCTTATGTGTGGCCCAGGCCCGGGGGCTCCTGTCGGTGTACTAAAGTAGGGGCACTCCTTTGTACCCCTTACTTGTGCACGGGTAGTCAGATCCACGCCCACGACCACACTTAGCGGGGCAGAGGAAGGAGTCAAAGCCACAAGATGGTCAAAGCAACGCCAAGACCAGGAATGCAAAGGCCAAGAGGGCAAGGTGGACTCCCCCGGCAATACCCTTGCCGGGGTGGCCTCCACAGCTCCGGCAGGAGCCTTGCCGGGGCAACTTGCCCAATGCCGGCAGAGTGCGCCACCCTTGAGCCTCAAGGTTTCCACCACCAACCATATTGGGACCAAGGCTCGGGAGGCGCCTCCATGGTGGCATGCAGATCTTTGTGAAGACAAAGATCAGAAATGACGAATGAGGGAGTCCTGGATTAGGGGGTGTCCGGATGGCCTGACTATGACCTTTGGCCGGACTCCCGGACTATGAAGATACAAGATTGAAGACTTTGTCCCGTGTCCGGATGGGACTTTCCTTGGCGTAGAAGGAAAGCTTGGCGATACGATATGAAGATCTCCTCCCATTGTAACCGACTCTGTGTAACCCTAGCCCTCTCCGGTGTGTATATAAACCGAAGAGTTTTAGTCCATAGGACAAACAACAATCGTACCATAAGCTAGCTTCTAGGGTTTAGCCTCTCTGATCTCGTGGTAGATCAACTCTTGTACTACCCATATCATCAATATTAATCTAGCAGGAGTAGGGTTTTACCTCCATCGAGAGGGCCCGAACCTGGGTAAAAACATCGTGTCCCTTTTCTCCTGTTACCATCCGCCTAGACGCATAGTTCCGGACCCCCTACCCGAGATCCGCCGGTTTTGACACCGACATTGGTGCTTTCATTGAGAGTTCCTCTGTGTCGTCACCCTTAGACCTGATGGCTTCTTTGATCGTCAACCATGACGCGGTCCAGGGTGCGACTTTTCTCCCCGGACAGATCTTCGTATTCGACGGCTTCGCACTGCGGGCCAATTTGCTTGGCCATCTGGAGTAGATCGAAAGCTACGCACTGGCCATCAGGTCAGATTTGGAAGCCTAAACTACACGGCCGACATCCGCGGGGACTTGATCTTCGACGGGTTCGAGCCATAGCCGAGCGCGTCGCACTGTCACGATGGGCATGATCTAGCTCTGCCGCCGGACAGTGCCCCGAGCGCCGCTCAGGTGTCCGCTCCGACCATTAGCTCGGAGCCGACTGTGCCAGTCGGGGACTGTCGGTTGGACGCCGCCCCAGGAGCCGCAATCTCTATGGCGACAGAGCCGAATACCAGCCTAGTCCTTTGCAAGGCCCGTGACTCCAAGGTGCCGGGCTCCGTTCCAGACTCCGAATCTTCCGTGCCCCTTCCGATCGAACCCGATTGGGCTCCGATCATGGAGTTCACTGCCGCGGACATCTTTCAGCACTCGCCCTTTGGCGATATCCTGAATTCACTAAATTCTCTCTCTTTGTCAGGAGAGCCCTGGCCGGACTATGGTCAGCAGGGTTGGGATGCGGACGACGAAGAAATTCGAAACCCACCCACCACCCACTTTGTAGCCACTGTCGACGATCTAACAGATATGCTCGACTTCGACTCCAAAGACATCAACGATATGGACGCCGATGAAGGAGACGACCAAGAACCAGCACCTATAGGGCACTGGAAGGCCACCTCGTCATATGACATATACATGGTGGACACCCCCAAAGCAGGGAATGGCGATGAAAAAGCGAAGGACGACCCCTCCAAGAAGCAACCCAAGCGCCGACGTCAGCGGCGCCGCTCTAAATCCCGCCAAAGCAAGAACGGTGAATCCGGCACCGGAGACAACAATACCCCGGACAGTGCCGAAGACAACCCCCTCCAGCAGGATTCAGTGCAGGAGGACGAAGGAGCCAGCCCTCATGAGAGAGCGACAGACAGAGAGGTCGAGGACAACAATTATATGCCTCCCTCCGAAGATGAGGCAAGCCTCGACGACGACGAATTCGTCGTGTCAGAGGATCCCGTAGAACAAGAGCGTTTCAAACGCAGGCTTATGGCCACGACATGCAGCCTCAAGAAAAAATAGCAGCAGCTTAGAGCTGACCAAGACTTGCTAGCCGACAGATGGACTGAAGTCCTGGCGGCCGAGGAATATAAACTCGAACGCCCCTCCAAGAGTTACCCAAAGCGCAGGCTGCTACCCCAACTAGAGGAGGAAGCAACTAAACCTACATCACCAGCGTACAATGCGCCTGATCGGCCACACCGCGGCCGCGACAGAGAGGCCCTTCGGCCCTCAATCCAAGCCGCACCCCGGCGCCGCTATAAGAATACCAGAGCACGGGGAAACGCAATAGACCTGCGAGACATATTGGAGGATAAGGCAAGGCAAATAAGATCGATCTACGGATCGCGTGGGCGCCCCACGTCACGTGACGATAACCGTCAGCCGGATATGATAAATACGGCCAGGCCGAATACAACAAACAAAGCTCATCTGAGCTAAGTCGCGATATAGCCCAGTACAGGGGTGCCGCACACCCACTATGCTTCACAGACTAAGTAATGGATCATCAAATCCCCGAGGGTTTTAAACCCGTAAACATCAAATCATACGATGGCACAACTAATCCCGCGGTATGGATCGAGGATTATCTCCTTCATATCCACATGGCCCGTGGTGATGATCTACACGCCATCAAATACCTCCCGCTCAAGTTTAAAGGACCAGCTCGGCATTGGCTTAACAGCCTGCCAGCAGAGTCAATTAGTTGCTGGGAGGACTTGGAATCCGCATTCCTTGACAACTTCCAGGGCAGTTATGTGCGACCACCAGACGATGATGACCTAAGCCACATAATCCAGCAGCCAGAGGAATCCGAAAGACAATTCTGGACACGGTTCCTAACTAAGAAAAATCAAATAATCGACTGTCGGGACGCCGAGGCCCTTGCAGCCTTCAGGCACAACATCCGAGACAAATGGCTTGCCCGGCACCTAGGACAGGAAAAGCCGAAATCTAAGGCAGCCCTCACGACACTCATGACCCGCTTTTGTGCGGGAGAAGACAGTTGGCTAGCTCGTAGCAATAACATAACCAAGAGCCCAGGCAATTCGGATACCAAGGACAACAATGGCAGGTCACGTCGCAACAAGCACAAGCGCCGCATTAACGGCGACAATACTAAGGATACGGCAGTCAATGCCGGATTGAGAGGCTCTAAACCCGGTCAGCGGAAGAAGCCATTCAAAAGAAACCCTTCGGGCCCATCCAGTTTAGATCGGATACACGATCGCTCGTGTCAGATACACGGCACCCCCGAACAACCAGCCAACCACACCAACTGGGATTGTTGGGTGTTCAAGTAGGCAGGCAAGTTAAGTGCCGAAACCAGAGACAAGAGGCTGCATAGCCATGACGAGGAGGAGCCCCGGCCGCCGAACAATAGAGGACAGAAGGGCTTCCCCCTGCAAGTGCGGACGGTGAACATGATATACGCAACCCACATCCCCAAAAGGGAGCGGAAGCGTGCTCTAAAGGATGTCTATGCGTTGGAGCCAGGCGCCCCAAAGTTCAACCCATGGTCCTCCCGCCCGATCACTTTTGATCAAAGGGACCACCCCACTAGCATTTGTCACGGTGGATTCACTGCATCGGTCCTAGACCCAATCATCGAAGGATTTCACCTCACTAGAGTCCTCATGGACGGCGGCAGCAGCCTGAACCTGCTCTATCAGGATACAGTGCGAAAAATGGGTATAGATCCCTCAAGGATTAAACCCACAAAGACAACCTTTAAAGGCGTCATACCAGGTGTAGAAGCCAGCTGTACAGGCTCGGTTACACTCGAAGTGGTCTTCGGATCCCCGGGTAATTTCCTAAGCGAAGAGTTAATCTTCGACATAGTCCCATTCCGCAGTGGCTATCACGCCCTGCTCGGACGAACCGCATTTGCAAAATTCAATGCGGTGCCGCACTACGCATATCTCAAGCTCAAGATTCCAGGCCCTCGCGGAGTCATCACGGTAAATGGAAACATCGGACGCTCTCTCCGAATGGAGGAGCACACGGTGGCCCTGGCGGCGGAAGTACAGAGTAGCCTCTCAAGGAAATTCTCCAATCCAGGTGTTAAACGTCCGGACAACGTCAAGAGAGCCCGAAGTAACCTACAACAAAGCCGGCTGGCACGTTCCGAGAAAGCATAGCAGTGCGACCCCAACCGCAACCCTCGCCAGATGGTGATATCGGTACCACGCGTACATAATTACGCTTTGGAAATACCATGGGCATAAGGGGAGGGGCACAACTACGGCACGCCCAGAATGCGGCTCAACCGCACTTAGGGGCTCCCTATTTCACCATTTCTCTTTTTATATACTTTCAGGACCCAACTATTCGGAAGGCCTGTCCGGCAATACACTCGCCGAACACACGATGCAACTGCCAGGGAGAGAACAAGCCACGTCAAATGTCCAGGTGGTCTCTATAACGAGCTAAATACATGTTTTACTTAAAGTCCCGCTGCTTGCCCCTGGAGGGGGACATGTCAAATAATCCCATGTCTTGCTTATCACACTATTTGTATCATTCTGCTTTCATAGCAGCCCTTTTTTAATAAACAATACATAGCTCCTATCTATTATTGTATTCATCTATTTTTTATACAAATATGTTCAGTCATGACATTATGCAACCGTACACTTTGGTACGGCCAATACACCAGGGGCTTAAGCACCCCATAACATGGTGTGATAAGACCGAACACTCTCATGAGTGCAGCACCCCGAACTTATAGCACTATATGCATCGGCTCCGAATCATGTCTTGGGTCAGTAGTTGGGTTTGCCCGGCTCCCATGTTTTGGTACCTTACGTTCCACAATGTTGGCTAAGGTAGCGCTGGGAGAACTACTACGATTGTGCCCCAGTTGAGCTGGGTTAACACCTCAGTAGAGAAAGCTAAAACTGACCGTCATGATAGTGCGAGAGACCGGTCACTATTCGCGAGGTTTTTCGAGTCCTTAAAGACTTATGCCGCTTAGAGCGAGGAGCCGTACTTATCCGGCCTAGGCGTGGATAGCGCCCCGAACTTGGTCTTTCGAATACTAGGGGCTTCGCCGAAATTTACAATTATAGAATTCTATGGCTAAGTGAGAGTGATAAAGCATTATAAGTCTGATAGCCTGGTTCGTTGTGCTGAGCGCCTCCCTAGATGGACCCAAGAATGGGAACAAGAGCGCTCAGGTTTATCCCGAACACCCCAGCACTCGTGGCATGGGGGTAGAAGCCGACGACTTGCATCTCTCAGATTCGATAAACAGCCGCACATAAGGTAATATTTTAAATTAACAAGCGTTGCTTAACGCATATGAACAAAGTTTTCAGCATACAGGATAACTGATGCGAGTCTACTCAAAAATTACATCTTTGGAGCATTCGCCCGCTATAAGGAGGGCTCCCTTCAGGACGCCCTTATAATACATCTCGGGCGTGCGATACTCCTTGCCCGGCGGTGGTGCGTCCTTCAAAAGCTTCTCAGCGTCCATCTTGCCCCAGTGCACTTTAGCACGGGCAAGGGCCCGACGGGCACCTTCGATACAAACAGAGCGCTTGATGACCTCAATCCACGGACACGCGTCCACCAGCTGCCGCACCAGACCGAAGTAGCTCCCAGGCATGGCTTCTCTAGGCCACAGCCGAACTATGAGGCCATTCATGGCCTGTTCGGCCACCTTGTGGAGCTCGACCAGCTGCTTCAGCTGGTCGCTCAGGGGCACCGGATGTTCGGCCTTAGCATACTGAGACGAGGACACCTTTTCCGTCGAGCTCCCCTCCTCGGCTCGGTAGAATGCGGCAGCATCAGACACACAACGGGGCAGATTGGTGAATGCTCCTGGAGAGCTCCGGATTCTGGTAAGTAACAGATAATTCACTTTTATATTCTTGCTTTGCATAAAGAATGCCTTACCTGCCGCTATCTTCTTCATCGCCTCGATCTCCTGGAGGGCCTTCTGGGCTTCGGCCTTAGCGGTTTTGGCACCCTCAAGAGCCAAGGCGACCTCGGACTCTCGAGTCTTCGAGTCACGCTCCAAACTCTTGTGTTTCTCCACGAGAGCCTGGAGCTCTTGCCGCACCTCCGCCACCGCGCCTCCTGCTTCTCTCGCTCGGTGCGCTCCAAGGCCGCACTGTTTTCAGCCTTGGACACCGCTTCCTTCAGGGTCGCCACCTCGGCCGTGGCTCCTGCAACATTTACGTTGGTCCTGTCATTATTTGCAACCAAGTATTTCTATATACATTTACATATGGTATTACATACCCTCCTTGTCCTCGAGCTGCTTCTTGGCACGGCCGAGCTGATTCTCGGACCGCTCGAGCCTCTCCTTCAATGCATTGACCTCCGTAGTCAGTGCGGCAGAGGTCAGCATCGTAGCCTGCACTCCCATATTGACATATTTATGTTAGACTCCTGCGTATATCTTTTTAGATCCTCAGCTCGGCTTTTCTTTCCGAACTCCAAACTGAGCATCAGGGGCTACTGTCTATGCGGTAACATTTTTATATGTTTTGAATACTTACCTCAAAGCCTGTTAGAAGGCTCGTACAAGCTTTGGTCAGCCCGCTCTTGGCGGACTGAACCTTTTGAACCACCGCACTCATAACAGTGCGGTGCTCCTCGTCGATGGAGGCGCCGTTAAGCGCCTCCAGCAAATCGTTCGGTGCCTCCGGTTGGACGGAGGCCACCGGCGTAGTAGGCGTGCCCTTCTTGCGAAGGCGCTGCCTCCCGGTCTCTAGAACCGTTGATGGTTCCGGAGCAGTGTCCGGCCCAGAGCCGGACATGGATCCCTCCGGGGCTTTACCCCCTTTGGGCCTGGAGTCCGGGAAGTCGCCTTGCGGCGCCTCCAGGACCACCTCCTCCTGGTTTAGTCCCTTTCGGGACTCCACCTCGGCGTCGTCCATAGGGAGAGGGAGGAGGCTGTCGGAAGTGAAGCACTATTCACATCCGACGAATCCAAGGAGCCGCTCGTCGAATCGTCGAGCTGAGCCTTGGGCGGACTGCATGATCAAATTCGGCGTCAGAAAATACCAAATAATGGAGGAGCGCCATAATTTATTCGGATATCCGGATGCTTATGATTTTGCCAGGGGCTTGACCCTGGATGGCCATTCCTCCCCGCCGTCTTCGGCATCGGAGGTGTAGTCCGGCAGGAGGTTCTCCCCTTCTTGGACCCTCCGGCCTCCCCGGTTGGGGCGGCCTTCCTTTCCTTTCCTCCCCCCGTTGGAGGGGGAGAGGCTTCTTCTTCTTCCTCCTCCTTGTCCTCAGAGGCGGAGGGCGCTTTGGGGTTGTCAAGCGATGAATCCGACACCACCAGGCGCCGGGAACTCTTTCGAGTCCCCGTGGCCTTCTTCTTGTCCTTCTTCTCCGGCACCACGTGAGGTGCCGAAACCAGCAGCCTCGTCAAGCGAGCATCCGCTGGGTCTTCAGGCAAGGGAGCCAGACAGTTGATCTGTCCGGCCTTCTTCTGCCAGTCCTGTTAAAGGGATGGGGGTTTAGATCCCGCATAGAATCAAATCTATGGAAAACAAATACCCCGTAAAGGGAAAATTAAGCTCACCGCGCTGGCTTGGCGCTTGGCGCAGAATCCGCGATCCTCGGTGATGGGAGGGGAGACCTCGAAGCTCTTGAATAGCACCTTCCAGGCATCCTCATGCTTTGAGTCGAAGAGCCGGGACAGAGTCTGGTGCTGGGCCGGGTCGAACTCCCACAAGCTGAAAGCCCGTCGTTGACACGGGAGAATCCGGCGGAAGAGCATGACCTGGACTACGGTGACAAGTTTAACCTTCCTGCCGATCAGGTCTTTGATGCAGGTTTGAAGTCTGGTCACTTATGCCGAATTACCCCACAACAGGCCCATCTCTTTCCAAGATGTGAGCCATGTGGGGATGCCAGATCAGAATTCGGGGGACGCTGCCCATTCAGGGTCACGTGGCTCGGTGATACAGAACCACCCCGATTGCCACCCTTTGATGGTCTCTATGAAGGCGCCCTCGAGCCATGTAACCTTGGCTATCTTGCCCACCATGGCGCCTCCGCACTCCTCTTGGCGGCCGCCCACGACCTTCGGCTTGACGCTGAAAATCTTCAGCCATAGGCCAAAGTGAGGCTGGATGCGGAGGAAGGCCTCGCACACGACGATGAACGTCGAGATGTTGAGGATGAAGTTCAGAGCCAGATCGTGGAAATCTAGGCCGTAGTAGAACATGATCCCCCGGACCAATGGGTGGAGAGGAAAGCCCAGTCCGCGGAGGAAATGGGGGAGAAATACAACCCTCTCATGGGGCCTAGGGGTGGGGATCAGTTGCCCCTCATCTGGAAGCCGGTGCGCGATGTCGTCAGACAAGTATCCGGCCTTCCTCAACTTTTTGATGTGTCCCTCCGTGATGGAGGAGGCCATCCATCTACCTCCCGCTCCAGACATGATTGGAGAAGGTTGAGGTAGGAAATGCATACTTGGGCGCTGGAGCTCGAGTGCGCAGGGATGGATAAGTAAGGGAGGAAGAAGGCATAAATGGAAAGGGTAGATCCTTATCCCCTTATATGGGCGGCCAAAACTACAAGTCCCCACCAGCCTAGTAAAACTCGCTTATCTCCCAAGCGTCATGGTTAATGACGCGGTTGGGTTACCCACGCCTGTATTGATGAGAATCCTGGAATAAGGGGACACGATCTCTGCTTTGGCAAGACGTGCCAAGGAAACCGCCTCGCTAAACGCGCTGAGGTGGAACAGTAAAATGATTCAAATAAGGACTTGGTCGTGGCGTGACATCACATTGCGGGATACGTCAGCAGATTAGATTGGTACAGATATTATTCTCTCTACAGTGGTATGTGGAACTTATTTTGCAGAGCCAGACACTATCCTTGTGTTCAACATCTTCTATGAAGTATTCGGAGGAGGAACCTGCCTTGCAATGTCGAAGACAATTTGCGCGCCGGACTCGTCATCATTGAAGCCTGGTTCAGGGGTTACTGAGGGAGTCCTGGATTAGGGGCTGTCCGGATGGCCGGACTATGACCTTTGGCCAGACTCCCGGACTATGAAGATACAAGATTGAAGACTTCGTCCCATGTCCGGATGGGACTTTCCTTGGCGTAGAAGGCAAGCTTGGCGATACGATATGAAGATCTCCTCCCATTGTAACCAACTCTGTGTAACCCTAGCCCTCTCCGATGTCTATATAAACCGGAGAGTTTTAGTCCGTATGACGAACAACAATCATACCATAGGCTAGCTTCTAGGGTTTAGCCTCTCTGATCTCGTGGTAGATCAACTCTTGTACTACCCATATCATCAATATTAATCTAGCAGGTGTAGGGTTTTACCTCCATCGAGAGGGCCCGAACCTGGGTAAAAACATCGTGTCCCTTGTCTCCTGTTACCATCCGCCTAGACGCACAGTTCGGGACCCCCTACCCAAGATCCGCCGGTTTTGACACCGACAATGAACCTCGACAAGACCCTTGTTGAAGGCATCCACAAGACCTCCGGAAAGATCCTCGCCAGGGACGACCATATTGTCGTGGCCAGACCCTTGCCGGGGCCCCGGCGAGGCCCTTTTCGAGGACATCCGCGGGGCCGCAGCCAGGCCCACGCCCTCCAAGGCTCCACCACCACTCCCATGCAGCTGCCAGCCCACCAGCTAGGCAGGCACCTCCGTGTCAACGTGAGGCTTCCAGGCCAACTCAACGAGCGCCTGCGTGGTGGCATGCAAATCTTTGTGAAGGCCCTACCACCGCGCCACCTCAGCAGCCTGCCAGCCTACATGGCACCATGCGCACTGCTGGCTTGGACGCGTGTCGGAGTGAGGTGTAGCAGCGACGGACAGGACGGGGGTTGGTTTCCATCCCCGATAAAGTGAGGGGGACACCTTAGCCACTATACACTAATGCCACCTCCTGTGTGCCACTATGGCGATCCCCTTAACTATAAAAGGAGGAACGAGGCATACTAGTAGGGCATTCGGACCCCTTGACAAGTTACTCATCGTAGCTAGCTCAAGAACTTCAAGACCACCCAAATAGACACTAAAGCAGGACTAGAGTATTACGCATCCTTGTGGCCCGAACCTGGGTAAACGATCCATGTGCTTCAACTGACTGTCGATCCCACTCTTCTCTATACCCCGCGCCCCGCAACCATAGTAGGTATCCCAGTTGATCCCATAGGTGTCGTTTCCATCAACACACGCCAGCTCAGTACATTGAATGTACCTGGAAGCTCACAACAAACATAAACATAATGACAAACAATATCATGATATTAACCAATTTAATCATCAATGCAAAATCATACTATGGATGCAGTGAATGAATTCTTGTGCCTCAAGTCCCATGGACTTGCTTACCAAACGGTGATCTCTCTCGGATCACAAACGGACCAACAACACGGTCATAAAACGGGTTACCACGTAACCAAACGGTGATCTTTCTCGGATCACAAACGGACCAACAACTTGGTCATCAACGTCAACATGGTTTTCCAACCATCCTCTTTCCAACAGTGCCATGTTATTAATTTAGTGTGCAAGATTTATTAAAATGTTGACCCATGGTGTGACCTACTTTCGAGCGTGTCCGTAACCGTGGACTCGGCTATCGATAGATTTAATACACTCTGAAGAAGTAGTGCACTGCACCCACACCAAGGAATCCATGGCCTCGTACTCCCATTCGGGTGGACCAACGGTATTCCAACAGAACCCCTCCATTGCCATAACACTCTCCCGGCCACTCGGACTAACTCCCCACTGGGCTAAGTCATGGGTGGCCCCGTGTCTACCCCAGACACCAACAGCCACTGTCGGTGTCAAAACCGGCGGATCTCGGGTAGGGGGTCCCGAACTATGCGTCTAGGCAGATGATAACAGGAGATAAGGGACACGATGTTTTACCCAGGTTCGGGCCCTCTTGATGGAGGTAAAACCCTACGTCCTGCTTGATTGATATTGATATTGTGGATGTTTACAAGAGTGGATCTACCACGAGATCAAGGAGGCTAAACCCTAGAAGCTAGCCTATCGTATGATTGTAATGGTTGTTGTTGTCCTACGGACTAGAGCCATCCAGTTTATATAGACACCGGAGAGGGCTAGGGTTACATAGAGTCGGTACAATGGTAGGAGATCTACGTATCCGTATCGCCAAGCTTGCCTTCCATGCCAAGGAAAGTCCCATCCGGACACGGGACGAAGTCTTCAATCTTGTATCTTCATAGTCTTGGAGTCCGGTCGATGACGATAGTCCGGCCGATGATAGTTCGACCGATGTGGTAGTCCGGCTATCCGAACACCCCCTAATCCTGGACTCCCTTAGTAGCCCCTGAACCAGGCTTCAATGACGATAAGTCCGGCGCGTATATTGCTTGGCATTGCAAGGCGGGTTCCTCCTCCGAATGATAGAAGATTGTGAACACCAGGATAGTGTCCGGCTCTGCAAAATAAATTCCACATTCCATCGTAGAGAGAATAATATATACACAAGTTCAATCTGCTAACGTTTTTTGCGGCATGACGTCACGCCACTACCAAGCCATTACTTGAATCATTTTTTACTCTACCACCTCAGTGCATTTAGCGAAGCGGTTTCCTTGGCACGTCTTGTCGAAGCAGAGATCGTGTTCCCCCTTAATCCGGGATTCTCATCAATACGGACGTGGGTAACCCAACCGCGCCATTGATGGTGACGCTTGGGGGATAAGCGAGTTTTACCAGGCCGGTGGGGGACGCGTAGACTTCGCCCGCCCATATAAGGGACAAGGATTCACCTTTTCACCTATGCCTTCTTCCTCCTTTGCTTATCCATCTCCGCGCACTCGAGCTCCAGCGCCCAAGCCCGCACATCTCGTCTCAACCTTCCCTAGTCATGTCTGGAGCGGGAGGCAAGTGGATGACCTCCTCCGTTGCGGAGGAGCACATCGAAAGACTGCGCAACGCCGGCTACCTGTCCGGCGACATCGTGCACCGGCTGCCCGACGAGGGGCAGCTCATCCCCACCCCCAGGCCCCATGAGAGGGTTGTTTTTCTTCCCCACTTCCTCCGCAGACTGGGCTTTCCACTTCACCCCTTTGTCTGGGGGCTCATGTTCTACTACGGCCTAGATTTCCATGATCTGGCGCCGAACTTCATCCTCAACATCTCGGCATTTATCGTCGTGTGCGAGGCCTTCCTCTGCATCCAGCCCCACTTTGGCTTGTGGCTCAAGACCTTCAATGTCAAGCCAAAGGTAGTGAAGGGCACTCAAGCGGAGTGCGGAGGCGCCATGTTGGGCAAGATGCCCAACGTCCTTTGGTTCGAAGGGGCCTTCGTGGAATCCGTCAAGGGGTGGCAATCGGGGTGGTTCTATATCACCGAGCCGCGCGACCCTACGTGGGCGGCGGCCCCCGAGTTCAGATCTGGTATCCCCACACAGCTCACCTCCTAGAAAGAGAAGGGCTTGCTGTGGGGTAGTTCGGAGGAGCTGACGGGACTCCAAGCCTGTATCCAGAAGCTGGTGAAGAAGCTCAGGCTAGTTAACGTGGTCCAAGTCATGCTCGCCCGCCGGATTCTCCCATGCCAAGAGCGGGCATTCAATCTGTGGGAGTTCGATCCGTAACAGCACCAGGCGCTGAGCGCGCTCTTCGACACGACCTACGAAGGCGCCTGGAGGGTGCTGTTTAAGGGCGCCGAAGCCCCCGCATCCGCGACTAAAGATCGCGGATTTCGCTCGCAGCGCCAAGCCGACGAGGTAAGTGATTATACCCCTTTACGGGACACTTGCTTTTCATAGTTTGACTCTATGCGGGTTTTAATTTCCCCTTTTCCTTTGACAGGACTGGATGAGGAAGGCGGAGAAGATTATCTGCCCGGCTCCTATGCCAGAAAACCCAGTAGATGCCCGTCTAGCGAGGCTGCTGGTTTCGGCACTGCACGTGGTGCCGGAGAAGAAGGCCAAGAAGGAGGCCACGGGTGCTCGAAAGAGTTCCGGTTTTCAGGTGTCCGACGACTCCGGGGCGGACTCCTCCCCCGAAAACGAGGAGGAGAAAGAGGACTCTCTCCCAGAGGAGGGAGAGAAGGAAGAGGAAGGCTTCCCCAACAGGGGAGGCCGAAGGGTCCAAGAGGGGAAAGACTATTCCCCCGGACAGCTCCGCCAACATCAACGTTGGCGAGGAAGAATGGCCTTCAAGGGCCAGGCCTCCGGCGAGATCGTAAGTATCCGGATTCCTGAACGATTTATAATTTCTTTTTCTGCGTCACATAGTGTCATTCTGATGCCGCATGCTGCCTGTATTCCGGCCAAAGATGATCTCCCCGCTTCATCGAGCGGGTCATTGGCTCCGTCGGATGTAGACTCCATCCCGACCGCCTCCACCCCTCGCAACACCGAGGACGCCGAGGTGGGATCCCAAGAAGGGACCCATCAGGGGGAGGCTCCGGAGGCGCCACAAGGCATCCTCCCGGACTTTGCACCGGACTCCATATCAGAACCCGCAGTGGTTCTGGAGTCCGGCCGGCGGCCCCTTCACACGAAGGGCAAGACCGTGACGCCAGCGGCTTCCGTCCAACCAGAGGCGCCGGACAATTTGTTGGAGGCGCTCCAGAGCGCTTCCATCGAGGAAGAACACTGCACTATTATGAGTGCGGTGATGCAGAAGGTACAGCTTGCCAAGAGCGGGCTGACCGAAGCCTGCAGTAGCCTTCTATCAGGATTTGAGGTAAGAAGTTAAAAATATGCAATGTAATACCGCATAGACAGTAGCCCCTGATGCTCGGTTCGGTGTTCGGAAAGAAAAGCCGGACTGAGGATCTGAAAAAAAAGAAGATATACGCAGGTTTGCTAAAAAATTATGTCAATATGGGTTGCAGGCTGCGCTGCTGACCTCTGCCGCACTGACTGCGGAGGTCGGTGCTTTGAAGCAGGAGCTCGAGCGGTCCGAGCAAGAGCTCGGCCGCGCCAAGATGCAGCTCCAGGACAAAGAAGGTGAGTAACACCACTTTGAACTTGTACCTTACAGAAAAGGATTTAGGTTGCAACAAAAAATAACAAGGATAACATGGGTACTGCAGGGGCCACGAACGAGGTGGCGACCCTAAAGGAGGCCGTGTCCGCGGCCGAGCACAATGCGGCCGCGGAACGAGCAGAGCGAGAAAAGCAGGAGGCGCGGGTGGCGGTGGTTCGGCAAGAGCTCCAGGCTCTCATGGAAAAGCATGAGAGTTTGGAGCGTGACTCAAAGACTCGAGAGTCCGAGCTTGCCTCGGCTCTCAAAAGTGACAAAACTGCCAAGGCCGATGCCCATAAGTCCCTTCAGGACATTGAGTTGGTGAGGAAGATAGTGGCGGGTAAGGAATTTTTCATGCAAAGCAAGCATGTGAATGTAAATTACGTGTTACTTACCCGAATTCGGAGCTCCCCAGGGGCGTTTGCAGATCTGCCTTGCAGTGTGTCTGATGCCGCCGCATTCTACCGAGCCGAGGAGGGGAGCTCAACGGAGAAGGTCTTCTGGTCTCAGTATGCTGAGGCCGGCCATCCAGTGCCCCCTAGCGACCAGCTGAAGCAGTTGGTCAAGCTCCACAAGGTGGCCGAGCAGGCCATGAAGGGCCTCATAGTCTGGCTGTGGCCTGGAGAGGCCATGCCTGGGAGCTACTTCGGCCTCGTGTGACGGTTGGTGGATGCGTGCCCCTGGGTGGAGGTTATCAAGCGCTCCGCCTGTATTGAAGGTGCTCGTCGGGCCCTTGCCCGCGCAAAGGTGCATTGGGGCAAGCTGGATGCGGAGAAGCTAATCACTGACGCGCCACCAGCGGGCAAGGAATATCGTACGCCCAAGATGTACTATAAGACTATCCTGAAGGGTGCCCGCAAGATTGCGGATGAGTGCCCCAGGGATGTAATTATTGAGTAAATTCGCAATGTGTTATCCTGTGCGCTGATAACTTTGTTCATATGCGCTAAGCAATGCTTGTTAATTTAAAATATTACCTTCTGTGTGGCCGTTTATTAAATCTGAGAGATGGCAAGTCGTCGGCTTCAGCCCCCATGCCACGAGTGTTGGGGTGTTCGGGATAAACTTGAGTACTCTTGTTCCCATTTTTGGGTCCATCTAGGGAGGCGCTCAACACAACGAACAAGGCAACCGGACTTATGGTGCTTGAACACTCTCACTTAGCCATAGAATTCTATAATTTTAAATTTCGGCGAAGCCCCTAGTATTCAGAAGACCGAATTCAGGGCGCTATCCACGCCTTCGTCGGACATTATCCGGTACTTCGCTCGAAGCGGCGTAGGTCTTTAAGGACCCGAAAAGACCTCTCGAATAGCGACCAGTCTCTCGCCTTATCATGACAGTCAGTTTTAGCTTTCTCCACTGAGGCGTTAACCCGGCTCAACCGGGGCGCAATCGCAGTGGTTCTCCCAGTGCTACCTTAGCCGATAGAACGGAACGTAAGGTGCCAAACATGGGACCAGGCAAACCCAACTATTGACCCAAGACATGATTCGGAGCCGATTCATATAATGCTATAAGTTCGGGGTGCCGCACTTGTGAAAGTGTTCGGACTTTATCACACCATAATGCGGGGAACATAAGCCCCTGGTGTATTTGGCCGTACCAAAATGTACGGATGCAACATGTCATAAATGAACATATATATATATAAGGTAATGCAATTATGGGCAAAAAGGTGCTGCATTTTATTCGAGAAGATCTGCTATGAGTGCGGAATGATACAAATAGTGCGGAAAGCAAGGGATTGGACGAATTAAAGGCGTCTCCCTCCAGGGGTAGGCCGCGAAATGGTGTATTTAACAAATTTAATGCTCGTAATGGAGACCACCTGAGTGTTCGTCGCGGCCTTTGTCCCTCCCTGGTTGTTGCATCATGAGTTCGGCAGGTTCACCGCCGGACAGAGTTCTGTATAAAAAAGAGAGAAATAAAAGATAAAAAAGAGCGACACACTTGGGAGCCCCTGGTGTGGTCGAACCGCACTCTGGGTCTGTTGTGGTTGTGCCTCTCCTCCTATGCCCATGGTATCTGCAGGGCGTAATTATGTACGCGGAGAGTTTGTCTTACGATTGTGCGAGGGATGGGGTTGAGGCCGCATTGCTACGCGTGCTCGAAACGTGCCAGGTGGTCTTGGTTGATGTTGCTCCGGGCGCGTTTGGCCGTGTCCGGTCGTTTAACGACCGGACTCGAAAATTGCCTTAAAAGGCTGCTCTGTACTTGTGCCGCGAGAGCCGCTGTATGTTCCTCCGTTCGGAGGGAGCGTTCCGTGTTTCCATTGACCATGATGACTCCACGAGGGCCTGGCATCTTGAGCTTAAGGTATGCATAATGAGGCACCGCGTTGAATTTTGCGAACGCGGTTCGTCCGAGCAGAGCGTGATAGCCACTGCGGAACGGGACTATGTCGAAGATTAACTCCTCGCTTCGGAAATTATCCGGGGATCCGAAGACCACTTCCAGTGTAACTGAGCCTGTA
Source organism: Triticum dicoccoides (assembly GCF_002162155.2). Lineage (NCBI taxonomy): Eukaryota > Viridiplantae > Streptophyta > Magnoliopsida > Poales > Poaceae > Triticum > Triticum dicoccoides. The sequence goes on along the minus strand of NC_041381.1, from coordinate 101,607,135 downwards.
CAACTGGCCTCGACACCTGGTATGACGCCTTTGAAGGTTGTCTTTGTAGGTTTAATCCTTGAAGGGTCTATGCCCATATTGCGCACTGTATCCTGATAAAGCAGGTTCAGGCTACTGCCGCCGTCCATCAGGACTCTCGTGAGGTGAAATCCATCGACTATTGGGTCTAAAACCAATGCGGCGAATCCGCCATGGCGGATATTGGTCGGATGGTTTCTTCGATCGAAAGTGATCGGGCAAGATGACCATGGGTTGAATTTTGGGGCGATTGGCTCCATCGCGTATACATCCCTTAGTGCACGCTTCCGCTCCCTCTTGGGTATATGCGTTGCGTATATCATGTTTACCGTCCGAACTTGAGGGGGAATCCCTTTTGTCCTCTGTTGTTCGGTGGCCGGGTCTCTTCCTCGTCATCGCTGTGTAGCCTCTTGTCATTGTTTTCGGCGATTAATATGCCTGCCTGCTTGAATACCCAACAATCTCTGTTGGTGTGGTTAGCTGGCTTTTCGGGGGTTCCATGTATTTGACAGGAGCAGTCGAGTATTCGGTCCAAATTGGACGGGCCCAGAGTGGTTCGTTTGAATGGCTTCTTCCGTTGACCGGGCTTGGAGCCTCGGAATCCGGCGTTGACTGCTGTATCCTCATTGCTGTTGCCGTTAATGCGGCGTTTGTTTTTGTTTCGACGCGACCTGCCATTGCGGCCCTTGGTGTCCGGACTGCCAGCGTTTTTGCTGAGGTTGTTGTTGCGAGCTAGCCAGCTATCCTCTCCCGCACAGAAGCGGGTCATGAGTGATGTGAGGGATGCCATGGATTTCGGCTTTTCCTGTCCTAGGTGCCGAGCCAGTGTCACGCCCAATATGCGATCCTATCCAAAAAGAACTCGAAGGTCCCACCTAGGATAGACCCGCATATTGAAACGCTTTTGCAAGGTGGATATCATTACATCAACATTACATAATAGATGGGGATACATACATAAGGCATACAATGCCACACTGATACAACATCACAATACATAACAACATCATCCGACTACGGATGAAACACAAACAGAAACTCAAACGACATCCACCCTGCTAGCCCAGGCTGCCGACCTGGAACCTATCCCCTGATCGAAGAAGCAAAAGAAGAACTCAACGCAAGCAAACATCGCTCTCACGTCATGATCATCGCATAACCTGTACCTGCAACTTTTGTTGTAGTAATCTGTGAGCCACCAGGACTCAGCAATCCCATTACCATGGGTATCAAGACTAGCAAAGCACCAATGTCGGTGTCAAAACCGGCGGATCTCGGGTAGGGGGTCCCGAACTGTGCGTCTAGGAAGATGGTAACAGGAGACAAGGGACACGATGTTTTACCCAGATTCGAGCCCTCTTGATGGAGGTAAAACCCTACGTCCTGCTTGATTGATATTGATATTGTGGATGTTTACAAGAGTGGATCTACCACGAGATCAAGGAGGCTAAACCCTAGAAGCTAGCCTATGGTATGATTGTAATGGTTGTTGTTGTCCTACGGACTAGAGCCATCCGGTTTATATAGACACCGGAGAGGGCTAGGGTTACATAGAGTCGGTTACAATGGTAGGAGATCTATGTATCCGTATCGCCAAGCTTGCCTTCAACGCCAAGGAAAGTCCCATCCGGACACGGGACGAAGTCTTCAATCTTGTATCTTCATAGTCTTTGAGTCCGGTCGATGATGATAGTCCGGCCGATGATAGTTCGGCCGATGATGGTAGTCCGGCTATCCGGACACCCCCTAATCCGGGACTCCCTCAGCCACCGTCATGGAAAAACATAAACGGTCCCAAGCGGGGACAAGGTACCATAACAACATCAACGGGCACACAAGGTTATGTCTGCTTACCAGGCCAGGGTACCGCACGCCCATAACCTTCCCTCGTTGGAGGTACCAACCAGAGGCATGACAATGGACCGAATAAAGGCCTTCCCATAAAGGCAAATGTAGTTGCACTAGGAAAAACTCAATTCAGTGGCACCATGACCCGATCAATGATAGGTTCAAGTTGATTTATTATCATGTTCAACTTAAAGTAAAAATTACCGGTGTCATGATATGCCATGCAAATGCACTCATATAACATGCTTCACGAATCATAAGAACAATACCAGGTCAACTATATCAAGCACTAACCAAACATTTCAGAAACTCAAGGCACTATTCTGGTCATGTTTATGCAACAACTAATAATGGCAATATCTTAGCATAATTATTTTCTTACCCAAGAAAATATTATCCAAACTAGTTCTTTTCCATAAGCAAATTATTTCTTCATAATCTAGCATAACTTGTAATAACTTAAAACTAACTTAGTTAACTTTCAACTTTTTGTAAATCAACATGTCCACATAAACAAGCTTTCAACAGAATGAAAATAATTATTTAACTTGGTGATTTAAATGCATGAACTAATTTACTCATTCAAGTTGAAAATAAATCACAAATATTACAATGGCACCATGAAAATGTTGTTGTGGCTTGCCTTAGTGCAGATGAGGGTCACACTCCTCCTGGTGATCCTCAAGACAAGCTTCGCCTTCTAAAAACAATTATAAACACAAAAAGAAAACATCAAGAAACACTCTGAAATTCACCATAAAATCTAGGGAGCATAGAAAAATCTCATCTTTGGTGTGTTGCTAGAGACTTTCATACAGAACACAATGCACAAAGAATCAATTCATTTGGACTTATGGTTAAAAAGTTGTAGCTGTTTGAAGCTCTCTGGAAATATTTGAATTTGAATTAATATAAAAAGAATTGGGAGGGTAACGTCGAAGGCGTAAACCCCGCGGGGCGCCTCCACTCGAACCGCTTTGGCTGCAGCCAGAGTGGCTGACAGCGGGCCCCACTGGTCAGGTGAGAGGGAAGGGAAGAGAGAAACAGGGCACGACGGGGGTCCGCCGGAGCACACGCTGGCGATGAGGGCGACTTGACCCGATCTGAAGGGACGGATCAAAAGAGAAGAGAGAGGCACACCTGCCTGTACCCGTAGAACAGCTAGGGGTGGTCGGACATCGATGAAATGAACCTCTCCAACGGCGGCAGAAAGCCGTGGTCGCTAGTGTTGGAGATGACAGCGACGACGGGCTGCCCCAGTGGCTCCAACTGAGTCGGACGGCACCACTGAAGCACGGCGGAGGCCCTGGAAGAGTCTCTTGAGCTTGGGAGGGGCTGGAGCGGTGAGGATGGACAGAGGGAATCGCTGATGAGCTCGAGCTCGGGGACGGCGGACGGCGGCCTGCCCAGCCGGGCTACGGCTTTCTACAAGTTTGTGGAGTGTGTGAGAGGAGCTGGCGATGCTCGAGAAGGCTGGGGAGGGCTAGATTTATAGCCGAGCAGGGTGAGGGGTTCGGGCTCCGCCGGAGGACACCTGGACACTGCGCCCGGCGACGAATGGCGTTAGTGAGCGAGGGGGAAGGTGACATAGCTCACGCGGGCACTGTGAACGGGCGGAGACGAGCAAATGAACGAGGGGGTGGTGACGAACGTAATGCGCAGCACACTGTTGGGTTGACCGGACCGCGCCCGTGCTCGCTGCGGCGAGCTCTGGCGTCAGCGAGCACCAGGAGGGAGTTAAGGGAGTCGGGACGATGATGGTTGCGGGGTTTGGCAAGCTTAGGAAGGCGGGGAAGCGAGCACGCGCCGAACAGAGCGCTCAGCGGCACTCAGAGCGCGTTTGATGGCCGGTTGGCATCATGCACATGCATGGTCACCATATGCACTGCGGCAAAGAGCCATGGCTAGCCCCAATTTTCGTGTCTGGCGTGTAGTCCTTAGTGCTTAGGTTAGGGCCAAAGCTTTGAGTCGATCCCAGGTGCTGTAAGTTTGAGTTTTACTACGATGCAAGTTACTGGGCAGTAACTTTGAGAGCTTGTTGTGGTCAAACGGCTAGGAGTTGGGAGCTGAGCTTTGGTGGTTAGCAATCATCTAGGAGGGTAGTGATGCACAAGAAAATGCAGTATCATTGGAGCAACTAAAATGGTAGTGATTGTAGTATCTACCATTTCTGTCCAGAACAGAAAATAATTTTTGTAGCAAAAAAATTCCAAAAAGTGGTGTAATATTTTTGCTCAGGGAGGTGCCCTAGGGTTCAAAGGATTTTTGTGAATTTTCTCAAATTTTTGTGGGCAAGAAAAAATGGGGTTGCTTTGGAGCACAAGTTTCTGGTTAGGGTTTTTGAGAGGGAAATGAATATTTTTCATTTAAGAAAAATATCCATGATATTATTTTGAGGTAGACCAGAGAGGAAATGATGGCTAGGGAGAGAAATGTGCCACTTGGGTGAAATTCAAGGTAATGCCCAATTGTTTAAGTACAACTGAAATGATTCAAACTCCAAAATTCAAATCAAAACCACATGAAATCCATAAAAAGAAAAGGGGGCAAAAACCAGGCTGTCACAATATTGGCTCCCACATATTCTACGAAGATCTTTATCGGTTAAACTGCATAACAACATATGTTGTTCCCTTTGTTATCGGTATGTTATTTGCCCGAGATTCAATCGTCGGTATCATCATACCTGGTTCAATCTCGTTACCGGCAAGTCTCTTTACTCGTTCCATAATACTTCATCCCCCAACTAACTCATTAGTCACATTGCTTGCAAGGCTTCACTACTGCAGGATGCTGCTAACGTGACACTACGATCAGAGACCCTTTGACGAAACTGTGTGTGATGCATTAGTCGCAAACGGTGGTATAAAAAAACAGTCAAAAAAGGTGCAAAATGTTTGCGATGATGGATGCATCAAAAATGGTTCAGTTTTTAGTTCCATGTGTGATGTCGGGCATACAGTTCAGTGCAATTAACCGTTTGCGATGAGGAGCAACAAAAGAAACGGGCAGCCAGATGAAGGTGTGTGCGATAGACAGCATACGGTTTACTAGGATGAACTGTTTGTGATTAGGCAACACAAAAGAAACGGTCAGCCAAATCAAGGTGTGTGCCATATACGGCATGCAGTTCATGCGGATGAACTGTTTGTGTTGAGACAAGAGAACATAAACGGTTCAATATAACAAGATGTGTGCGATACATGGTAAACAGGTCTATAATCAGAAATGTGTGCGAAGACCGATAATAACACAAACGATTGCTGCTAATAAGACGTGTGTGTTGTGCGATGGGATTGCATACAAAATAGCAACATATATATATATACACACACACACACTTATAAGAACATAGTTGCATAACCAAATTAAACATCCAATTACATAGGTGGCTACTACAACCATGGCATTTGCACACACCAAAGTAAACTATTACATGCATAATTTCATAGGTGGCTACTACACACAGGACACTTCCACACACCAATAAAGTAAATTATATATTACATGCATGATTAACTAGCATAAATGATCATCTGATCATCATCTACTTCTTGTGACGCTTGCTCTGCTTGTGGCTCGATCCGGGCTCGTCGATTTGCGTAACGAGGCACTTCCTCATGTCAATGATCCGCCTGTGCATCTCGTAGCATGTGTACACACTCTTGGCCACAAACCTGAGATGAGGTTCATCCAATCGCCGCAACCAGGCCCTGTGCCAGGATACGGCACTTGTTCTTTGGGCATCCTGCTTCATCTTTTCGTAGTAGGGGTCGATGATGACCGAGGCGAGTTCGACCAGGGAGTCCTTCGTGTTGCCCCAGACCCTGTAGTGGTCACGAATTTTGACAAGGTTCTGGCAGGCAAAGCCCATAACACTGAGCGCTTTTACATCATCGGTGGTTTCCATCATGTCGAACTTGTAGTCGGTGCTGTTGAAAAACCTGTTGAAACGGTCGCAAGGCTCTCTGGCCATGCAGTAGTGGTAGATCAGGACATGATGGCGCACACACAACTAGGCAGCGACAACCTTCTAATCTATCCCGGGACGATCGGTGGTGTACTAGAGGTTGATCCCGACCACCTTGTACTTGTCTCCAGCAAGCAAATGCTCAACGGTGTTGATGTAGTCGTCCACCACGGCCGGGTAGATGGTGCACCACCGAGAGATCCGTCTCCCTCGCGTGGGTCTCCACTTTATGCTCGCCGAACTCCATTGGAGCGCTGCTAGACATCCCCTCTCTATGTGTCGTCGTGGGTGTGCTTGAGGTGTTGTGGGGGCGATCGAAAGGTTGAAGAGACTAAGGCTATAAAGGCCACGAGAATTAAAGGGGAGGCTGGATGGCACGTCCTGATGGCAATTCTAATTCGCAGCGCGTAACTCCATCGTGCCACACGTAACAGCATTGTGTGGCAACGCGTGCGGCGCAACCGCATGCATATGGGCCCCCTAGTGTGATCGTGTGCATGCCCAACCGCTGGCAGAGCACGCGCGGAGGAACGCGACCAGAGCGCTCCGCGGTCGCCTCAACGGCGAGCAACCATATATATGCATATAGCAGTTGAACACGCAAGGAAAAGCTATCCACAACCCAAGCATGCCGACGGACGTGAGCAGAGCGCGCCGCAGCGCCTAACGGTTGAACTATTTGTATAGATTAAGCACGACTACTTAACCTATGAATTAAATATATGCTTAATTACTGAATTTTAGTTGTAAAAATTATATAGTGCTAGTGATTTTTAGCTGCATATTTTGACAAATCGCCATTGGAACCGCTGGATGTCCTCTCTATATGTGTCGTTGTGGGTGTGCTTATTGTGTCGTGCGCCCGCCCCAAACACTGGCAGCACAACTTATAAATTGACAGGATGGAGTACTAGTTACAATGATGCATATAATTAAGCAAAGGGATCACACATGTCTGTATTGACTCGAACGAGAATGCAATAGCACAATGAGAATTAAGGAGACAAGAAGAAAGATGCATCCATCAACGTACGACCTCCTCCTCCTCAACTCAGTGCGCCGGGCCACCGACCGGCGGCTAAGGATCGGTGGCTTTTGTGGCGAGGTCAAGGTGCTTCTCAGCAAAGGCATCCAAGGCTTCCAGCCGGTTGAAGAAGGCCAATGTCGTAGCGTCCCCACTGGCCTTGTAGATACCTATGTACACGATTTGCTCGTACACGTGGATGTGTAGGTTGACGAATTCTTGCAGGGCGAGGCGCCTCACGGCGAGCGCGACCTCCAGGTGGACATTCTTCATGGCGTCGGTGGGCAGTCGCAGGGCCACCAATGCTTGAAAGAGGTTCCGACCATGGAGGCCGATTAGGGTGGCAGGCAATGAGGAGCCCAGGCGCGTGGGCTGGAGGAGTACGGCGATGTCGTCCACGAGCTTCTTGACAACGGTGAACTTGTTGGTGGTGGCAACGATCATCTGGCCCAACTGAGAGTCATAGTTGGCGTTGACGGCGGCCATCCACCAGCCGGTCGCCAACACCGTCTGGAGCCGATCCTCAATGCCATGCCGCAGGCCGGCGTCGTGGACCGTCTGGCAGAACAGCTGGCCGCTCGCGCGCATCGCCCCCATGGGTTTGGAGTGAGCACTTTTGCTCTTAGTGTAGGTGCTTAGGTAAATGCTTAGGTGCGTACGATGTGGTAGATGCATTGGAATGGATGGGCGCGTTTATATGAGTGCAAACTACGTTGCATTCACATCATGCTGCCTCTTTTCCCGGTCATCCTCCCATTACTCCCCTTATGCATTCATGATGCTAATTGAAGGAGGATGCATCATTGGCTGTTCAACATTTTGGGAACCGCTACCCTCTCCCTCGTCTGCATTAAAGCCGTATCGGGAACTGCACTGTCCGCTGTCAAATCGAATAAAACTGCGCCGCCTGCTGCATGCCCGGCTGAACACGCCTCCTTGCCTCCATCTATGCTTAATTACTGAATTTTAGTTGCAAAAATTAGATACTGCTAGTGATTTTTAGCTTCATATTTTGACAAATCGCAGTGTTACAAGGTTTACAAATGGCAATGTTACTAGATCAACAAATGTCAATCTTTCTAGTTTGACAAATGGCAACATACCCAATATGACAGATGCAAATCTTACCAAATTGTTTGTAAAGTGGTTGCACATGGGTCATCCAACAACCGTTTGCATTGAAGAGATGCACAAATCCAGCTCTCGCTTTGCATATGGGTGTTCTTTATAAAATGTTTGCGATCAAGAGCCATTAAAGCCTATAGCCATTAAAACCAAGACACGTGGCGTCACGTGAATGGTTAAAATTTGAACTATACACATAAATGCATTGAAAAACTCAATTAATGCATAAAAATGTCCAAACGAACCCTGAAAAATCCGAAAAATTGACATAACACTCCTATTGTTCTGTGTTGACACGAGAAAAATTTTCAAAGCAATAAGAGGCAATGGATATTGTTTTGTCCCCAAAGGTGGGGTGTTCCCTACCGAAACCATCAGGCTTGTTGTGAGAAGCTCTGGTTTGTGAAAAGCATATCCCCAAACCTGCCCCAAATAGGACAATTTTTTTACCACGACATGTTGATGCCACTACATGAGAGCATGCATGCCAAGTTTCATGAATTTCAGACGAGCTTTGGATTTATACTAAAATTTAAAACCAAGGTATCTCAATGTTTACGACCGAGTGATGATGACGGGGTGTTTGATGACATCCATTCTCATTTCTTGCATGGGACCTAATTAAGCATGCAATCAAGGACACATATTTGAATTTTCAACCAATTTATATGCATTAGAGCATATGTTTGCATGTAGTTCAAATTTGAATTATGCACATGAATGCATAGAAAACTCAGTTAATGTATAATAATGTACTAGTGAACCGCGAAAATTCTAAAAATTGACACAACACCCCTGTTGTTCTATGTTGACACTAGGAAAAAAATTAGAAATCGAGAAGATGTAACGGGTATCATTTCGTCCAGAAAGGTGAAACGTTCCCTACCGAAACCATCATGGTTGCTGTGAGAGAAGGTCTGGTTTGCGAGAAGCTTATACCATATCCTGGCCCAAATGGGGCAACACTTTTTTACCCCAGCATCTTGATGTCGTTCCATGATAGCATGTCAAAGTTCATGAATTTCATACGAGCTTTGTATTTACTAGAATTACAAAAGCAAGCACCTCAACATTTGCTGGCGAGCCACGGTGCTGTGGTGTTTGAAATTCATCCCCATTTCTTGAATGGGACGTAAGCATCAATCCATGGACACATATATCATTTTACAACCCATTTTGGTGCACCGGAGCATGTGCATGTGGTTTAATTTTGAATTGTGCACCTGAAATTCCTAAAAAACCAAGTTACCATATAAAAATGTCCAAACGAACCTTGAATAATTCCAAAAATTTTGATGACACACCTATAGTTGCATGTTCACTAGAGATAGAAGTTCTAGCAATTTAAACACCATCCTTTGCAGCTGTGACCCCATTTTGTAATTCAAATCAAGATGAAAAATCAAGTAGATCCCACACAGTTTATTATCACCAACTGTGTGAGATGCAGTACAAAATATCCTAGAGCACCACGGTGTATAGTACGCCTATGTCTTACTCAAGAAGGTTTGTCGGCTACATTCCACAGCCCGATCTGAATATGGGACTGTGTTTGATGACACTTTGCGCGTCAGTTTTTTCGCTGACGCGATTCCAAATTTTTGGCTTCTGCGGAGATATCTACCTCCCCGCACCCTCCCCCTTACCAAAAGCCACATTTCCCCTGTTTCCGCCTCCCTTTCCAAGTTTAAACCTTCACTCCTTGCTTGCAGCGCCACCTCCTCACCGGCGACCCTCCTTCACGCTGCTCGGCCTCACCTATCCAGGCAGGTAATCCACACCCGAACCCCATCCTCCTCCTTCTTCCACATCCCACATGCCCCGACTGTCGGCGCGAGCGCGACACCTTCCACCAAAATCACCGACCCCTCCACCAAATAAACACCTTCCTAAGCCATGGTGCACGCAATATAGCCAGGATCTCAAGGAGCATTTGGCAGCAGAGAAGCAAATCACGGTCGCACGCGTGGATGAGGTCGCGATGGCTACCATTCGTGCCGACCCCCAGATCTTGGAGGAGCCCCTCTCCATCGAGGCCAATGGCAACGCCTTGCGCGTCAACACCGCGGCACGGTTGGCTGCTTTAAATGATAGTTCGTGGCATTTTCTTGAGGCCACCATCGGCGCCTTTGACGAAGACTATGAGGTGTTTTCTCAGCGTGCATGTGCTTACCTCATCTCGAGAGCGAGCAGGTTGGTGCCCGTAGCAGCTCAGGCAACTCACCACTATGACGAGGGCACCCACGATGCGGAGGCCTTGCCCTCTTCCATGTCCAAGGAGCCAATCGTCATCGATATCTCCAGCAATGAGTAGCTTGTCTTATTAGCTCACTATAAGGACCCATGTTCAGTTTGTTAGCTACTGCCTTTCCTTAACAAATTTTAGTGAATTGTGCTATCTACTTTTACCATGCAATCTTCTGCTCTAGTGTATATGTTCTATATGTCGTGCAATGTGGTGTTCAGTTAACTGTTTGGTTCAATTCTGCAAATGTGATGTTCAATTCTTTAGGGTGCAATTTTCCAAGTTGTCAAGCATGCTTGGTTTGGTTAACTATCTATCTTCTATTAGGAGTGTGTTATATTGTGCAATGTGGCGCTCAGTTAACGTTTGGTTCATTTGTTATGGTGTTTAGTTAACTGTTCGGTTCAATTCTGCAATGCGATGTTCAATTGTTGTGTGTGCATTCTGTTATTGTATACCATGTGAGAAATAAATCGAATTTGGTTGTACTAAATACATGAGAAACAAATACAATTGCTATATTTCCAAGTTGTTAAGCATGCTTGGTTTGGTTAACTGTCCGATCTTCTATTAGGAGTATGTTATATTTGTGCAATGTGGTGCTCAGTTAACGGTTGGTTCATTTATTGTGGTGTTTAGTTAACTGCTTGGTTCAGTTCTGCAATGCGATGTTCAATTGTTG
>NC_041381.1:101593148-101595949 GCF_002162155.2 Triticum dicoccoides | reverse complement strand
CAATTGTTGTGGCTGCATTCTGTTATTGTATACCATGTGAGAAATAAATTGAATTTGGCTGTACTAAATACATGAGAAACAAATATAATTGCTATATTTCCAAGTTGTTAAGCATGCTTGGTTTGGTTAACTGTCTGATCTTCTATTAGGAGTATGTTATATTTATGCAATGTGGTGCTCTGTTAACGGTTGGTTCATTTTTTGTGGTGTTTAGTTAATTGCTTGGTTCAATTCTGCAATGCGATGTTCAATTGTTATGGCTGCATTCTGTTATTGTATACTATTATACCTTGTCTTTTTCATTCCTTTGCCCCATTTCCAATATAGAGAAGATATTTATGCACATCCTTGTTTTCAGGCATATCCAAAACAGTTCACTGATGATTACCTCTCAAACCACCTGTATGGACAGGAGGCAAGGAAGGTTTTCATACAACACCCATGGCTCAATATTGAAGTGTTCCTGAAGAGGACGAAGGATGGAAGGTCAATCATCCACAGGCACTGGCCTAAAATGCAAAGACCCTCAACATCAATGAATGCTCAATATTCGCCTTCCGCTTCAGTAGTTTTCCCGATAAGATGCATCTATCTATGTACCATCTATGATGCTAATTTCGAAATATTCTAGTTGTTGCACGTGAAACTTGGTGCTGGTGCAGTTGTGTAATGGGGTAGCTGAGTGCTGAAGCTATATCATGTTGTACTCTAATGTATTTCAATTATAAAATCATGCTTTCTTAATATGGGAATGAAATATATTATGTGTTTAATATGAATGTCAATTAGATTAATAAATGGATTATTAATAGGGCAATTAGTCCGCTAATTGGTTTTTGCTATTGCAAACGGTTATTGAGAAAATATTGTGGGCGATGACCTAAGCAACGCACACAGTTTCTTATACACACCGTGTGTGATGCATTCAATAATGCAAACGATAAAATTATTAATATTGTGTGTGATGCGAAGGCCATCACAAACGATTTAATGGGGAAAATTATGTGTGATGTACCTATGAACGGAAACGTTTTTCTTGCAGCGAGTGGGATGTATGTACGAACGGAAACGTTTCGTGGGGACTGACTGTGTGGGATGAACTTACGACCGGAAATGATTTCGCCTATATAATTGTATTTTTTAGCACTACTATATGTATAACCGTATTTGCTTGCTTGCCGGTCGTACATGACCTCATTTTGCCGAGCGTGTGTGTCAAGAGGGCATATCCCCGACGGTTTCTGGGTTGTGTGCGAAGGACCCCCTAATCGCCCACACTCACTAGGCGACGGTTCTGAATGCCATCGCCGAAAGGGGTTTAAAACCGTTTGTATAGCACCGACGCGTACCAGTGCTTATACTGATGATCATTACCGAGAGGGCCCAGAGATACCTCTCTGAAACACGGAGTGACAAATCCTAATCTCGATCTATGCCAACACAACAAACACTTTTGGAGACACCTGTAGAGCATCTTTATAATCACTCATTTACATTGTGACGTTTGATAGCACACAAAGTGTTCCTCTGGTATTTGGGAGTTGCATAATATCATAGTCTGAGGAACATGTGTAAGTCATGAAGAAAACAGTAACAATGAAACTATAACGATCATAATACTAAGTTAAGGATGGGTCATGTCCATCACATCATTCTCCTAATGATGTGATCCCATTTATCAAATGACAACACATGTCTATGGTTAGGAAACATAAGCTTCTTTGATTAATGAGCTAGTCAAGTAGAGGCCTACTAGGGACACTATGTTTTGTCTATGTATTCACACATGTACTAAGTTTTCGGTTAATACAATTCTAGCATGAATAATAAACATTTATCATGATATAAGGAAATAAATAATAACTTCATTATTGCCTCTAGGGCATATTTCCTTGGGCATCTTCTTGGGGCTGCTGCACCACTTGACAACTTGCTTCTTCACTCGCGGGCGCCTGATGTTGCGGGTCACACCGTGGCACTGCCCACCTCGGCTCGACGATGGCGCCCTAGACTGGAGGTGGAGGAGGTGCACCGTGAGCCACATCGCCCGCAGTAGGCGGCTACTGAGGCAGTAAGAGGGCCAGCAAAGCGGAGTCTCCGGAGGCGCTGACGAGCTCGGCGATGCGTTGGAGCCACTCCGCGTAGAAGTCGTCCACTGGACAGTAGCGATGGAACTCCCACGCCATGAGCAGAGCGGGCTGCGCGTTCGCCGGTCCACGGCACGCATGGGAGGACGAAGCGGCCGGAGTCAGCGATGGAGTGCCACCCGTCGCGGCACAAAGAGGGGTGCAGCGGTGAAGCTTGCTGCTCGTGGCCAGTAGGGCCCGTGGTGGCATTCGCCACTGGCGATGGGCGACGGCGAGGACAGTCGTCGCCTGCATGTGCTGTCTGAGCGACGCGGGCTACGACTGCGGCCCAACGCTCAGCATGAGCACGACATGCATCAGCTATGGAAGTGTCGGAGTAGCAGTGGATTGATCAACGGAAGAGAAGATCCGACGCACCCCTACCTGACGCGCCAAATATCGGATTTCGGGTTCCCACTAGTAGAAAAAGGGCCTATTGTCCCGGTTGGTGAGGGCCTTTAGTCCCGGTTCATGAACCGGGACTAAAGGGTCGGTACTAATGCCCTGACCCCTTTAGTCCCGGTTTGATCCAGAACCGGGACAGAAGGGCCTCCACGTGGCCTATCCCCTGAGCCCAGGCAGGAGGGCCTTTGGTCCCGGTTGGTGGCACCAACCGGGACCAATAGGCATCCACGCGTCAGCGTTTATGTGGCTGTGGTTTTTGTTTTTTTTTTG
>NC_041381.1:101587424-101592869 GCF_002162155.2 Triticum dicoccoides | reverse complement strand
GGTGTTAATTTAGGTGTTTCATATATTGTGCTATATCTAGCTAATTAATAGAGAGAAGTGTCCTCTCTTTTGTCCGTGCTTGGTCGACGCTACGTACCATACATAATACGTATAGAGAGGACTAGCTAGACACGCTAGCTAGCTAGTAAGCAAACAGAAGATCGTCATGAACATATATGCAATTAGAGAGAAGTGATATCGACCACCTCTCCTTCTCCGAGAGATTGGTCGAACAAACAAGTTCTCGTATATCTATCCGACACTACCGGCTACATATATACAATAATTATCTTTTACAAATATATAATCTCCTAAAATACGGACACGTGGTCCACATAGTATTCTCCGTCTTCAGCGATCACGTGGTAAAGAAAGAATGCCGCCAATTCCTCTTGAATTGCTCGCATGCGATATGGTGCTAGGAGTTCATCCCGCATCCGAAACATCTAATTTTAAGAAGGGGGTCAATACATATATATATATATGAATGAATGAAACTCAACACAAATGATGGTAATAAAATAAAATTGTGAATATTGTTATTTACGCACTTCATATTGTTTGTCGGAGTAGCCCCGCTCACAGGTCGTGTGGCGGATGGACTCATAAATGTAGTATCCACAGAAATCATTCCCTTCTTCCTGCCACAACCACTTTACAAGAAATAGAGGTCAATCAAACTGATAATTAGCAAGCATGCTAAATGGTATTGATGAAACTAGCGCTTGAATCACTAGGAGATGCCTGGAATATGCTACTATATAGTACTTACTTTTGGCTGCCTAAATTGCAGCTTCTTCGGTAGTCCCGGAGCTTTTTTGGTGAATTTTCTCCAAGCCCTGCCATACAAAGAAAACAATTACTTGATATCAGAAATGAACAAAGTTGCTGATATGGTGGATAATGATCGATTTAACTATCTTCTCGAGCATTTCAGTCATGTCCGCATACTCCTTGGGATCTTTTCGCTTGGAGTCTAAGACAGTTACTACTCCCTTCTCAAGCTAAATCTCTAGGAGAATATAGTGGTAGCTGCGCACACATGCATAACTCATCAATATTACATTACTATAACCTGGACTAATAAGGAAACCGAATATGCCACAAGACAGTAACACTCACTTGAAGTTGTAAGGAAAGAGTATTATATCTTTGTGTTCATTTATTTCCAACAATCGTAGCAAGTTGGCCTCGGTTTCTTGGGCACGATATTGAACCTCAGTTGCATCTATGAGATACGTGTTAATGAACCCAATATCTCCCACTTGTCTTTTCTTCAATTCGGCGATCTTCAATCTGCATAATATAGTGAGGATAATTATAAATACATGCAAATGAAAGGGCTGAGTTATATAGAGAGACTTAATGACGGAAGTAGTACTACTTACAGACAGTAGGAGGTGACCGTTGCTTTATCGATGGCCAATTGATTGAAAAACTGATAGAACTCCTCAAATGGAATAGGCAACAGTTCAATTCCAAGGAGGTCATGCTCCTTTTTAACTCTCATATACAAAGTATTCCTCCCCTCAGACTCTTTGTAGGTTTTCATGTACCAATCATGCAATCTTCGCATCATCGTTGATAGAGAACTTTCATCTTTGACGAGAGGCTTCCCGTACTCGTATCTTTGTATCTGCACCTCCAAGATATCATAATGTACATCGTCGGGCAGGTAATTTGCAGGATTGCCATAACCGGGCACCATCCTCGGATCGACGATGTTGCTAGCAGGCACCTTGAGCGGGGGGCACGATTGCTTCGCTTGTTCGCCGAGCTGGGCAATTTGTTTCCCAGCTCGTCGTTCTTTCATCCTTTGATCACTTTTAGTACTTCCCGACCTCTTCGCTTCGGCAAATGCCTTTCCAATAATGCGCTCATAGTTGCCTTTCGGCGGAGACTTGGGTGGTTTTGTCAGGGCAGCCAGAGTGCGCTTCCCTTTCACCGGATCTACCTTCTCCTCCGGAGGTGGATGTCTCTTTGCTTTCAACCCTTGAAACCAGTCATCCACTTCGGTCTACGCGATCTTCGCGTTTTCCTCCTCGCTCCTCTCGTATGGTAACTTCTCTGGAGTCTTTAGAGAAGGACCGAATATGTATCTCCTCCCGCCTTTGGCTGTACTGCTAGACGCCGGTAGAGTAGACGGAGCGGATGTCTTCTTTCCTTGCTTACGAGGTGGAGGAGAAGGACGGTGACGCGCCGTAGATGCCGGAGCGGCGGCGGGTCTCTTCCGCCCTTGCTGATGAGGCGGAGAAGGAGGAGGCTGGCTGCTCGGGCGCGCCGGCGCAGGCGGAGAAGGAGGCGGAGTGCCGCCACGCGCCGGAGAAGGAGCGGGCCGAGTGCCCTGATCGTCACTCGCCGGAGGAGGAGGCGGAGTGCCCTGACTCGCCGGAGGAGGAGGAGGAGGCGGAGGCGTCCAGTTCGGAAGGTTGATGAGATCCTTCCGCCATAGGCATGGAGTCTTCAGAGCAGAACCCAGCCGATACTCCCCTTCACCGGTAGGGTGGTCAAGCCGGAGGTCCTCAAATCCCTCCGTTATTTCATCGACCATCACCTTAGCATATCCTCCTGGAATCGGCCGGCAGTGAAAAGTTGAGTCGGGTTTAGTAGGATAAACAGATCCAATAGCCGCCTTGACCTTCAAATTGCTCCATTGCGCCATAAGGTGGCAATTTTCAGCATCCGTGATAGCATCCACGGGATAGCTGGCAGGAGCCGTCAAGGCATGCTCTGGCTGAAGCAGCTCGGTGGAAGCCACGCTGCTTTTCCGCTGAGATGGCGGGGTAGCTTCGGGGGAAGCTTCGGCAGGTCGTTTGCTGCGATCTGCTTCTCGTTCCTCTAGCCCCATTACCCTTTCGTGCAGCGACTGCAGTTGGCTCTGCTCCAGTTTCTTCCTCCTCTCGTGGGTTTTGTAACCCCCTGCGTCCGGAAATCCAACCTTCCACGAAACGGAGCCTGGCGTGCCTCGTGTCCGTCCAGGGTGCTCAGGATTGCCGAGGGCCATTGTGAGCTCGTCCTTCTCCCTGTCTGGAACGAACGTCCCTTGCTGCGCTGCTTCGATATATTGCTGAAGCTTCTTGACTGGTATGTCCAATTGTTCCTCCGTCCAAATGCACTTCCCTGTTATAGGGTCCAAGGATCCGCCGGCCCCAAAGAACCAAGTCCGGCAACGTTCTGGCCAGTTCATTGTCTCTGGTTCGATCCCTTTATCAAGCAGATCATTCTCAGCCTTGGCCCACTTAGGCTGGGCTACGAGGTAGCCACCTGACCCCGTGCGATGGTGAAGCTTCTTCTTCTCAGCATTTCTCTTGTTTCTCGCCGACATTTTTTTACTCTTTTCCGATGTCTTGTGGGCCACAAATGCGGGCCAGTCATCTCTGAACTTCTCATATTTGCCAATGAATTCTGGTGTCTCATTTTTTTCGACATACCTATTGAGGTCTTTCTTCCAATTCTTGAATAGGTCTGCCATCTTCCTCAGAGCAAAAGACTTGATTAATGGCTCTATAACTGGCTTCTCCGAATCATCCTCCGGCGGTAGGGTGAAATTTGACTTCAGCTCAGTCCAAAGATTCTCTTTCTGCATCTCATTGACATAAGACACCTCAGGGTCTTTGTTCTTAGGCTTACACCATTGCTGGATGCTGATCGAGATCTTGTCCCTAACCAGAACCCCACACTGAGCAACAAATGCCTTCTTTGTCCGGTAGGGTTCAATCGGTTGGCTGTCGCGCGCGATTTGTATGATCTCAAACTTTTCATCCGAGCTCAACTTTTTCTTCGGGCCTCGTCTCTTTACCGAAGTTGTGCTCGATCCGGAGGGCTAGAAATAAGAACAAAGACGAGAGTTAATTAATATGTGTACATACCAAAACAATGAATGCATCAATTAGCTAGTCAGCACAGGCTTAACTAATATATATACCTGGCCGGACTCGGTTTGGTGATCACCGGAGCCGTCCTCATGGTCTACTTCTTCACCCTCTCCTTCTTGCACCGGCATTGGGTCATCGGAGCCATGTAAATCAATGAGGAGAGGGCCAGCTGCTTCTTCACCCTCTCCTTCCATACCATCGTTGTCGTTGAGAAACATCGAGGAGAGGGCATCACTTCCTTCTGCGATTATGTCCCTCAACAATGCTTCTTGTGCTTCGTCTCGGGGGGTGTCCATAGTTTCTACAAATATTTACAACATGGCGATTATTATTCAAACATGACAGATATGGATATATTAGTGGCAAACGTAGAACTAGCTAGCTAATCACAATAAGGAATCATATTAGTGGCCTCGACGCTGCTTCTCTAGGGTTTGGGGTGGTCTCGACAATGCTTCAAGGGTTAGGGGGTGGCCTCGAGAACGCTTCAAGCTAGGAGGGGGTAATATCGACCCCCTCCACGTGTTGAAGCTATCGGGAGGGGGTCGACGTTGAACACTACATCTATGTCCCACAAGTGACGTGGGCATCGACGCCCGTCGTAGTGTAGAGGGTCGTGGATCGCCGAGCGGTCGAGGGTCAAGGGGTCGGGAGGATCACCGAGGGGTCGAGAGCCTTCGACCCTTGACCCCTTAACGACCCTCGACCCTGAAACCTTCGACCCTTGACCCCTTAATGACCATCGACCCTGAAACCTTCGACCCTTGACCCCTTAACGACCCTCGACCCTCTACCCTAGTTCCCGACCCTCGACCCCTCGGTGATCCTCGACACCCTCGTTATATCGACAATGAAGCAACATACATATACATGGGAAAATAATGTTATCGGGGAGGGGGTATCGGTACCCCCCCTTGTGTCAAAGTTTCTTCTTTCTCCTCTATTCCTTTCTTTCTTCTTCTCCTCTCATGTTGAAGTTATCGGGAGGGGTATATCGACGATGACAGAGGAGAAGATCGAAGAAAAAAATGAAGAAAATACATGAAGTAGAGGAGAAGAGGAAGAAAGGAGAAGAAGAGGAGAAGAAGAAAGGAATAGAGGAGAAGAAGAAAAAATAGAATATTTTCTATTTTTTCTTCTTCTCCTCTATTCCTTTCTTCTTCTCCTCTTCTTTTTCTTCTTTTTTCCTCTTCTTATTTATTTCTCCTCTTCTTCCTCCCCTCTTCTTCTCCTTTCTTCCTCTTCTTTTTTCCTTTTTCCTCTCATTCTTTTTCTTCTTCTTCCTTCTTAAAAATACATGAAGTAGTATTGCTTGTTTTTTTTAAATAATGTTCAAATAAAAATCTATGAACAGAAAACATATATATACACAGAGAACATATATACATTTTTATAAAAATGCAAAAAACAAAAAAATCTAAAAAAAAGACATATAAACAGATATACACATATACATATATACTCATACATATACACACATAATCAGGAAAAAAACTATATTTGCAAAAAAAGGGGGAAGAGGGGGGCGGTGCCCGCCCTGACCAAAGCGGCGCGGGGCGAGGCAGAGGCG
>NC_041381.1:101586300-101586900 GCF_002162155.2 Triticum dicoccoides | reverse complement strand
GCTAGTTGAGAGGGAGCCGCACCAGTTTATAAGGTGCGGTGCGGCTCCCCTCTCGAGCTCCTCTCTAAAGCAGGCTTTCGGGCCTAACTCTGCCATCTGTGCCTGTGGGCCTACTGGGCCTTCCACGGGCCTGAATCCTGGCCCATAGGGTTTCTAGTCGTATTCAGGCCGTGGGGGCCCAGTAGGTGGCATTTTTTTTGTTTTTTTGTTTTATTTGTTGCTTTATTTAGTTTATTTTGGTTTTGGTTTATTTTTCTTTTGGTCTTTTGCTTTATTTTTTAATTCTTTTTGCTTTTAGTTTTAGAAAAATTATAAACTTTCTGTTAGTGCCATTAGTTTTCAAATCTGAAAACTCTTTTTTTGTTTTCTTTGTTGCTTTATTTATTTTATTTCGTTTCTACTTACAACAAAATACTTATTGTTGCTATTTTTATTTTTTTCAGTTTTTTGTTCTGTTTTCTGCATTATTTAGTTTTTGTTGTTTTTTGCTTTATATTTTAATTCTTTTTGCTTTTAGTTTTAGAAAAATTATAAACTTTCTGTTAGTGCCATTAGTTTCCAAATTTGGAAACTCTTTTTTTGTTTTCTTTGTTGCTTTAT
>NC_041381.1:101552548-101586158 GCF_002162155.2 Triticum dicoccoides | reverse complement strand
ATTATTTAGTTTTTGTTGTTTTTTGCTTTATTTTTTAATTCTTTTTGCTTTTAGTTTTAGAAAAATTATAAACTTTCTGTTAGTGCCATTAGTTTTCAAATCTGAAAACTCTTTTTTTGTTTCCTTTGTTGCTTTATTTATTTTATTTTGTTTCTACTTACAACAAAATACTTATTGTTGCTATATTTTTTTTCAGTTTTTTGTTCTGTTTTCTGCATTATTTATTTTTTGTTGTTTTTTGCTTTATTTTTTAATTCTTTTTGCTTTTAGTTTTAGAAAAATTATAAACTTTCTGTTAGTGCCATTAGTTTTCAAATTTGGAAACTCTTTTTTTGTTTTCTTTGTTGCTTTATTTATAAACCGGTGTGAGCGCCCTTCGGTTGGCGAGGTTTTAAAATTCATAGTTTTTAAATGAACTCTGAAAAAGTTGGCATAGCATGTGCATGTACAAAACGGACAATGGTATCATACTCGTCTGTTACAAAGTTGGCATGTTATCATCATAATAGTTGCGGGAGAAAGTCTTCACTTTTTCTTCGCTTGTGTCGTTTGCTTATTGCGCCGTAACCATGGATAATCTTCATCGTTTATCAGGATGCTTCGGTCAGCCTTGACTTTGAAGGGGGGAATTTCATGAAACTTTTCATACTCTTCAGACATGTCTGTCTTGCCCTCCACTCCCAGGATGTCCCTTTTTCCTGAAAGAACTATGTGGCGCTTTCGCTCATTGTATGATGTATTCGCTTCCTTATCTTTTCTTTTCCTCGGTCTAGTAGACATGTCCTTCACATAGATAACCTGTGCCACATCATTGGCTAGGACGAACGGTTCGTCAGTGTACCCAAGATTTTTCAGATCCATTGTGGTCATTCCGTATTGTGGGTCTACCTGTACCCCGCCTCCTGACAGATTGACCCACTTGCACTTAAACAAAGGGACCTTAAAATCTACTCCGTAGTCAAGTTCCCATATGTCTGCTATGTAACCATAATATGTGTCATTTCCATTGTCGGTTGCTGCATCAAAGCGGACACCGCTGTTTTGGTTGGTGCTCTTTTCATCTTGGTCAATCGTGTAAAATGTATTCCCATTTATCTCGTATCCTTTCCAAATCATTACAGTCGAAGATGGTCCCCTGGACAACAGGTACAGCTCATCACAAACAGTCTGTCACCTCTGAGACGTGTTTCCAACCAACTGCTGAAAGTCCTGATGTGTTCACATGTAATCCAGTCGTCGCACTGCTCCGGGTGTTTGGAGCGCAGACTGTTCTTGTGTTCATCGACATACGGGGTCACCAAGGTAGAGTTCTGTAGAACTGTGTAGTGTGCTTGAGACCAAGAATATCCGTCCCTGCATATTATTGAGTCCCTTCCAAGCGTGCCTTTTCCAGTCAGTCTCCCCTCATACCGCGATTTAGGGAGACCTATCTTCTTAAGGCTAGGAATGAAGTCAACACAAAACCCAATGACATCCTCTGTTTGATGGCCCATGGAGATGCTTCCTTCTGGCCTAGCACGGTTATGAACATATTTCTTTAGGACTCCCATGAACCTCTCAAAGGGGTACATATTGTGTAGAAATACGGGCCCCAGAATGACAATCTCGTCGACTAGATGAACTAGGACATGCGTCATGATATTGAAGAAGGATGGTGGGGACACCAGCTCGAAACTGACAAGACATTGCGCCACATCACTCCTTAGCGTTGGTACGATTTCTGGATTGGTCACCTTCTGAGATATTGCATTGAGGAATGCACATAGCTTCACAATGGCTAGTCGGACGTTTTCCGGTAGAAGCCCCCTCAATGCAACCGGAAGCAGTTGCGTCATAATCACATGGCAGTCATGAGACTTTAGGTTCTGGAACTTTTTCTCTGGCATATTTATTATTCCCTTTATATTCGACGAGAAGCCAGTCGGGACCTTCATACTGAGCAGGCATTGAAAGAATATTTCTTTCTCTTCTTTCGTAAGAGCGTAGCTGGCAGGACCTTCATACTGCTTCGGAGGCATGCCCTCTTTTTCGTGCAAGCGTTGCAGGTCCTCTCGTGCCTCAGGTGTATCTTTTGTCTTCCCATACATGCCCAAGAAGCCTAGCAGGTTCACGCAAAGGTTCTTCGTCACGTGCATCACGTCGATCGAAGAGCGGACCTCTAGGTATTTCCAGTAGGGTAGGTCCCAAAATATAGATTTCTTCTTCCACATGGGTGCGTGATTCTCAGCGTCATTCGGAACAGCTAGTCCGCCGGGACCCTTTCCAAAGATTACGTGTAAATCATTGACCATAGCAAGTACGTGATCACCGGTACGCATGGCGGGCTTCTTCCGGTGATCTGCCTCGCCTTTGAAATGCTTGCCTTTCTTTCGACATTGATGGTTGGTCGGAAGAAATCGACGATGGCCCAGGTACACATTCTTCCTGCAGCTTGCCATGTATGTACTATCGGTGTCAAGTAAACAGTGTGTGCATGCATGGTATCCCTTGTTTGTCTGTCCTGAAAGGTTACTGAGAGCGGGCCAATCGTTGATGGTCACGAACAGCAACGCCTTTAGGTTAAGTTCCTCCTGTTTGTGCTCATCCCACGTACGTACACCGTTTCCATTCCACAGCTGTAAAAGTTCTTCAACTAATGGCCTTAGGTACACATCAATGTCGTTGCCGGGTTGCTTAGGGCCTTGGATGAGAACTGGCATCATAATGAACTTCCGCTTCATGCACATCCAAGGAGGAAGGTTATACATGCATAGAGTCACGGGCCAGGTGCTGTGATTGCTGCTCTGCTCCCCGAAAGGATTAATGCCATCCGCGCTTAAAGCAAACCATACGTTCCTTGGGTCCTTTGCAAACTCATCCCAGTACTTTCTCTCAATTTTTCTCCACTGCGACCCGTCAGCGGGTGCTCTCAACTTCCCGTCTTCCTTACGGTCCTCACTGTGCCATCGCATCAACTTGGCATGCTCTCCGTTTCTGAACAGACGTTTCAACCGTGGTATTATAGGAGCATACCACATCACCTTCGCAGGAACCCTCTTCCTGGGAGGCTCGCCGTCAACATCACCAGGGTCATCTCGTCTGATCTTATACTGCAATGCACCGCATACCGGGCATGCATTCAGATCCTTGTAGGCACCGCGGTAGAGGATGCAGTCATTAGGGCATGCATGTATCTTCTCAACCTCCAATCCTAGAGGGCATACGACCTTCTTTGCTGCGTATGTACTGTCGGGCAATTCGTTATCCTTTGGAAGCTTCTTCTTCATTATTTTTAGTAGCTTCTCAAATCCTTTATCAGGCACAGCATTCTCTGCCTTCCACTGCAGCAATTCGAGTACGGTACCGAGCTTTGTGTTGCCATCTTTGCAATTGGGGTACAACCCCTTTTTGTGATCCTCTAACATGCGATCGAACTTCAGCTTCTCCTTTTGACTTTCGCATTGTGTCCTTGCATCGACAATGACCCGGCGGAGATCATCATCATCGGGCACATTGTCTGGTTCCTCTTGATCTTCAGCAGCTTCGCCCGTTGCAGCACAATCGTGCACATCGTCTGGTGCATCTTGATGTTCAGTAGCATCACCGTATTCAGGGGGCACATAGTTGTCATCGTACTCTTCTTCCTCGCCGTCTTCCATCATAACCCCTATTTCTCCGTGCCTCGTCCAAACATTATAGTGTGGCATGAAACCCTTGTAAAGCAGGTGGGTGTGAAGGATTTTCCGGTCGGAGTAAGACTTCGTATTCCCACATATAGGGCATGGACAACACATAAAACCATTCTGCTTGTTTGCCTCAGCCACTTCGAGAAAATCATGCACGCCCTTAATGTACTCGGAGGTGTGTCTGTCACCGTACATCCATTGCCGGTTCATCTGCGTGCATTATATATAATTAAGTGTGTCAAAAATCATTACAGAACATCATGAATAGATAATTAAGTGACCAAATTAATAGAAGTTCATCGTCACATAAAAACCAAAGTAGATACATAGTTCTCATCTAACAACATAAAGCTCTGCAGAGCATCTAAATTAATTAAACCATACATTGAAACTATGTAAAACATTTCAATGCGAAAACAAATGCGATCATAATCGCAACCAAGGTAACAACTGATCCAACGGCATAATGATACCAAGCCTCGGTATGAATGGCATATTTTCTAATCTTTCTCATCTTCAAGCGCATTGCATCCATCTTGATCTTGTGATCATCGACGACATCCGCAACATGCAACTCCAATATCATCTTCTCCTCCTTAAGTTTTTTTATTTTTTCCTTCAAGAAATTGTTTTCTTCTTCAACTAAATTTAACCTCTCAACAATAGGGTCGGTTGGAATTTCCGGTTCAACAACCTCCTAGATAAATAAAATCTATGTCACGTTGGTCGGCATAATTTTCATAAACAATAAATGAACCAATAGTTATGAAAAGATAATATATACCACATCCGAATCATAGACAGGACGAGGGCCGACGGGGGCGGATACCAAAACCATCGGCGCACTATATAAGATGCAATAATAAAAGTAAGAAAATAATACAAGTATCTATCTAAACAAACAAGTAATAATATTTTTCCTTTCAGAAAGAAGATAAGAACAAGAGGCTCACCACGGTGGTGCCGGCGATGAGATCGACGCGGGTGATCGACGGCGGTGAAGATGGGGACGGGGCGTGACGGACCACTAAACCTAGATAAATATTGAGGAAAATGGAGCTTGGCGGTCGAGCTTGTAGAGGAGAAACCTTAAGTAGTGTGGCTCGGGCATTCCATCGAACACCTTGTGTGCATAGGAGGTGAGCTAGAGCACCACCAAGCCCTCTCCCCCTCGGCCAGAAAAAACAGAGCAGTGTGCTCTGCTCTTGCGCGAGGGGCTATATATAGGCACCACTGTTTGTCCCGGTTGGTGGCATGAACCGGGACTAAAGGTAACCCTTTTGGTCCCGGTTCATGCCACCAACCGGGACCAATAGTGGTGGGCCAGGAGTCAGGACCATTGGTCCCGGTTCGTCCCACCAACCGGGACCAAAAGGTCCAGACGAACCGGGACCAATGGCCCACGTGGACCGGCCGGCCCCCTGAGCTCACGAACCGGGGCAAATAGCTCCATTGGTCCCGGTTCTGGATTGAACCGGGACTAATGGGCTAAACTGGCCTGGACGAAAGCCCTGTTTTCTACTAGTGTCCGCAAACCCTTGATAGGTTCGAACTCTGAGGTGCGTGCAGAGATCTCGACCTACCCAACCTGCCAACTCGTGAAACCTCACAGCCTAGTGCGTCGATCTCGAAAGGAAGGAAAAACATGACAGTTTACCCAGGTTCGGGCCTCCTTGCGGTGTAAAACCCTACTCCCGCTTTGTGGTGGATTTGCCTCGAGGGGCTGAGGAAGAACTAGCATAGTGGGGAACAACCTCAGGAGGTGTGTTCTTGAGCTCCAGTGAGCTGGTGAGGTGGAGAGGGTGGAATGGATCCAATCCTTCTCTCTTTGTCCCTGTCTCCCCGTGTCCGTCTCTCCGTGTGGTGGCTAGGTCCTATTTATAGCGGCCTTTTTCCTCTTCCCAAATGTAGGCGGGAAGGGATCCCACAACGGCCAAATTTGAAGGGAGACAACAAGTACACCCTATCCTGACTAAAATGGTCTTCGCTCGCAAAAGCCTCAGGTCGTGACGATGCGGTGGGCTCGGTGATGACCTCCGTCCTATCGTCGTGGCGGTCTTGGTTTTCTTGCACTAGAATGGAAATATTTGGCTGATTCCTCGGGACTCCGCGCCTGCTGCTTGCCTCCTTTGCACCGAAGAGGAAACTGGTACTCTGCGCCCGCTCGTGCCGGCCCGCCTGGCCTTGGTCGTCATGGCTCACGTCAGCTAAGCCTCGCGAGGTGCACCTTGCATAGAAGTCTCCGCTCCTCGGGAGCCAGCCTGGGGAGGCCGACCCCCTTGGAGGTCTTGGCGTCGTCCGCGTCGCAAGGCCCCTCGCGAGGGTCTTGAGTTGCTGATGCTGAAACTGGGTCGTACCAGGCCGCTGATGATGCCACACCATGAGCCGCAGGCAGGCAAGTCTGGGTACCCCGTATGCAGAACACCGACATATCCAATCCAAATCTTCCAAGTGTATCAATCTATTAAATTCATGCGAAAACTCTTAGGGCATCTACAACACAGACACATAGAGCGGCCGCCAGAGTCGATTCCTGAACTTTTGGCTCAATTCCCAGCCGAAACCAAGAAAATAGCTAGCGCCGCAGTGAAAGTTGTGTTCGAATGCTTCAGCTATTTTTTTGGCACGCGGCAAATTAACAAACGATAGACGATACCCTGAGCGCCAGGATTTATACAAGGATCTCAACAAAATCACATAATATACGGGCGCTTCGTTACATGGTGCGTTGGGGAAGAAGACCCTTGCAAATGTTTCTGCAATAAGACTTCGTTGCAAAAGTAAAGGATGACGCTTGGCTACTAATAAGTCAGATCTGACGACCTCGCAAAGCTGATCTTTTAAAAGATCCGCCGGCCGACGCGTAGCAATCCCCTTTCTTATGATTGCCTAGCATTAATCTTTAGCAGCCAACCCTATTGTTATCCACGAGGCGAGGTATTGCACAGAGATGAGTGGGTGAGGGGCCACGATCGAGTCCAGAATTGATCCTGGACGTACAATGTGATCCGACAGCTCGAGAGGTGACTCATCGCTTGCTTGGATCGGGCGACCGTAGCGTCCTCGTGGAGAAAAAAAAACGTCCTCTAGATTTCCAGCAGCTGCCGTCGCAGGTAGGTACTCCGCTTGCGATATCGATCCCCGCCGCCCCTTTTGTCGGCATCTTCTCAGCCGGCGATCACTATCAGGCCTCTCTCTTCTCTCTCTCTCTCTCTCTCTCTCTCTCCTCAACCGAAGCGGAACCCTAGATGCGCCGTGCCTTCCCATCCCCATAGAAGAAGAGAGGAAGAAAGATCCTTTTTTTTTCCTTTTCGAACAAACGCAAGGAGTTAAGCGAATTTGAGTAGTGGAAGCTCCCTTTATCAGAACAATCCATCGCGAATTTTCTTCCACCTAGTCGCCATCAACTGGTGGTGATTTGCATCAGGCCGTGATACTTCTGTTTAATCATCATTCTCCTGACAGGTTATCTGCTGCTTCTTTTGTTTAATCATCAGTAGCACGTACAGTATACCTTAGTAAGAATTTTACTGACATTGAGAACTTGTTTGCGGTCAGTGTTGCGGCCTCTAGTTGGGCCAATGTCTACCTTGTCAGCCGCCCCATCGACCGCTCCAGATCAGGTACCTAAAGGCCAGCTCTCTTTGGTTCTCCAACCTGCATACTGCCTGCAAGTATCTGAAACTCGAACCATTATGAAAATAGTATGCATCTTGGCCTATATGTTATACACCGAGGAACCTTGTGTATATGTTTGTGTAGGCTGTAAGATCTGTACGCCGTCATGAGTTCAATGCTTAATCAGCACATACATTGCACTTCAAATCCTTCTAGTTTTCAACAAATTTTGAATAATTTCTGTCAACTTTGGAATCTGCTGTCACTGAATGGTAAAAGAAGCACATTGTCGGTGTACTAGAATAGGGGTACCCTAATACCCCGAACTTGTGCACGGGCAGTTGCAGCACCCCGCGGCAAGGGTTGCCGGGCTAACACCAAGATCCTCCGTGGTTCCCTTGGAGCCATTCAAGAACAAAGTATTTAAGCTCAGGAGACAAGGCCCCGGCAAGAGGAGCTTGCCGGGAAGGCCAACCGAGGCACTCCAAGGAACTTGCCGCGACGCGCCACGCGCTCCGGCAAGGCAACAAGGCCCCGGCAAGAGGAGCTTGCCGGGAAGACCAACCAAGGTACCTCGAGGCCCGGTGAGCGACAAGCCTCCGGACCCGACAAGATAACAGCAGCGGCAAGGCGCTTGCCGCGGCAGGCGGCCACTCTGTGCCCACGCTCCAGCGCATCCACCAACGTGTCGCTCTGGGGGCCTCTCCAGGCGCGCGTGGCGGGAGGCTGTGCAGCCAGCAGTGCGCAGTGACATGCGAAGCTGACAAGATCGCCATCGTGGCGAACGGTGGCGCCCCTAACGGTCCTTTTCTGCACTGTTTGGCGACTCAGACGGGCATTTAATGCCCTTGTCCCTTGCCGCCAGGGTTAGGTAGGGTGCACTGTACAAGTAACTGTACCAACCACCTCACTTTTTACATTTGTACCCTTCTCTGCGTTGCCACCTGTCGGTGACCCCTTTAGCGTATAAAAGGAGGCCCATGCGCAACGTAGAGGAGGTTCGGTTTGACTGGTTCGCGAAGTTCGACTCATTCGTAACCCAGAAAAACACTACGCTCTCTCTCTAGAGCAAGAACACAAGATAATCAAACAAGCAGCAGTAGGAGTGTTATCTCTCCGGAGAGCTCCGAAGCTGGGTAAACTGCTCGTGTCTTCGCCTCGATCTGCTCTTCGTGCGATCTCTGCCCCCCGCCAAACCGAAAGGGGCCCGGTCCGCCGGCCCCATAGGTGTTCGTGGATCAGTTTCCCCCGACATCTTTGGCGCGCCAGGTAGGGGAGGCGTCGAGATTGTGTGAACCTGATCCGGCGTTCACACGAGCTAGATCTTCATTCCCTTCATCAACATGCCACCGAAGAAGAAGACTTCGGCGGCAGCCGCTCCGTCCACGTCACCTCCACCATCGTTTGAGCAAACGGGTGGTGGAATGGACGCCGGCGGAAGAATGGACGTCGACGAGGAAGCTCATGATGCTGCCAGGTCCAAGAACAAGGCTGCACAAACCTCGGCGACTGTACATGTTCCACGCCACTCTCAGGAGGCGCAAGACCAACAGCGTCATGGCACTTGCAGTGCCATACGCATGATAGGCCAAGACCAAGCTGGTGGATCTCGGGGCGCTCAAGACCAGCATGCACGCCAGCGTGCTGGCACAAGCGGGGTACGGTCGCCTGGACGGGATACTGCTCCTTCTAACATAGTTAGAAGTCCGAGCACGTCCCGCTCCTCGCGCCGTCCGCCACTGCCACCCACCACTCCAGCAGAAGCTTTGGCGCGAGCTCAACTTCTCCTAGATTACCCTCCGACGTCGGACAAGATCGACGAATGGAGGGCCACCATTCAGAGTCTCATCGGCTACGCCAATGGCGACACTCCACGGCGGCCGAGCGCGTCGCCGCCGCGGCAGGGTTGCCGGGCGCGAGCCGATGGCGCCGAAACGGGTGGAGGTGCAACTACCATGCAATCACCACCCCGAAGGCCAAGATCGCCGACTCACCGGGTCCACCTCGACAGCAACTCCACCGCATCTTCGGATCCACGAGCTCGTCGCGATCAGCGCCAAGTTCTTCATGATCGACAACAAGAAGACGCTCGAACTCGCATCGAGCGCCAAAGAGAAGCGCGACGTCAATCCGACAAGCGCGCTGGGCCCTCTGTTGACATGCATGCGCCAGGGGAACCAGGCGATCTGCCGTACGCGGTAGGTTGCCCTGCGTTCACTCGTGAGCTGCGACAAGTTCAGTGGCCCAGCACGAAGAACTTCAAGCCAGACGTACCGGAGAAGTACGACGGCAAGACGCATCCGTCGGAGTTCCTCAGCATTTACACCATTGCGGTGCATGCTGCTAGGGGACGGGATGACAAGATCCTTGCCAACTACTTCCCGCTGGTACTCAAGCCCAACGTCAGGTCCTGGCTCATGCACTTGCCAGACAACTCCATATCTGTGCCATCAGTTTGTCGGCGCCTTCACAGGCGGACACAAGCCTCATGGCCAGGAGAGTGATCTTCATCTGCTCGCCCAGAAGGAAGGAGAGCCCCTGCGCGAGTACATTCAAAGATTCAGCAGTGTGCAGCACAACATCCCAGACGTCCACCCTGCCGCGGTGATCAGCACGTTCCATCAGAACGTGCGAAACCGCAGGATGCGGGAGGAAATGGTGATGTGCAAGATCAGGGACGTCAGTGAGTTATATGCACTGGCCAACAAGTGTGCACGTGCTGAGGAAGGGAGAAGACTCCCCGGAGAGAATGTAGGAGCGGGAGGATCTGACAGTGAAGATGCTGCCCCGGCAAGGAAAAACCGGCGGCGAAACAACAGAAGGAGGAAAGGCAAAGAGGTGCTAGTTGTTGAGCAGTCCGGCAACGGTGGTGGCGCCAAGGAAGCCAAAGCTGGTGACTCCGGCAAGGAGATTGCCGCGGAGGTGGCGGTCGCCGACAAGCAGGACGGCACCAACAAGCAGTATTGCAAGATCCACCGCACCAAGGGCCATGATCTCCAGAACTGTAAGAAAGTCGAGCAGCTTGTTGAGCAACAGAAAGTTGAATACGAGCGGCGCGACAAGGAGAAGGCCCAGGAAGGTGCTGGGGGATCTGGCAAGAAACGTCCCGGCCGAGGAGGACGCCGCGGCAAGGCCAAGCAGCGGCAAGGAGACAGACCTCCTCGCGGCCGCGGCCTCCAGAAAGCCACAGAGGTCATGTGCGTTGACGGTGGTGCTTCTCTGCACACCTCGCACCGCCAGCTCAAGCAGTGGGTGCAGTTGGAAGCAGCAGGCCTTGTCAGAGGAGTGCTCCATCCCACATGGTTGGCCAATCCTGTTGTCGTGCGCAAGGCTAACGGGAAATGGAGGCTTTGTATTGACTTCACTGATGTTAATAAAGCTTGTCCCAAAGACCCATTTCCCTTGCCGCGCATTGACCAGATTGTTGACTCCACAGCCGGATGTGATTTGCTTTCATTTCTTGATGCATACTCAGGATACCATCAGATCTTCATGGCAGAAGAGGATGAAGAGAAAACCGCATTTATCACCCCGTGTGGCACGTACTGCTTCATACGGATGCCTTTCGGTTTGAAGAATGCTGGTTCAACATTCGCAAGGGTAGTCCACCACGCTTTTGAGCCGCAGATGCATAGAAATGTGGAAGCCTACATGGATGACATAGTGGTCAAAAGCAAGAACAAGGTGACCCTGATTCAAGATTTAGACGAGACATTTGCAAATCTGCGCAGGATCAACCTCAAGCTTAACCCCGAGAAGTGCGTGTTTGGAGTCCCATCTGGCAAGCTTCTCGGGTTCTTCGTGTCTCAGCGGGGAATTGAAGCCAATCCCGACAAGATCAAGGCCATTGAGCAGATCGAAGCACCAAAGCGCGTCAAGGATGTACGAAGGCTTACCGGTTGCGTGGCTACTCTCGGCAGGTTTATCTCTAGATCTGCTGAGCGCGCCCTGTCATTTTTCAAAATTTTGAAAAAGGCAGGTCCTATGAAATGGACTCCGGAGGCGGAGGCTGCGCTGCAGGACTTGAAGAGATACCTGTCCTCCACTCCAATACTTGTCACACCAAAGCCGCAAGAGAAGTTGCTGCTGTATATAGCGGCAACCAATCAAGTGGTTAGTGCTGCGTTAGTGGCGGAGAGGGAGGCAGATGATGAGCCAGCAACCACGGTAGATGCATCCAGCGACAAGCAGGGGGCTTCGCCGACAAGCTCTGGTCCCGACAGAGATGGATCTGCGCAGGAGCATGATAAGATGCAGAAGAGAATGGTGCAGCGTCCAGTTTACTTTGTCAGTTCCCTTCTACAGGGGGCTAGATCAAGGTACTCTGGTGTGCAGAAGTTGCTTTTCGGCCTCCTCATGGCCTCGAGAAAGCTGCGCCATTACTTCCAAGCACATGAGATCACAGTCGTCACTCGCTTTCCGCTAAAGAGGATACTGCAAAATCCAGAAGCGACAGGCAGGATTGTCGAGTGGGTGCTGGAACTGTCAAGCTTTGGCCTCAAGTTTGAGAGAACTTCAACTATCCAAAGCAGGGCATTGGCAGAGTTCATAGCAGAATGGACGCCAACACTAGATGAAGAAATTCCAGAGATGAGCATCCCCGTCAAAGAGGCAAGCAAAGAGTGGCTGATGTACTTTGATGGTGCCTTCTCGCTGCAAGGCGCCGGTGCGGGCGTGCTGCTTGTCGCGCCCATCGGAGAGCACCTCAAGTACGTAGTCCAGATGCACTTTCCCAAGGAGCAAGCAACCAACAATACTGCAGAGTATGAAGGATTGCTTGCCGGTCTCAGAATTGCAGCAGACCTTGGGATCAAGAAGCTCATTGTCAGGGGTGACTCACAGCTTGTCGTCCGCCAAGTGAACAAGAACTACCAGAGTCCATTGATGGAAGCATATGTTGATGAAGTGAGGAAGCTAGAAGAGCACTTTGACGGCCTACAGATGGAGCATATCCCAAGAGCTCAGAATGACATTGTTGATGGCCTGTCAAAGTGCGCCGCACTAAAGTTACCTGTGGAACCAGGGATCTTTGTGCTCAAGTTGACTCAACCATCCGTAACACCATCAACTGGACAAAGCAAGAAGAGGAAGTTGATTTCTGGTGACTACTTTCCGGCAGAGCTCCCCAAAGCCGCCGCCAAGAAAGTCCCCAAGATCAACACCAAGGTTGCTGAGGGGCAGTCTGCTCCGGCAAGCCTTATGGTTTATTCCGTTGAAGCAGACGCTCCCGACAAGTTTTGCTCCGGCAAGCTTGCCGGGGAACATCAAGCTCCGGCAGGGCCGCAAGTCCTTGCCGTGGAAGCGGATGTTCCCGCAGCAGCAGATGTGCCTTTAGTCCTTGTTGTCGAGCCACAAACTCCAGCATGGGCACAGTAGATTGTCCATTTCCTTCAGACAGGAGAACTTCCCGAAGAGCAAGAAGAAGCAGAAAAAGTAGCCCGGCAGTCAAGTATGTACCAGTTTGTCGATAGCATACTATACAGAAGAAGACTCAACGGTGTGAAATTGAAGTGTATTTGCCGGGAAGATGGACAAAAGCTGTTGGCAGAGATACATGGAGGCATATGTGGCCACCACATTGGCGCAAGAGCACTTGCCGGCAAAGCTTTCCGGCAAGGTTTCTTTTGGCCGACAGCCCTCCAGGATGCAACTGCACAAGTAACCAAGTGTGAAGCGTGCCAGTTCCACTCCAAACAGATACACCAGCCAGCTCAAGCTCTCCAGACGATCCCTTTATCCTGGCCATTTTCGGTCTGGGGGCTCGATATCCTCGGCCCTTTCCCCCGAGCTGTCGGGGGCTTTGAGTACTTGTACGTCGCAATCGACAAGTTCACAAAGTGGCCGGAAGTGCAGCCAGTGAGGAAGGTGATAGCACAGTCAGCAGTCAAGTTCTTCAGGTCAATTGTTTGCCGTTTCGGGATCCCTAACAGGATCGTCACCAACAACGGCACGTAATTCACGAGCCGCACCTTCATGCAGTATGTCCAAGACCTTGGCGCCAAGGTATGCTTCGCTTCTGTTGCTCATCCAAGAAGCAACGGTCAAGCAGAGAGGGAAAATGCTGAAGTGCTGTGCGGGCTCAAGACCAGAACTTTCGACAGGCTGCTCAAGTGCGGCAGAAACTGGATCGAGGAGCTGCCGGTGGTTCTTTGGTCGATCAGAACGACGCCAAATCGAGCCACTGGCCAGACACCTTTCCCTCTAGTCTATGGAGCAGAGGCAGTTCTCCCCACGGAACTCGTATACGGATCGCCTCGAGTGCTCGCTTATGATGAGCTTGAGCAAGAACAGCTGTGACAAGACGACGCGCTGCTCCTTGAGGAAGATCGTCTTCAGGCTGCTGTACGAGCTGCTCGATACCAGCAAGCTTTGCGCCGCTACCATAGCCGTAAAGTTAAAGCCAGAAGCTTCGAGGAAGGCGACCTTGTTCTTGGGCGCGTTCAGTCCACCAAGAATTCCAACAAGTTGACACCGAAGTGGGAAGGCCCTTATCGGGTGAAACGAGTCACAAGGCCCGGCGCTGTCCGCCTTGAGACCGAAGATGGCATTCCGGTGAGCAACTCCTGGAACATAGAATATCTTCGTAAGTTTTTCCCATAGGGCGCGGTTGCCGGAACTCGTTCCGGCAACCACCTTTTGTACAAGTCTTGCCGCTGTTGCATGTAATCCTTTGTACAAAGCCGGGCGCAGATCCCGTGCATAAATAGAACCCCATGTGCTCCGCACAACTTGTCCATTTCATGCATTAGTTTCTTTCTTGCATGTGTTATCTGACACTTTGTGCAGCACCTACATCCGGTAAGCAATAACGAGCCGAAGGGCTCCATATCATTATTTTCTCTTCTTTCTTCTTTTTTCAACAAAGGAAAAGAAGGTTCCCTCGCACACAAGTTTGCCGGGGGGGAAGGAGAAGATTGTGGTATGGACCAGGCGTCGTTCAAGCAAAGTTTTGCCTTGCCGGGAAGCAAACGACAGAAAAGCTAAGTTGCCAAAGTTTGAGCAATCAATTTTTAAATTTTTTGAGTTATCTTCCTCGAACGACCCTGCTTTGTATGGAAAACCTGTGCGCGGAGGAACCAACTCGTGGCTAGTTGCGCCCTTACTTTGTTTCGAGTCCGCTCAACAACTTAAGTGTGCTGCATCTAGTCGCGACAAGGTTTCTTGTCGGAAGCAGCGCCGCCAGCAGGCTGCTGACGTTCCACACTCAGCACTCGCGGCTCGAGCGCCTGCGCCGACAAGTTCCTTAGAAGCGTAGGGTAAAAACATACAAAGGATAGAATCTAGTAGAGGAAATAACATAGCAATTGATAACAGAAATAAAGTTATATTACAAGATAACTTGTCGCAGCTCTAACAGACTATTTTCATAACATGATTAGCAGCGACAAGGGAAAAGAGAAAACGGGCGGCCTAGTCTACACGATCGCCCTCAACCCTCTTGATCTCGCTCACCTTGTCCACAATGGGTGCGACAAGGGCCTTGAGCGCATCCAGATCGGCGTCAGGCGGCAAGGACCTGAGGGCGTTGGTAAGGTTGAGACCTGGGTTGCGGAAGGCCACCTTCATCAGCACCTTCTGGAGAGCCCCCGCGCAAATCCTGCGTGACTCGTCGGCCAGCTGCTTTGGGATCCTCTCCCGGAGCCGCTGGAGTGCCGTCGCCATGCCCTTGAAGAACAGGCTGAGCTTGGCGCTGGGTTGGAGATTCTCGTCGGAGGGATACCCAAAGTCCTCCATCCCCAGCTGCGCCAGCTCCTCGTCGATGACTGCGGCAATATTCACCAGACCCTCGGTCCAGTGCTCCATAGTATCTCTGAACGAGTTCTGGGTAACTGCGATGCTCTCCAGCAGCGCCTTATCAGCTTTGACCTTCTCCGACAAGGTCTTCTCCCGCTCCTTGGCGGCCTCCAGCGTCTGCATCAGCGTGGCCAGCTTCAACTCCAGGACCACATTGGAATCCTTGGCGGCGCTGAGCTCCTTGCCCCTTTCAGCGAGAAGACCTTGCAGCTCACCGTGGGCGGCAACATCCTTCTCACGCTCATGCTTGAGCGCGGCAAGCTCCTCGCCGCTCTTCCCGATGTTGGCCTCCAGCTGCGCCACCTTCTCCTCCAGCTCTTTCTTGGCAGCCTCTGCGATTGCGGCAGCGTCCTTTGCCTCCTTGAGCGCCCCGCCAAGTGCTTGCTCGCGCTCGGCGAGCTCCTCCTCGTAGCTGTCGAGGTTGGCCTTCCGCTGCACCAATTCGCCTTCTCGCGCGGACTGCTTCTCGGCGGCCAGCCTTTGTTCCTCCTCAGCTTCGGCCTTCTCAAGAAGGAAGGCCGTGCGCTCCTCGTCGAGTCGCTCCCGCTCCTGTACCAGGGACCTGAGAGCTTCTTGATTGTGGCCCCGGAGCTCCTCCGCGCGCTTCTCCATGTCAACTCCCGCCTTCGCGACAAGCGCTTCCCGGGAAGCCAGCTTGGCTTATCGTGCGCGGTAGAGTGACAGCAGCTTCCGCAGCAGCTGCTCCTCCTCAGGCTCGCCACTGCTGCTGCTGGGCGCATCGACCAACGACAGTCCAGCAGAGGTGAGCACCTCCTCATCGAAAGTTTCCCCCTCGACCGGCGCCCTGGACCTCGACGCCCAGGGTAGCTTGATGAAGTTATCGTCACCGGCCTTCAAGTAGGCGCCAGGCTGGGGCTCCTCGGAGCCCGGCTCCGCAGAAGCGGCAGAGGGATCGGCGGTCGGCGCAGCGCCTGGCGCTCTTGCGGCCTCAGGGTCATCAGTGCGATCGCCCAACCCCTTGCCGGCTTCTGCGGCGGTAGCCTTGGCGGCCTCCTCGCCGGCGGTCTCATCAGCACTGGCCCCTTCCTCGCCGGCGCCCTCTGTCTCCATTGGCACAGCAGCAGATGGTCTGAAGAACGAAGAAGGGAGAAAAATCAATCAAAAATCCAAGAGAAGAAAATCAAAAGAAGAAGAACCCAAGGGAAAGTTTTTGGGCAAGTGAATTACCTATGCCAAGATCTGCAGTTGCGGTCTCGGCCGCCGCAGGATCGACGGTGCTGCCCCTTGCCGGAGAGTTCTCCCTTGCCGGAGAGCGCTCCCTTACCGGGAACTCCTCCCTTAGCGGCGTAGTCGAAGCAGATGGCACTTCAGGACCAGCTTCCGGGCACTCCTGATATGGCTGCTCTGCTCCTACACAAATCAACAAGCAAGATATCAACAAAGGAAAAAGCACTCATGCACGCCTGACAGCAGAAAGCTAACTATGAACTTACGCTGGGGGCTGTTTTGAGGAGTGGTTGCCGGGTCCGTCAAGATGGTCTCGGACCCACCCCCTGCTGACACGGTGGGGTCATCTTCGATGACAATCACCGCGGCCTTGGCCCTCTTCGCCGCTCTCTGGGCCAGCGTCCTGAAAATAAAGGAGTCCAGATTGAAGCAAGTCAGATACAAGATAAAAACAGCAAGATTGAAGAACTACAAGAGCACCAAGGAAACTTACTCTTCTTCCTCCTCGTCGGAGCTGAGCGCGAAAGATCAAAGTCCGGCTCCCTTTCGGTGCGGCGAGGCGGAGGAGTAGGATCCCTTGCCCGCTTGGCGGGGGCGGTGGCGGTGGCCCGGGAAGATCCCGCTCCAGTTGCCGCTGCTGTGTGGGGCACTCCCGCGGCAACATTGCTTGCCGCGGTAGAGCGTGTCGCACGGCTTGGCGGCTGTTGACCCGGCTGCCGCCCCGCTACGTCCGCGGCCCTGCGAAGACGCCTTCTTGGCGGGGCCAGGGGCTCCGCCTGCGGCAAGCCTTCTGAAGGCTCGGGCTCTTCCTCGCCGGCCTCGCTCGGCTGAGCTTCAGAACCGGCAGGCTCTTCCTCGCCAATGAACTCCACGCGCTCGGCGAGGTTTGCCGCCTCTGCAGCCTCCGCCTCCTCCACAGTGAACCCGAACGCGCCCGCGGCAGCTGCGGCCGCAACCTCTTCCGCCCTAGTGGCGATGCGCTGCAGCTCCTCGTCGATGGTGTCACGGGTGAGGCTCTTCTACTCGTCAGCGTGGACCGGCACTTCTTCCAAGTTGTCGAAGAACGCTTGCACGACGTCATCCGCAGGCTCTTGCCAAGTTGGAACGATTCCGTGTGAATCGCACAACGACATCATGGCGCGGATCCGGTCAAGCGAAGAATTGTTGCACAATGAAACGACGCCCCTCGGCAGCGTGAATGGGTGCTGGGGGTCGCGTTTGAACAACTCTAGGAGCATTGCATCCAGCTCCAAGATGGTGAAGTTGTAGTTGAGGCCCGGCCGCAGCCTCATGATGTCCGCCGAGTTCTTGAATTCCCAGGCGGGCCTCCCCCTCTCCTGCAGGGGGGCGATGCGGCGGCGGAGGAAATCTGCGCCTACAGCGCCTACAGTGAGCCCAGCAAGCCTGAGGCGAAGGATCCTAGTAATGGCGATCTTCAGCCTCTCGTCTTCCGGGGCCACGTTGCTCCAGTCATTGCCGCGCACTATTGGAGCTTGGCGCACGGCGGTGAAGGGCTGCGGATTCTCCTCGACGATCTAGCACCACTCCGCTCTCCACTCCTCCCACTTGCTGCGGAGCTCACCCTCCAAGTACGCCTCCTTCTTGCCGACTCTCGAGATCCAGGCGATCCCTCCGGCAAGCGGCTCTCCTCTCTCTACCCGAGGTATGAAGAAGTGGCGGAAAAAGGCAACATTGGGGTGGACTCCGACAAAGTTTTCGCACAAATGTGCGAAAACTGCCATGGTCAGAACGGCGTTGGGGGTGAAGTCAAGGAGGCGGAAGCCGTAGGTGTTCATGATATCGCAGAAGAACTCCGAGAAGGGCGGGCAGAGCCCGCAATAGAAGAACAGCGCGAAGAATGGGTACCCGTTTGGAGCCAGTTCCGAAGCAGCGGCCGGGAGTACCCTCGTGCGCGGATGCGCCCGCGTCTCCGTCGCCCAAAAGAGGTAGAAGTACTCCCTCAGCTCCTTCATGCCGAGCTGGGGGGAGAAGATCGCCCGCTCCTTCCGCAGCGCCGCGAGCCGCTGCGCCTCGGCCGACTTCACGCCCTTTCCCTTGTCGGCTTTCGGAGCCATGGCGGAGGTGGTGGGGGAGGTCGACGGTGTTGGTGATGCTGGTGGCAATGGGGGGCGGAGCGCTGCTCTCTCGACTTCGAGAAGAAGGGGGGGGGGGGCGGCGGAGGTTCGTGAAGATGGAGTAGTAGCAACCAGCGAGGGGGAACGAACTGCCCCTGTTTCCTCTGCTTATAAAAAGGGACGGGGCGGACGTTTCGCCCTTCCGAATAAAGAACCACCCACGATCTCTCCCACGATGCCGCATTCAACGCGTGCCGTTAGGGGAGAGCGCGGTGGATACGGAGCGAGATTCGGCGTGGCCCAGTCCACATGTGCCCGTGCCCTATCTTGGGCCTGGCCCAACAGCGCTCGGCACCGTGTCTGGCCCAGGCCCGGGGGCTCCTGTCGGTGTACTAGAATAGGGGTACCCTAGTACCCCGAACTTGTGCACGGGCAGTTGCAGCACCCCGCGGCAAGGCTTGCCGGGCTAACACCAAGATCCTCCGTGGTTCCCTTGGAGCCATTCAAGAACAAAATATTTAAACTCAGGAGACAAGGCCCCGGCAAGAGGAGCTAGCCGGGAAGGCCAACCGAGGCACTCCAAGGAACTTGCCGCGACGCGCCATGCGCTCCGGCAAGGCAACAAGGCCCCGGCAAGAGGAGCTTGCCGGGAAGACCAACCAAGGTACCTCGAGGCCCGGTGAGCGACAAGCCTCCGGACCCGACAAGATAACAGCAGCGGCAAGGCGCTTGCCGCGGCAGGCGGCCACTCTGTGCCCACGCTCCAGCGCATCCACCAACGTGTCGCTCTGGGGGCCTCTCCAGGCGCGCGTGGCGGGAGGCTGTGCAGCCAGCAGTGCGCAGTGGCATGCGAAGCTGACAAGATCGCCATCGTGGCGAACGGTGGCGCCCCTAACGGTCCTTTTCTGCACTGTTTGGGCGACTCAGACGGGCATTTAATGCCCTTGTCCCCTGCCGCCAGGGTTAGGTAGGGTGCACTGTACAAGTAACTGTACCAACCACCTCACTTTTTACATTTGTACCCTTCTCTGTGTTGCCACCTGTCGGTGACCCCTTTAGCGTATAAAAGGAGGCCCATGCGCAACGTAGAGGAGGTTCCGTTCGACTGGTTCGCGAAGTTCGACTCATTCGTAACCCAGAAAAACACTACGCTCTCTCTCTAGAGCAAGAACACAAGATAATCAAACAAGCAGCAGTAGGAGTGTTATCTCTCCGGAGAGCTCCGAAGCTGGGTAAACTTCTCGTGTGCTTCGCCTCGATCTGCTCTTCGTGCGATCTCCGCCCCCCGCCGAACCGAAAGGGGCCCGGTCCGCCGGCCCCATAGGTGTTCGTGGATCAGTTTCCCCCGACACACATTTATTATATTTTTCTACTATTAGGTACCAAAATGAAGAACAGTTGCATTTTGCTTACAGAAACAGTAGTGGCAAGCCCTCCTGAGAATGCATTATGCACTAAAGTGATGTACATAAAGGGATCAGTTAACAAGATCCCGCATAAAAAGAAACAGAAAAAAATTTCCACAATTTGCAGGAAAGCTAATCCGAAAGCTCAAGAGAAAACAAAAGAACTCGTAGATTGTTAAGATCTTTTTTTCTGTATGCTAAGCCAATTCTTAAGAAGAGACCTTGTTTGGAAGATCCAGTTGAGATATCGACACTATTCCGATCTATTGTTGCACTGCTGCATTTGGTCAAAGATTACTTTTCTGTTCCTTCATATGTAAATTAACTAGCACCAAAGGCTGATTAGGTCCCAACAGCCTCTGCTGAATTTCATTCAAGCATTCTGCATTCTTTCATGTTGTCTAGCTGCAGCACACTACAATTTGGCATCTCGGCAGAGTGGCAAATTGGATTGGCATGGTAATTCAATCTCATGCTTCCCTTTTTCAT
Source organism: Triticum dicoccoides (assembly GCF_002162155.2). NCBI lineage: Eukaryota > Viridiplantae > Streptophyta > Magnoliopsida > Poales > Poaceae > Triticum > Triticum dicoccoides. Next base: position 101,565,923 of record NC_041381.1, on the reverse strand, counting down.
CCAATGTCACTGCAAACAGTCCACGGAACTGCGGCGGTGGAAGCTCTTCATCATGAACATAATAGTAAAGGTACCACTGATGGAGCGCCCACGGACGAGTATGACCCGTGGGAACCTCCCCATCCTCCTCCTCACCCCTCATTAGCTGACTTGACGTGTCCTATTCAACATATGAGGGAGGTAAAGTAACTAGCCCCTGCTCAAATGATATACATCTATCCCACTACGTCCCTCTTCTCACTGCACTTATTTTTGTGGTGGTTCTTGACTGAGAATTCTTATTTTACAGTACATGCTTCAACTGCAGCGTTTCCTTGCTGACGCCAGAGCTACCAATATAATCTCCCCCGACCGCACTCCCAAGGTTTTTTTAATACTTGTTCATTTGTATGATAGATTGACTATCGTCTGGCATCTTACTAATATTCTCAATATTTTTTCTAGCTAACCTGTATGTTGCAACATTATAAAAGAAATGTGGTTTTCATCCCTCAACTATTATCTGATTGTAACTTTCAACCCTAAAGTCGAAAATGTCTCGAAGTTGCTCCCTCAACTATCAATAATGTGCAGCTTTCATCATTCAAGTGGTGTGGCGCTGGCGCCTACCTGTTGGCCACATCACCCACCAGTTTCCGTCACGCTATCAGTTCCCATAAAAACAATTCATAAAATTGGTAATAATTTCAAGACATCTTTAAAAAGTTAGAAAACAAGAAATGTTCTAGAGAAAAACTTCCCAAAAATCACATCTGTTTTTGTATTAAAGAACTTCTAAAGTGTAAACTGCAGAAATAACTTAACTTTACGGAAAAAAATAGGAGGGAGACATTTGTTTTCTCTTGCAATTTTTTTGTTTTCTTAATTTAGATTTGATGTTCAAATATTGTAATAAACATATGGAATATCACATAGAAAATTTGTGACATGCTTGACATATGGTGGCGATGTGACCTACATATGTAGGCGCCATGTAATTCGGAATTGTTTTCGAAACCATTATGAGAGTTGCTCGGTATTGAACTATTCATAGTGGAGGGCTCAACTTTGGGTGGTTTAAAAGTTTAGTGCTGAAAGCTACATATGTAATAGTCGAGGGATGAAAAATTGCACTTTTTCCTAATTTTCAATGGCATAAAGTGCCTTTGTTAGTTGGATAACTGAACTGATTGCCTTTCATTTTGTTTCTACATGGATTGGTCCATCTAGGAAACGCTCGTGAAATATTATGGCATATGCGATCGTTTGTTGGCCGTCCTCCAAAAGGATAGTGTTCCACGCTTCCTCCGCATCTTCGAGAAGTACAGGGAGTGCTTGGTTTCTGGTTTTGTCATCATTCCACAAACCCTTGACTTAATTATTCTAGAGAATGCTCTGCGTTGTGCTAATCTTGTTTTGGAGGGCAAGTCGCCTAAGCTCTGCGGGGTACGTGCCAACCCCAACTACATGACCAGCTTTGGGTACTTCCCCCTCCACCAAGCTGCAGAGTCATTCTCCGTTGAAATGGTTGAGTTACTGTTACGGTATGGCGCATCTGCCAATCAGCGCACCTCGGGTAATAAAATCATCGAGGGCCTCCTCCCACTCCATGTTGCCATCGAGAACACTTGCCAGCATAAGTATCTAGAGGACAACCTATTAGTTGACGAGAACTACAGGAAGGGGAATGTTGGGTACATCTACAAGCTCATACATCTGCTTTGCCTGCCTGAGATGGTTCGTGTTAAATCCCTCCTTACATACTTTGGTTACATGATAGCAATAAAGAAGTTCAGCTCATCCCAGTTATTTAAATCCACCATTCTTAACAGTGCTTAAGAACTGACAATCTGTGATTTTGTATAGTTCAACTTGTGAGATGGACAGTTTATCTTTGAAAACATCTGATGTATTTATGTCCATAATACAGGAGGCACCGTTTTTCTTTGATCAATGGGAAATGAGTCAAGTTTCTCTGTAATTATAAGTTTTAAGTTGATTTTGTTTGCTGGTAGAGTTTGATGTCAATGTTATGTATACTATAAGTAGGGGTGCAGGACGGCGTCCCGGTTAGACCCGCATAAGTCGAATGTCAATACAATTTAAGCTAATCCACTCAATCTCGATTTAAAACTAAACTGTCCAAGTTTGTATACGAAGCGGGGCGGATCGGGCGCCGCGCTGCACCCCTAACTATAAGCACTTGAAGTGAAAGCTGTTCTGTATTTGTGACTTATGCAGAAGATCTTCTTGGACACCACTAGATTGCTTGCAGCTCACACTGATAATGTAGTCGATGAGCTTTTGAATTACATCGAGCATGGGAAGATTGTCCCTGCAGCTATTCTTCTCCTTGCAGCTCAAAGGCGATTCCGTAAGCTCAATGGTTTTGATATGATCAAGAACCGTATTGATGATTCTATATTCTCCCTGATAAGGGAGGGGTGTGGATTGCAAATTGGTAAAAATACCAAGGAAGCAAAGCAGCGGAAGGAGAAGGAAGTACGTTTCTATAATGTGTTGTTCCTTGTTAGGATAATTCTGAAAGCTGGTGAAGCTCTTGATGCATATATTCAAACTCATTCAGAGGTACCACCTTTTCATTTGATGCATATATTTGTTTTTTCTTGTTTTACCGAATCTTAATATTCTAGTATGTTATGGTTTGGCTTTTGAACCTTAAAGTATTGATCATAGTGAGAAAATATTATATAACAGTTCCCTTGCCGACCACAACAAAAAGAACAGAGTTTTTTCTTTTTGACTTGCAAGGCATGTGATCTGCCGAACAGAGTATCTGGCTGTTTTTTCTTCTTGTTTTACCAAATCATCATTGTCATCAGACATCTTTTTTTTTCTTGGATTTTCTCTGTTATGACATCTTTATAATCAATATCTCCTGAAAATGTGCATTATCAGTATTTCCCTAAGTTATAGTACTAAATCGGTTATTCGAGGTAAGCCATAGATGCAACTAGTTCCATATTCTAGTTTGGTACTATTTACTGATTGAAAAAGGTTGTTGTTACTATAATTTATTTATTTATTTTGAGATACTTGATTGCTTGACCATACCAATCTTACCAAATGTTGGTGTCACCAAAACTCAAACATGGCCAATAGTCTGGCATAAGAAGAGTGTTTGCTTGTCACTGTTCTGTAGCGAGTCTGGTCAATGTCCAATCACATAAATAACAACTGGCATTAATGTAATTGCACCGCAGCAATTATCAACTAGCATAAGTTTATTGCGTAAGTTGATAGACCGATAAACTAATACAAGATAGTAGCAAGCATGGCATCGCAGGAAAATAACCCAATTAGTAAAAGCCATTCTGATGATCATCCCACTCCCTAACTCATTGGAGCACTCCTCAACCCATTACTCTCTTCACCACCATGAGCATGATATGAATGATCATCTTCAAAGTCACAATCACCCACATCTTCACCACGCACGGAGATATTTTGATCCAACTCAACTACTTTTCATGGGCATCCATGTTTAAGCATCGACATCACCATGAGCTCAAACCCTGAGGATTTAATAAGATTGCGGATACAAGTGTACTAGTATCTATCTGTTAAACACATTTGAGATCTGTAGTGGTAGACTGCTAGTCTAGTGTTTTAAGTCTTTGGCACTCCAGGCCATTTGGGTTTATGGAACAGGTTAGAACATAGCACATGAGTTGAGTACGATTGGACACTTATCAAGTAAATCGAAACAAGTCAAACTTAATTACCTTTGTTACTGGGTTTATAGAATAATATGCAGGCATCTCATCACGAGGTCCATGGAAAAGTTTCAGCAGTTCTCAAAAGTTATGACGTTGGTCCTCTCGGAAAAGATATTTGCATTGAAGACCTTCAATGGTTCGATTTTTTCATGCCTTGTGCTTCTATATGGTTGCTATATCTTGTATCTGTAGATAATTACTTAACAATATTTTGATTCTTTATTTCACATGCTCTTGAAGTTTCCCCTATGACTGTGGAGGGCCGGACGGTGTGTTACCTGAACACGGTACGTCTGTGTTTCACAGCCTGGTATTTTAAAGTAACTTCACAAATTTCGCAAAATAGGCTGTAATAATTCTGTCATGGGAAACAGGGGACACAGATTTGACCAAGGCAGCCACTGGATCACCTACTCCGGAAGTCAAGGAGAAAAATGTAAGGATATTTGAAGTTGAGTTCCTCTCGATTTTTCTATCTCTTATTTTGCTGGATGCTGATTATCGTTTTTTATGAATTTTGTGTTTTCTGTTTTAATTTCTTTCTGATGTTTACATGCTGAGACTGATAAAAATGTTTTAATATTCATTTGTATGATGAGAGTCACATTCAAGTCTTCAGGCTACAATTTCACGGATTATCCCATAATTTAGTGTTGCGTGTACAAATTCAAGAGTTCATTGATGGCTAGAGCTGAAACCCTTGTTTTAGTTTTTATCTGGATAACTGATGTTGTGCAAATGATCTTATATTGTTGTAGTAAAAGTTTATGCATAAGACACACATGCCATTTTTGTTCCCTTTTGTACTCTGAATTAACAAAAAAAGAAGAAGAGGGAAATCCGGTCTAAGTGAGTTTAGGATCTTGGGCTTGTAGTTTGTACAGTCTGCACCTGCTGTTAAGCACACGATTTTTTGCAGACTAAATGGTATATGTATGTTTTATGTGTGTGTTGTTGACGCTGATATCTTGATTATGTACATGTTAACCAGGCTGTGGCAAAGGAACGACGAGTTAACCACCTGTATGCAAGAGATCAGTTTTTCCCGGTATGGAGATCAGTGCTGACAGCTCGGTTTATTACGAAGATCTTTCCGCCCTACACACCGAAGAAAGAGTTGCCGCTGTATACTAGTGATGGGGGCTCCGAGAAGTTGAGAGCTGAAAGGCACTCTCATATCCTTCTTGGCACGTTGGAGAGGAATTATCCGAGAGTGAGAGTAGCAAGTAAACCGACGCCCACAAGTAAGTATCGGTCCAGAAGGTTGTTTGGCACTGCTGCATCGACTGTCCTGAAGATGCTTAAGCACGTATGAATACCAGAGCTGGAAGGTATAATATCTTACTAGTCCAAGCTTTTGTAACACATATAGGGATAGAAGTTGAGCTTGAGCTGCACTGATGTCTTCTGTGCAAATTCACTGTGCAGGTGCGCTGAGACGAGCATCCATTCTCCTGCAGTTTGTCGAGATGGTTATCGATTTGTGTGATTTGTCCACCACAGATGCTGATCCTTGTCTATTAACGCTCTCAATCTCATTATCATTCTAAAACTGTTGTCTAAGTAGTACTTCCTCCGTTCACAGATATAAGATAATTTATCTTCTTTTGAATTGAAGGTATATAAATACTTTGTGTCTTTTGTCACTCATTTCAGTCCGTATGTAGTGAATATTGCAATATTCAAAACATCTTATATTTGTGAACGAAGGGAGTAGTATATAACTTTCCGAGGCTTTGACATGGGCCTGAAGGGTGCAACGTATGTCAGTATTCAGCTTGAACCATGACTCTAATTCTTATGTAACCAAGCTCGACGGCAGCATGAGCAGATGACTCTAATTGATTGCATACAACAAATTTAGACACTACCAAATGTCTGAATGTGCAAGAATTTTTATTTTCCAGGCATCCTTCGTCAATTGCTTTCTTTCTTTCTTTCTTAGTTCTATACAAAAAAAATGGTTTCTTCTAACAGACATGACATCTTTCTTCATTCCTTAAATCAGCTTGTTTATGTTTCTTGGCAATTCTGATGAACCCAGGTGGTAGGATTGGAACTCTTTTCTTTATGGCCTTTGTGGCGTGCTCCTCGTGACTTGTGGTTCAATCACGGTAAACGGCCATAAACCATTGAGGTGCACTGGTACACTAGAGCCAAAAACCATTGAGGTGCACTGGTACATTGGATCATCATATAGCATACTCCCTCCGTTCTTGAAAAAATGTACTTTCAACTTTGTTGAAGGGTCAAACTATTTTAAAGTTTGACCGAGTTTATGCAAAGATATATTAATGCTTGTGAAATCAAATAGGTATATGACGGAAATATATTTTATCATGAATCTAATGCTACTAATTTGATGGCATAAATGTTGGTCTATTATTGTATAAATATGGTCTAACATAAAAAAGTTTGACTTTCCAATAAATTGGAAGTACACTCTTTTAAGGACGGAGGGAGTATTTAGAAGTGGCAAATAAAATCGAGATGGTGCCTGCTCCATGGTGAAGCATACCTGGCTAAACGGGCCAGCCCGGCCCATCATAATCGCGCCTGGCCCGGCACAGCCCGCCAGGGCACGATTACTATACGGGCCGTGCCGTGCCAGCCCGCGTGATGCGCCCCCAGGCCCAGGCACGGCCTAGTTAGTAAACGGGCTGGCACGTTGGCCCATTTAGCATGGTGGGCCGCATATTTTTAGCCTGTTATTTGACGCACTGAGCGTTTTTTTGGCCTATTTTTACATGTTGGGCCATATATAGATGTAAAAAAATTAAAAAATAAACGTAATCGGGCTGTGCGTGCCGGCCCGCGTGCCCAGCCTCCAGGCCCAGGCACGACCCAGGGCGTGCCACGTGCCAGGCCCGCCGGTTTAGCCAGTGTCGTGCCTTGCCCAAGGCGGGCCGTGCCGGCGTGCTCACGGACCAGCCGGAAAAAACCGGCCCATTTGGCCAGCTATATCATGGACCGACATGAGGAGGGGCTCTGGCTCATTGTCGAAGGCCTCCTTCATCGTCGATGACCTCCAGTGAGCTCACCAGCATGCTGGCCTCTATCCGCCGCGCACAACGGCCATGCCATCCGATCGCAAGGGTGGCCATCTCGTGCTTTTGCTCCATTCTGAGGCTAGCCCACAACGCGCTAGAGTTCGCGGTCATGGCAGGTGTGGTATGGTGAGGAGGAGCGGGAGCGAGGTGGTGTGGTGTGGATCGTGCTGGCACGCTGCTTTAATTCCGACACCAGTGAGAGGTCACCTCCGCTTTGGATCGACATGAATGTGGCGTTAGCGCTCTGATCGACTAGTGGCATGAATGCACGGCAACCGCTTCACGTGGGTGAGGTTTTCGGGTGGGTCCGGGGTGTCTGATGCGTACGTGGAAATGGTCCAGACGCTTGCAAAGCCATCCCGGTTTATCTCCATTTTACGGGAAAACAGACGTACCGCGTTGGATGGCAAATCGCATGAGGACCGTTCGATCCGGACGAATGCGGGCGGTTTAAGGATCTGCATTGGAGATGCCCTTAGTGATTAAAAGTTGCGTCCACAAGTTTGACGACCAAGCACGAACTGAGTGGAGCTCAAATGGTTAGGCTCTTTACGGTGGAACTAGCCTACCAAGGGTTTATGTCCAGGCTTGGCACCGGTGCTCGTATTTTTCTTCATTTATTTTAATATTTCCGGCAAGGAGGAGACTACGAGACGTCTGTGATGACTTTGTCAATCTCAAGGTATATCTCAGAGGTGCTCACAGAGATAAGGTGTGCATATGTGCGTTTGTATGATGAGTATATGTGAGCGACTCCAATTACTAGTGTTTAAAAAAATTAAGGACCAGACCTGTACTTTCTCCGTCTCACAATATAAGACATTTTTAAGCTATATGTTAGATCGCAAAAAAGCGAAAATACAAATATGAACATGGTTTCACGTGCATCCACGTGAATAGTTGAAGGAAATATGCCCTAGAGGCAATAATAAAGTTATTATTTATTTCCTCATATCATGAAAAATGTTTATTATTCATGCTAGAATTGTATTAACCGGAAACATGATACATGTGTGAATACATAGACAAACTTAATGTCACTAGTATGCCTCTACTTGACTAGCTCATTAATCAAAGATGGTTATGTTTCCTAACCATAGACATGTGTTGTCATTTGATTAACGGGATCACATCATTAGGAGAATGATGTGATTGACTTGACCCATTCTATTAGCTTAGCACTTGATCGTTTAGTATGTTACTATTGCTTTCTTCATGACTTATACAAGTTCCTACAACTATGATATTATGCAACTCCCGTTTATCGGAGGAACACTTTGTGTGCTACCAAACGTCACAACGTAATTGGGTGATTATAAAGGAGCTCTACAGGTGTCTCCGAAGGTACATGTTGAGTTGGCGTATTTTGAGATTAGGTTTTGTCACTCCAATTGTCGGAGAGGTATCTCTGGGCCCTCTCGGTAATGCACATCACTATAAGCCTTGCAAGCAATGTAGCTAATGAGTTAGTTATGGAATGATGCATTAAATAACGAGTAAAGAGACTTGCCGGTAACGAGATTGAACTAGGTATTGACATACCAACAATCGAATCTCGGGCAAGTAACATACCGATGACAGAGGGAACAACGTATGTTGTTATGCGGTTCGACCGATAAAGATCTTTGTAGAATATGTAGGAGCCAATATGGGCATCCATGTTCCGCTATTGGTTATTGACCAGAGAAATGTCTCGGTCATGTCTACATAGTTCTCGAACCCATAGGGTCCGCATGCTTAACGTTCGTTGACGATATAGTATTATATGAGTAATGTATGTTGGTGACCAAATGTTGTTCGGAGTCCCGGATGAGATCACAGACATGACGAGGAACTCCGGAATGGTCCGGAGATGAAGTTTAATATATGGGATAATGTTGTTTGGTCCCCGGAAGGGTTCCGGAATTCACCGGAAGGGGTTCCAGACGTTTCCCGAAATGTTTGGGCACGAGAACACGTTATTTGGACCAAAGGGGAAAGCCCACAAGGTTTTTGGAAAGTGCAAAAGGAAGTTTTGCGGAGTCCAGGGGCCAGACGCCAGGGTCCCTGGCATCTGGGTCCAGACGCCGGGAACCCTGGCGTCTGGCCCTGGAGTCCGAGAAGGACTCTTGCCTTTCGGGTGAAACCGACTTTGTGGAGGCTTTTACTCCAAGTTTCGACCCCAAGGCTCAATATATAAATAGAGGGGCAGGGCTAGCACCAAAGACACATCAAGAAACACCAAGCCGTGTGCCGGCAACCCTGTCCCCTCTAGTTTATCCTCCGTCATAGTTTCGGTAGTGCTTAGGCGAAGCCCTGCGGAGATTGTTCTTCACCAACACCGTCACCACGCCGTCGTGCTGCCGGAACTCATCTACTACTTTGCTTGTCTTGCTGGATCAAGAAGGCGAGGACGTCATCGAGCTGAACGTGTGCTGAACGCGGAGGTGCCGTACGTTCGGTATTTGATCGGGGCGGATCGTGAAGGTGTACGACTACATCAACTGCGTTGATAAACGCTTCCGCTTAGCGATCTTCAAGGGTATGAAGATACACTCTCCCCTCTTGTTGCTATGCATCACCATGATCTTGCGTGTGCGTAGGATTTTTTTTTGAAATTACTACGTTCCCAACAGTGGCATCCGAGCCAGGTTTTATATGTAGATGTTATATGCACGAGTAGAACACAAGTGAGTTGTGGGCGATACAAGTCATACTGCTTACCAGCATGTCATACTTTGGTTCGGCGGTATTGTTGGATGAAGCGGCCCAGACCGACATTACACATACGCTTACGCGAGACTGGTTCTACCGATGTGCTTTGCACACAGGTGGCTGGCGGGTGTTTGTTTCTCCAACTTTAGTTGAACCGAGTATGGCTACACCCGGTCCTTGCGAAGGTTAAAACAACACTAACTTGACGAACTATCATTGTGGTTTGATGCGTAGGTAAGAAGGGTTCTTGCTCAGCCCGTAGCAGCCACGTAAAATTTGCAACAACAAAGTAGAGCACGTCTAACTTGTTTTTGTAGGGCATGTTGTGATGTGATATGGTCAAGACGTGATGCTAGGTCAAGATGTGATGCTATATTTTATTGTATGAGATGATCATGTTTTGTAACCGAAGTTATCGGCAACTGGCAAGAGCCATATGGTTGTGGCTTTATTGTATGAAATGCAAACGCCCTGTAATTGCTTTACCTTATCACTAAGCGGTAGCGATAGTCATAGAAGCAATAGATGGCTTAACGACAACGATGCTACGACGGAGATCAAGGTGTCGCGCCGGTGATGATGGTGATCACGACGGTGCTTCGGAGATGGAGATCACAAGCACAAGATGATGATGGCCATATCATATCACTTATATTGATTGCATGTGATGTTTATCCTTTATGCATCTTATCTTGCTTTGATTGACGGTAGCATTTTAAGATGATCTCTCACTAATTATCAAGAAGTGTTCTCCCTGAGTATGCACCATTGCGAAAGTTCTTCGTGCTGAGACAACACGTGATGTTCGGGTGTGATAGGCTCTACGTTCAAATACAACGGGTGCAAAACAGTTGCACACGCGGAATACTCAGGTTAAACTTGACGAGCCTAGCATATACAGATATGGCCTCAGAACACGGAGACCGAAAGGTCGAACGTGAATCATATAGTAGATATGATCAACATAGTGATGTTCACCATTGAAAACTACTCCATCTCACGTGATGATCGGACATGGTTTAGTTGATTTGGATCACGTGATCACTTAGATGACTAGAGAGATGTCTGTCTAAGTGGGAGTTCTTTAGTAATATGATTAATTGAACTTAAATTTATCATGAACTTAGTACCTGATAGTATTTTGCTTGTCTATGTTTGTTGTAGATAGATGGCTCATGCTGTTGTTCCATTGAATTTTAATGCGTTCCTTGAGAAAGCTAAGTTGAAAGATGATGGTAGCAATTACATGGACTGGGTCCGTAACTTGAGGATTATCCTCATTGCTGCACAGAAGAATTACGTCCTGGAAGCACCGCTGGGTGCCAGGCCTACGGCAGATGCAACTGACGACGTTAAGAACGTCTGGCAGAGCAAAGCTAATGACTACTCGATAGTTCAGTGTGCCATGCTTTACAGCTTAGAATCGGGACTTCAACGACGTTTTGAACGTCATGGAGCATATGAGATGTTCCAGGAGTTGAAGTTAATATTTCAAGCAAATGCCCGGATTGAGAGATATGAAGTCTCCAATAAGTTCTATAGCTGTAAGATGGAGGAGAATAGTTATGTTAGTGAACATATACTCAAAATGTCTGGGTATAATAATCACTTGATTCAACTGGGAGTTAATCTTCCTGATGATAGTGTCATTGACAGAATTCTTCAATCACTGCCACCAAGCTACAAGAGCTTCGTGATGAACTATAATATGCAAGGGATGGACAAGACTATTCCTGAGCTCTTCGCAATGCTAAAGGCTGCGGAGGTAGAAATCAAGAAGGAGCATCAAGTGTTGATGGTCAATAAGACCACCAGTTTCAAGAAAAAGGGTAAAGGGAAGAAGAAGGGGAACTTCAAGAAGAACAGCAAGCAAGTTGCTGCTCAAGAGAAGAAACCCAAATCTGGACCTAAGCCTGAGACTGAGTGCTTCTACTGCAAGCAGACTGGACACTGGAAGTGGAATTGCCCCAAGTATTTGGCGGATAAGAAGGATGGCAAGCTGAACAAAGGTATATATGATATACATGTTATTGATGTCTACCTTACTAATGCTCGCAGTAGCACCTGGGTATTTGATACTGGTTCTGTTGCTAATATTTGCAACTCGAAACAGGGACAACGGATTAAGCAAAGATTGGCTAAGGACAAGGTGACGATGCGTGATGGAAATGGTTCCAAAGTCGATGTGATCGCGGTCGGCACGCTACCTCTACATCTACCTTCGGGATTTGTTTTAGACCTAAATAATTGTTATTTGGTGCCAGCGTTGAGCATGAACATTATATCTGGATCTTGTTTGATGCGAGACGGTTATTCATCTAAATCAGAGAATAATGGTTGTTTGGTGCGGTGGATCTTGCAATACTGCTTATCGGAGCCCCCGGCTTATCGGCAGCCACCAAGGCCCGGCAAGCAACACACCCGGCAACCTCCTTGCCGGGGTCACTCGCCTTGGGTTTCTTGGTGGCGCCGGTATCATCAGACCCCTCGACGGCAAGCGCGGTCTTGCCCTTGCGCTTCCTGTTACGGCGCCGGCCCTTCTTCTCCGGGGTGGCGGTATCATCCGTGGAGTCGGTTTCCGTGACGGCGTCTTCGTCGGGGTACTTCCTTCCCTCTTCAATGCGAGCGCACCGATCGGCTAGAACATAAGCTCGGCCACATCCTTGACCTTGTTCATCACCAGCTCCTCACACATATTGCGATTGCGCACATTCTGATGGAATGCATTGATCACGGCGGCAGGATGAACGCCGGGAATGTTGTACTGCACTCGGCTGAACCTTTGGATGTACTTACACAAGTTTTCTCCTTCTTTCTAGGGGATGATGTGCAAGTCGCTCGCCTGGCCATGAGCTTGGTGGCCTCCAATAAAGGTGCCAACAAACTCATCACACAGATCCGCCCAAGAAGAAATGGAGTCCACCAGCAAGTGCATCAACCATGACATAACATTAGGCTTGAGTGCCAACGGAAAGTAATTGGCAAGCACCTTATCGTCGCGGGCCCCAGCAGCTTGCATCGCGATGGTGTAGATGCTGAGGAACTCCGACGGGTGAGTCTTGCCGTTGTACTTCTCGCCAACGTCGGGCATGAACGTGCGGTGGGGGGGCCACTGGAACTGCCGCAGCTCACGGGTGAAGGCCGGACAACCCACCTCGTAGGGCAGGCCACCGTAGCTTCCCGGTGATGGGTGGTCCGTAGTGGGCCCTTCCCGCCTGTCCGACTGGTGGCGCGCGTCATGCCGGCGCTCGATGGTGGTTCGAGCGTCTTCATGAGCTCGCTCCTGAAGAACTTGGCGTTGGTCGCGGTGGGTTCGTGGGTCGGACGACGCTATGGAGATATCATCACGAGCGTCGTCGCGACGGACCGACACCCGCGGTGGCCGGTATGGAGGAGGGGAGTGCATCGTGGCTGCATTGACTCCGGCCCAACCTCCGCTGGCGTGCGGTGGCTCGACGGAGCGACGGCCTACGGGTCCCGCCGGCCGCAACTCATCATTGTTAGCGATGCCGACGAGGCTCCGGACGGTGGCCCTCCATTCGTCAAGCTTCTCCGTAGCAGGAGGAAAGTCGAGGAGTAGCTGCGCGCGTGCTAGGGCTTCTGCTAGCGTGGGCGGCGGTGAAAGCTGTGTGGACCGCGATGCGCTTTGACTTCTAACCGCGTTAGAAGGGGCCCCATCATGGCCCCGCAGCCGTCCTCCACCTCTGCCAGCACCTCAGCGCGCATGCTGGTCTTACACATCATGTGAAGGGCACATGGGACTCTTCCCAGGGTGGCGCCCAGGGTCACCAGTAGGGCGGCACTGCTCATCGCGCACGACCTGAGAAGAGCGCGTCGTGGGCGCCGGTGTTGGTGTCTTGGAGGTCGCCGCGCCGCCGTCTGGCGGCACGACGATGCCCCTGGAGGGTCTCG
>NC_041381.1:101485054-101552224 GCF_002162155.2 Triticum dicoccoides | reverse complement strand
CGTCTCTGGAGCTCGCGAGCGTGGCTCGTCGCTTGGCGTATGAACGACACCGCTCACTAGGCCTAGACTGCCAAGGTGATGTGGATGTTCGCGGGCCGTGCCACGGGTTCTCTTCGCGACTGGCCCGCTACTGGTCTGCACCGGTACTGGCAGTCCGGTCCTGGATGAACTGATCGCCGTGGTCATCTTCTTCTTAGGAGCCATGGCGATGAAGAACTGCTAGGCCAACTACAGGACCAGATTCTCACAATTGCGCGCCCCCTACCTAGCGCGCCAAAGATGGGATCACGAGGATCCCTTATACGGTTGCGGGGCGCGGGATTGTGAGAAGAGCAGGATTAGTAACCAGCACAAGGATCGTTTACCCAGGTTTGGGCTGTGAGGAACGCGTAAAACCCTAGTCCTGCTTTCGTGGATGCATTGAGTGTTTCTGAGCTCTTGAACTAGCTACGGTGTCTGCGTGGTTCAAAAGAGCCAAATGCCTCTCCAGTACGCCATGGGCCTCCTTTTATAGTCGAAAGGGGCTGCCATAGTGGCACACAGGAGGTGGAAAGGCCTACAGTGCTATGAGCTTATCGCTCATATTATAGGACAAGGCGCATTTAATGCATAGCTTAGGTGTCCTCTTGCTTTATCGGGGACGGGAGCAAGGCCCGTCCCGTCCATCGCCGCTCCTCCTCGCTTCGACACGCGCCCTGGCCAGTGATGCATGCGGCACCATGTAGGCAGGCAAGCAGCTGAGGTGGCGCGGTGGTGGAGCCTCCACGAAGATCTGCATTCCGCCACGCAGGCATGTGCTGAGTTGGCCTGGAAGCTGCATGTTGCCACGCAGGTGCCTGCATAGCTGGTTGGGCTGGCAGCTACATGTGAACAGCGGTGGAGACTTGGTCGGTGCGGGCCTAGTAGTGGCCCCGCTGACGCCCTTGGCAAGGGCCTTGCCGGGTGGCCCAGCAAGGGTCTTGCCGCGGCACGCTATCGTCTCGGCAAGGGTCTTGCTAGGGATCTTGCGGGTTTCCTCGACAAGGATCTTGTCGAGGATCGTTACCTTCCAATCCTCATCTGATCTTGAATATTCTTTGTCTTCACAAGATCCGTATGCCACGATGGAGGTGCCTCCCGAGCCTTGGCCCAACGTAGTTGATGGTGTTGTAGACCGTGGGTTCGAGGGTGGCTCACTCTGCTGGTGTGGGCGAGCCGCCCCGGCAAGGGGCTTGCCGGGGCTGCTGAGGCTGCCCCGGCAAGGCTCTTGCCAGGGAAACCTGCTTCGTCCATCTGCTCTCTGTGGTCTCGGTCTTTGGCGTTGCGCTGATTGTCTTGTGCCTTCGGCTTCTCTCCGGCTCCCCTCCTTTGCCCTACTATGTGCGGTCGTGCCGCGTGGCTCTGACTGCTCGTGCACAAGTAAAGGGGTCAAAAGGAGAGCCCCTACTTTTGTACACCGACACCTCCACCCTCCACTCATTTTACTCTTACGTCCACACCCACTTTCATCGCACCATTGCTGATCTTCAAGCGGACAACGGAAAAGAATTTGATAATCTCACCATTGGCCACCTTCTCTCCACTCACGACACCATCTTTCGCCTTAAATGCCCATATACATCCCAACAAAACGGTCGAGCAGAACGTGTACTTCGCACCCTCAATGAGAGTGTTCGCGCATTTCTTTTTCATGCACACATGCCCACTAGGTTCTGGCCAGATGCTCTCGCTACTTCCACACTTCTTCTTAACATCTGGCCTTGCAAACCACGCTGAAGCTATACCCCTCATCATCTCCTATTCGGGTATCCTCCATCCTATGCCGATCTTCACGTCTTTGGTTGCCTATGCTACCCCAACATAACCGCCACAGCTCCACACAAACTTGCCCATCGGTCTCCCGCCTGTGTGTTCCTTGGTTATCAACCCAACACCAAAGGCTTTAGTTGCTACGACCCCTTCTCTCGTCGGGTGTTCGTCTCGTGGCACATTTATTTTAACGAGGCTGTTTTTCCTTTTGAGCAGGTCACTTCAACAACGGTGACACCTCCGGAGACCGGCCCTCGTCGGTCGCGTGGCGCCCTTGCGCTACATGTGCCGCGGCCGCCTGCCCCCTCGGTAGCCCGTCCGGTTCTCCTGACCGGACCCTCCTCGCCGGTTGTGGTACAGTCGGCCTCGTCTTCGTCGGTCCAGGAGGCACCGACCTCCTCCCCACTGGCCTCGGCTCCAGCACACGCAGGCGTGACGGCCTCTTCATCACCTTTGGCCCTCACCTCCCCCGCGGCATCACCCCTTGCGTGTTCCTCCATGCCGGCTGCGGTCTCGCTTGTCGATTCGTCGCTTTGGGCGCCTTCTACGCTAGCTGCAGCCTCACCGCCGCTTCGTCGTCCCTGCCTGCGGTCTGACCCATGGACCAGTCGTTGCCACCCATGGCTCCGCCTGCGGACTCATCGCCGCCACCTTCTGTGACTTCACCGACGGCCTCGCCCGTTGCCTCGGTGTCTGCGGCCTCGTCGCCACTGCTCTCTGCAGCCTCGCCGGTAGCTGCCTTGGTGCCTGCGAACCCCTTAGTGGCTTCGGCCTCTACGCCAGCTGTTGTGGCTCCACCGCACCGACGGTCTCAGCTCCCGCCTCCGCCACCTCATCATTCTATGGTGACGCATGCTAAGGATGGCATCCATTAGCCGAACCCTCGCTACCACAACCTTAGTGTGACGGCCATCTCTCTGGTACCGCACTCGGTGCGCTCCGCATTGAGCGACCCGCATTGGCTCGCGGCCATGCGCGCCAAGTATGATGCTCTCGTCTCCAACAAGACATGGACGCTGGTGTTGGAGATATGCCCTATAGGCAATCATGTATGATGATATTTCCTGTGTGTTTATGAATAAAGATAGTCCTTGGATGTAATCAATGATACTTGTTGGCAAGTACGTGACTTGTCTGTGAGATCTTGTGTTGTATGATACATCCTAAATTGTCCCTAGTCGCAAGTGACATGTGGGCATACGTCAGACTAGACTAGCATATGACACGGTGGATGGCTTGGTCTCACTAGCCATGGAGCATTGGATGCTAACCGGATAATATGGACTCGGAAGGATCTGGTCGGATTCGACGTAGTCGAATCCGAGTCGAGATAAGGTCTGAGTCGGACAGACCCAACTATGAGACGCAGTGATATGTCATTTGTGAGTCTCTAGTACAACATACGTTCTATGTCCTAAAACCTGAGCTGACGCATGTACACGGGATGGTGACAGACTTGCTTTGGGCCGACCAAACGCTACTCCATGACTGGGTAGTTACGAAGGTAGGTTTCGGGTTTGTCCAGTCCCATGCTGCGAGACATGGTCGAGCAAGATGGGATTTGACCTACTACACAACCTTCTTCTTGTAGTCGTTGTTGGGCCTCCAAGTGCAGAGGTTTGTAGGACAGTAGCAAAATTCCCTCAAGTGGATGACCTAAGGTTTATCAATCCGTGGGAGGCGTAGGATGAAGATGGTCTCTCTCAAAAAACCGTGCAACCAAATAACAAAGAGTCTCTTGTGTCCCCAACACACCCAATACAATGGCAAATTGTATAGGTGCACTAGTTCGGCGAAGAGATGGTGATACAAGTGCAATATGGATGGTAATTATAGGTTTTTGTAGTTAGCAAATATAGAAACAGCAAGGTAACTAATGATAAAAGTGAGCGTAAACGGTATTGCAATGCTAGGAAACAAGGCCTACGGTTCATACTTTCACTAGTGCAAGTTCTCTCAACAATAATAACATAACTGGATCATATAACTATCCCTCAACATGTAACAAAGAGTCACTCCAAAGTCACTAATAGCGGAGAACAAACGAAGAGATTATTGTAGGGTAAGAAACCACCTCAAAGTTATCCTTTCTGATCTATCTATTCAAGAGTCCGTAGTAAAATAACATGAAGCTATTCTTTCTGTTCGATCTATCATAGAGTTCGTACTAGAATAACACCTTAAGACACAAATCAACCAAAACCCAAATGTCACGTAGATACTCCAATGTCACCTCATGTATCCGTGGGTATGATTATACGATATGCATCACAATATCTTAGATTCATCTCTTCAACCAACACAAAGTACTTCAATGAGTGACCCAAAGTTTCTACCGGAGAGTCAAGACAAAAACGTGTGCCAACCCCTATGCATAAGTTCACA
The DNA here is from genome assembly GCF_002162155.2 of Triticum dicoccoides. NCBI lineage: Eukaryota > Viridiplantae > Streptophyta > Magnoliopsida > Poales > Poaceae > Triticum > Triticum dicoccoides. The sequence continues at coordinate 101,548,051 of NC_041381.1, read as the reverse complement.
AGGTCACTGAACCCGCAAGTTGATCACCAAAACATACATCAAGTAGATCACGTGAATATCCCATTCACCACAGATAAGCACATGCAAGACATACATCCAGTGTTCTCAGATCCTTAAAGACTCAATCCGATAAGATGACTTCAAAGGGAAAACTCAATCCATTACAAGAGAGTAGAGGGGGAGAAACATCATAAGATCCAACTATAATAGCAAAGCTCGTGATACATCAAGATCGTGCCGAATCAAGAACACGAGAGAGAGAGAGATCAAACACATAGCTACTCGTACATACCCTCAGCCCCGAGGATGAACTACTCCCTCCTCGTCATGGAGAGTGCCCGGATGATGAAGATAGCCACCGGTGATGGATTCCCCCCTCTGACAGGGTGCCGGAACGGGCTCCCGAGAGGTTTTTGGTGGCTACAGAGGCTTGCGGCGGCGGAACTCCCAATCTATTGTGCTCCTCGATGTTTTTAGGGTATATGGAGATATATAGGCGAAAGAAGTCGGTCGGGGGAGCCACGAGGGCCCACGAGGGTGGGGGCGCACCTAGGGGGTAGGGCGCGCCTCCCTGCCTTGTTGCTTCCCCTATGTGCACTCCAAGTCTCCTGGATTGCTTCCGTTCCAAAAATAACTCTCCCAAAGGTTTCATTCCGTTTGGACTCCGTTTGATATTCCTTTTCTTCGAAACACTGAAATAGGCAAGAAAACAACAATATGGGCTGGGCCTCCGGTTAATAGGTTAGTCCCAAAAATGATATAAAAGTGCTTAATAAAGCCCATAAACATCCAAAACAGATAATATAATAGCATGAATGCTTCATAAATTATAGATACATTGGAGACGTATCAGCATTCCCAAGCTTAATTCATGCTCGTTCTCGAGTAGGTAAATGATAAAAGAAAGAATTTATGAAGTGTGAATGCTAGTAGGTGCACAAGTTTGATCAACGATAATTTCAATCACGTTTTCTAGCATCATTATATGTCATAATAGTAGCTCATCTCATAAAACTTTTCATGATCAAGTAACAAGCTATTCAAATGTTAAAGCATAGACCATAAACTTTCTTGAAAACTAGCAAACTATGTTCTCAGTCATCAAACAATTGCAATTCATCTTATTTTCAGGAAGGGTCTATGTAAGAGCTTTGATTTAGCAAATCCCACATACTCAACTATCATATAGTATTCCATGATTGCTACCACTCAAAGCATATTTTTAAAACAAATAGCATCGATCGAACACATAGAAAGATAGGGGCTTAATGTTTCGCCTCCCAACTTACTTATCATATAGATAATTGTCAACAATAATAATTCATGATCAAATATATTTGAATGTCCATATATGCTTAGATATTTCCCCATCACATGATGCTTGCCAACTAAATAGTAGGTTGGAATGAGAAAGAATACTACTGACTCTTGCATAAAAGTAAAAGATAGGCCCTTCGCAAAGGGAAGCAGGGATTTGCAGAGGTGCCAGAGCTCGATTTTAAAATAGAGATGAATAATTTTGAGAGGTATGCTTTCATTGTCAACATAACAACCAGGGGTTCCCAGTTTCTTCCATACTGGATACATTATAGGCGGTTCCCAAACAGAATGGTAAAGTTTTTACTCCCCCTCCACCAACAATCATCAATCCATGGCTTGCCCGACACAACGGGTGCCTCCAACTAACATCAATCCTGGGGGAGTTTTGTTTGCAATTATTTTGATTTGATTTTGATATTTTGATCATGGGACCGGGCATCACAGTTACCAGCCATTTTTCTCGTGAATGATGAGCGGAGTCCACTCATCATGAGAATAACCCACCTAGCATGGAAGATACTGACAGCCCCTAGTCGCTACATGAGCGATTCTGGCATACAAAACAGATTATTATTTGAAGGTTTAGAGTTTGGCACATGCAAATTTACTTGGAACGGCAGGTAAATACCGCATAAAGGTAGGTATGGTGGACACTCATGGAAGAAACTTGGTTCAAGGAATTTGAATGCACAAGCAGTATTCCCGCTTAGTACAGATATTTTGGCTAGCAAAGGATTCTAAATAGCAAGCACCACATGTTGGAGGATCTATAACAATATAACTTCTGTACAAATATACACAAGCATAACTCATTACGTTGTCTTCCATGTCCAACTTGAACTAATTTGCTCAGGTTTGAAAATGATTAATAGGGCTCACAATCATAGAAGATGTCCAAGATAGTATATTTATATGTGAAATCTCTCTTCCTTCAATATTCTTTCATGAATTGTTCAAATGACCAATACAGTGTTTGCTAACCTTCAACAAATTTACCACCTCTACTTCTCAGATGTGAAGTCATTACTCCCAATGGGGTAAGCATATGAAACATATATAATTTCATATTTATGACATTCGACTCACTCAACCATTTACTCATAGGATATAAATGAAGCACACGAGTAAATGACAAACTACTCCAAAAAGATATAAGTGAAGATCAATGAGTAGTTGAATAATTATGTAACTATGTGAAGAATCTCTCTCATTTAAGAATTTCAGATCTTGGTATTTTATTCAAAGAGAAAGCAAAACAAAAGAAAATAAAATGACGCTACATATCATGTGGTGAATAAAAATATAGCTCCAAGTAAAGTTACCGATGAACGAAGACGAAAGAGGGGATGCCTTCCGGGGCATCCCCAAGCTTAGGCTCTTGGTTGTACTTGAATATTACCTTGGGGTGCCCTGGGCATCCCCAAGCTTAGGCTTTTTCCACTCCTTATTCCATAGTCCATAGAATCTTTACCCAAAACTTGAAAACTCCACAACACAAAACTCAACAGAAAACTCGTAAGCTCCGTTAGTATAAGAAAATAAAGCACCACTTAGGTACTATTGTGAACTCATTCTAAATTCATATTTGTGTAACATCTAATGTATTCCAACTTCTCTATGGTTCATACCCTCCGATACTACTCATAGATTCATCAAAATAAGCAAACATCACACGAAAACAGAATCTGTCAAAAACAGAATAGTCTGTAGTAATCTGTATCATTCGAATACTTCTGTAACTCCAAAACTCCTACCAAATTAGGAAGACCTAAGCAATGTGTGTAAAAATCCCGAGCAAAAATAATAAGATGAAAAGAACGTTTCTGTGAATTATCAAAACTAATTTACTGGTAGCAAAAGTTTCTGATTTTCAGCAGGATCAACACAACTATCACCGTAAGCTATCCTAAAGGTCTTACTTGGCACTTTATTGAAAAAAAACTATAAAACATGATTAATACAGTAGCATAATCATGAGGACACACAAAAACAGTAAAAGTAAACATTGGGTTGTCTCCCAACAAGCACTTTTCTTTAATGCCTTTCTAGCTAGGGATGATGATGACAATGATGCTCACATAAAAGATAAGAATTGAAACATAATGGGAGCATCATGAAGCATATTACTAGCACATTTATGTCTAACCCTCTTCCTACGCATAGGGATTTTGTGAGCAAACAACTTATGGGAACAATAATCAACTAGCATGGGAAGGTAAAACAAGCATAGCTTCAAGACTTTCAACACATAGAGAGGAAACTTGATATTATTGCAATTCCTACAAGCATATGTTCCTCCCTCATAATAATTTTCAGTAGCATCATGAGTGAATTCAACAATATAACCAGCACCTAAAGAATTCTTTTCATGATCTACTTGCATAGGAAATTTACTACTCTCCACATAAGCAAAATTCTTCTCATTCGGAATAGTGGGAGTATCATAAGAGACTCGAATACTATAAATTGTTTCTATATTAAAAGAGTAATGTTCAGAAAAAAGGTAATCATAATCATGACAAGTTTTATAAATATAATCATCACTACCTTTTATATCATAAGTTTCATCACAATAATCATCATAAGTAGCAACTTTGTTCTCATCATAATCAATTGAAACCTCTTCCAAAATAGTGGATTGATCAATAAACGAAGTCATGACCTCTCCAAATCCACTTTCATATTCATCACAATAAGATTCAACATCCTCCAAAATAGTGGTATCATTACTTCCTAAAGTTGACACTCTTCCAAACCCACTTTCATCAATATAACCATCATAAATAGGAGGCATGCTATCATCATAATAAATTTGCTCATCAAAACTTGGGAGTCTAAAAATATCATATTCATTAAACGTAGCATGCCCATGCTTGGGACAAACATTAATTGCAGAAAATATATTCTCAAATATGTCATTCTCATCAAACATAGCATCCCCAAGCTTTGGCCTTTTCATATCATAAGCATAATCACTCTCATCATTAATAGTATGGATAGCACCAATAGTATAGCAATTATCATCATCACAGTGAGTTGTAGGAGTAACATCATTTGGGAGGGATACCTTTCTACCTTTGCTTCTCCATCTTTTCTTTTTCTTCTTCACATCTTGTGTGGGTTTAACCCTCTTTTTTGAGCTCCTTATTAATGAGATTGGTTGAATAGAAGGCTCCTCCTCGTTACCTGATTCATCATAAGAAATAATAGGAGGATATTGGGAAGTCTCTTCCCTTTTAGTATTCTCTTCATCTTCTATTTTCTTTCTTTTCTTTATGTAATTGGCAATATAAGGATTTTCAATGCAATTCACCGCACAATACATATAAATTTCCTCTAGATCAATATCAAGAAATTTCTTAAGATTAAATTCTGGAATATGCTTAGTTGCATGTTTCAATTCTTCATAACCCAAAAGCAAACTAAGTTCATTATGATGTGTAAGGGAAATTAGGTCATCACAATTTTGGGACACGATTTGATCATGAAACAATTTCCATCGGAGATTTAAATGACCATGTTCATTACAAAGTTCACAAGTATGGTAAAGATATTTTAAATTTTCAGCACTCACATTTAGCCTTTCTTGCAACCATTTAGTTTCTAAATGCTTATGCCTCTTGCAATATCTATCTTCCCTATTTGTTGTGTACTTGCAAACCCAATACACTCCACAAAAATCGACATGCTTATAAGAGACATTTCCATCATAACTAGTGCAATCATGATTAGTACTATGGATATTCAAAGAGTTCATACTAACAACATTGCAATAATGCTCATCATTCATAGATTTAGTTCCAAACATTCCATAGACTTCTTCTTCTAGCACTTGAGCACAATTTTACTTTTCATCATACTTATGAAAGATATTAAAAAGATGAAGCATATGAGACAAACTCAATTCCATTTTTTTGAAATTTTCTTTTATAAACTAAACTAGTGATAAAACAAGAAACAAAAAGATTCAATTGCAAGATCTAAAGATATACCTTCAAGCACTCACCTCCCCGGCAATGCCGCCAGAAAAGAGCTTGATGTCTACTACACAACTTTCTTCTTGTAGACGTTGTTGGGCCTCCAAGTGCAGTGGTTTGTAGGACAGTAGCAGATTTCCCTCAAGTGGATGACCTAAGGTTTATCAATCTGTGGGAGGCGTAGGATTAAGATGGTCTCTCTCAAACAACCCTACAACCAAATAACAAAGAGTCTCTTGTGTCCCCAACACACCCAATACAATGGTAAATTGTATATGTGCACTAGTTCGGCGAAGAGATGGTGACACAAGTGCAATATGTATGGCAGATATAGGTTTTTGTAATCTGAAAATATAAAAACAGCAAGGTAACTAATGATAAAAGTGAGTGTAAACGGTATTGCAATGCTAGGAAACAAGGCCTAGGGTTCATACTTTCACTAGTGCAAGTTCTCTCAACAATAATAACATAACTGGATCATATAACTATCCCTCAACATGCAACAAAGAGTCACCCCCAAGTCACTAATAGCGGAGAACAAACGAAGAGATTATTGTAGGGTACGAAAGCACCTCAAAGTTATCCTTTCTGATCTATCTATTCAAGAGTCCGTAGTAAAATAACACGAAGCTATTCTTTCCGTTCGATCTATCATAGAGTTCGTACTAGAATAACACCTTAAGACACAAATCAACCAAAACCCTAATGTCACCTAGATACTCCAATGTCACCTCAAGTATCTGTGGTTATGATTATACGATATGCATCACACAATCTCAGATTCATCTATTCAACCAACACAAAGAACTTCAAAGAGTGCCCCAAAGTTTCTACCGGAGAGTCAAGACGAAAACGTGTGCCAACCCCTATGCATAAGCTCACAAGGTCACTGAACCCGCAAGTTGATAACCAAAAAACACATCAAGTAGATCACGTGAATATCCCATTGTCACCACAGATAAGCACATGCAAGACATACATCAAGTGTCCTCAAATCCTTAAAGACTCAATCCGATAAGATAACTTCAAAGGGAAAACTCAATCCATTACAAGAGAGTAGAGGGGGAGAAACATCATACGATCCAACTATAATACCAAAGCTCACGATTCATCAAGATCGTGCCGAATCAAGAACATGAGAGAGAGAGATCAAACACATAGCTACTGGTATATACCCTCAGCCCCGAGGGTGAACTACTCCCTTCTCGTCATGGAGAGTGCCGGGATGATGAAGATGGCCATTGGTGATGGATTCCCCCTCTGGCAGGGTGCCGGAACGGGCTCCCGAGAGGTTTTTGGTGGCTACAGAGGCTTGCGGCAGCGGAACTCCCGATCTATTGTGCTCCTCGATGTCAGGTGAACTACTCCCCCCTTGTCATGGAGAGCGCCGGAATGATGGAGATGGCCATTGGTGATGAATTCCCCCTCTGGCAGGGTGCCGGAACGGGCTCCCGAGAGGTTTTTGGTGGCTACAGAGGCTTGCAGCAGCGGAATTCCCGATCTATTGTGCTCCTCGATGTTTTTAGGGTATATGGAGATATATAGGCGAAAGAAGTCGGTCAGGGGAGCCACGAGGGGCCCACGAGGGTGGGGGGTGCGCCCAGGGGGTAGGGCGCGCCTCCCTGCCTCGTTGCTTCCCCTACGTGCACTCCAAGTCTCCTGGATTGCTTTCGTTCCAAAAATAACTCTCCCGAAGGTTTCATTCCGTTTGGACTCTGTTTGATATTCCTTTTCTTCGAAACACTAAAATAGGCAAGAAAACAGTAATATGGGTCGGGCCTCCGGTTAATAGGTTAGTCCCAAAAATGATATAAAAGTGCTTAGTAAAGCCCATAAACATCCAAAACAAATAATATAATAGCATGAATGCTTCATAAATTATAGATACGTTGGAGACGTATCACCCTTCCGATCAGGAGAGATATACTCTGGGCCCCTCGTGTGATCCGACCAGGATAAGCATGGCCATGCGACAAGGATTATGAGATAATCCGGATAGTGGTCGGTATCACTGGAACGAGAAAGAGGTTGGGCTAGCACAAGGAGGACAGTCTCACCTTGAGCCTGACAACATATATCATGAGGCAAAGGGAACAGAAGTGTGACACATTGTACAGGTTCGCCTAACCAGCTTCATAGTCTGCTTGGTGGTCGGCACGCATTGCTAGAGGCCGCTACCAACCGTGCAGGTCGCAGGTGATCTGAACTGTGACCAAGCCGACTTGAACCTAAGGGGTTGCGCGTTTAAGGGAAGTAACCTACGAGGTCGGTTCGTAGGACACTGGTCGAATGTGATCCGAACTGGACTTGGAACGGGACTGAGTAGACTTTGTGCTTTAGGGTCCGTGCGAGGCCCAAGTGTTGAGCCTGCGATGGACGCCTATATAAAGTGGAGGTACGGCACACTCATAGGGGTTGATCGCTTCGGCACTGTCCCTAGGGTTTCCATGTGTTTCGAATAGCCACCTCCACTCGCCGTCGGTTGTGTGATTGGACCTAGCAGTCCGCCGCACGACGTTCCTCCTACACGCGCATATACCGTTAGAGGCGGTGCACTTGCGCTGCTCCGGCGAACCTGTTCGTGGGATCCGATCTGCTACATGGGATACCGACAAGGAGGAGACGACTCCAAGGATGCGAGGCGACTCCAGGAATGCGCTGCCTCAACTCTACTTCTGCTGCACGGCACTGCGCGTCTAGTGGTAATGATCTGTGATCCATCTCAAGTAGCATGTTCTTGGTTGTTCTGCGCGTAGGAAATTTTATTTTGAAGTCGACGCACCCTACCGTAGATCCCAACAGTGGTATCAGAGCCTCTGCTATAGGATTTGGATTCGGATCGTATGCATATTAGATATGTGGAGGCGGCAGATGAGATCTGTTGTCGTTGATGAGATCGGCTGTGTGCACAGTTGATGAGATCAACTGCACATGGGGATTGATGTGGCTATGTTTTCTGATGATCAGAGTCGATAAGGTCGTGACACAACCTACCCGTACTGGTCGGTATCCGTCATCGGGGTTAACAGTGAAACGTAAATCCGAATCGGTACCGCCATGTGCGTAGCGCTTTGTATTTCGTACACGATCACTCAAACCGGTAGAATGTGATTCTATGCATAACTTTATTTTGCAGGGTTTGATGTGAATAGTATGGCTCATGTGTATGTGATGCATGTGTGCAAATTATACATGGCCTGCGTGTCATGTTTGTCAGCCGGCAGGAGCGAAAGTGATGTCATTATAATGTATAACGACTTGCATGTCGACTTGTGACTCTATGTAAAATTCATTACTAGTTGTAGTAGTTGGATAATAGAGATCAGGTTGGTGACTTGGCGTCCCGGCGTGACAAACAAGATGGAGTTCCTAGATGGTCATCGGAGTCGGAGCCGACCTAGAAGAACATCCATGAAGGAGCCATACTATTTCACAATATGTGTTTATTTGTGATTGTTATGCTTCTTTGTTTCTATGCATGTTAGAATGGTAGAAAGATCCCTCATGAATATCAAGCGAATTGCCATCCCCGATGTTGCACCTTCGCACGTCAAGTACGTCTAGTAGTGGGCTCATAAAATTGGGGTGCTGCCGGATGTCCTTGAACTGAAGGGTTCGTGTCGGACACGGACATGCACTGCATCATCTTAACTTGACAAGGCTATCAAAATGGTTTTGGGCCTTGTGGCAAAGAAGGTTGGGAGCCAGGGTATGAGATACCTTCCCGACCGACAGGAGTCGTATATATAGAGATACGATTAGCAAGGAGTTGCTTACTGTATATGTACGTTGGCTACAGTGATGCTAAAGCACACTAGTCGCATGCGCTAGTCGGATCCTGAATCACTGAGAGTTTGCGGAGGGATGCTAACTTAAGTGGGAGTATTTCAGTTTAGGCTTGAATTACTCTACATAAACACATTGCTTAGTGACTGCATATTTTCTGTTGTAGATCAATGGCACCACCTGCTCAACCTAACTTTGCATTGAAATTAATTCTGGAAAAGGATAAACTGAATGGAACAAACTTTACCACCTGGTATAGAAATCTGAGAATTGTTCTCAAGCACAATAAAAAGAAACATGTTCTAGAGGATCCACTTCCAGAGGAATCTGCTGATAATGCTAATGCCACAACTAAGAATGCCTACTAGAAACTCATTGATGAATCAACGGAGATCAGTTGTCTGATGCTGGCTTGTATGGAGCCCGATTTGCAACAGCATTTCAAAAATGTTGAGGCTTACGATATGATTGAGAGTCTCAAGAGCATGTTTCAGACACAGGCTAGGACCGAAAGGTTAAACTTAAACTTCTGGTGATCCTTGATGGATTGCAAGTTGAAGGAAGGTGAGCCGCTGAGCCCACATGTGATCAAGATGATCGGATATGTGCAAGCTTTGGATCGTTTGGGCTTCCCGCTCTTGGATGAGCTTGCTACAGATGTAGTTCTGGGTTCTCTTCCGCCCAGCTATGGGACGTTCATCTCTAACTATCATATGCATGGCATGGATAAGAAGCTCACTGAATTGCATGGGATGCTCAAAGTGGCAGAGCAGGATATTAAGAAAGGCACGCATCAAGTGTTGATGGTGTAGAAATCGGCTAAGTTCAAGAAGAGTTGGGTAAAGAAAAAGGCTAAGGCAAAGGGCACAGAGACGGTAACCTCTGACGCTGCGCCGAAGTCTGGACCAGACTCGAAGACCATTTTCTATCATTGCAAGGAAACTGGTCAGGAACTATAGCAAGTGGTTTGCAGAGCATGGCAAGAAGGCCGGAAATGCTTCTTCAGGCAAAGGTACACTTGTTGCATATGTTATAGACATTTACCTTGCTGACATACCTAGTAGCTCTTGGATATTTGATATCGGATCGATTGTTCATATTTGCAACTCGATGCAGGGGCTGGTAAGAACTAGGCGTGTGTCACAAGGGGAGATTGACATCAGAGTCGGCAACAAAGCAAGAGTTGCTGCGTTGGAGGTCGGCACGATGCAGCTCCATGTTCCTTCCGGATTCATTACGGAATTGAATAATTGTTATTACATTCCTCCACTTAGTTGGAACATTATTTCTGCCTCATGTTTGATGAGTCAAGGTTATGAATTCAACTTAAAGGACAATGGTTGTTCGATATTTTTGAATGGTATGTTCCACGGCTATGTACCCAATATTGATGGGCTATTTATATTGAATCTAGAACAGGAACCAGTCTATAACGTGAATGCCAAGAGGCATAAGCCAAATGAGATAAATCTGACATACTTCTGGCATTGCCGGTGTCGGTGTCAAAACCGGCGGATCTCGGGTAGGGGGTCCCGAACTGTGCGTCTAGGCGGATGGTAACAGGAGACAAGGGACACGATGTTTTTACCCAGGTTCGGGCCCTCTCGGTGGAGGTAAAACCCTACTCCTGCTTGATTAATATTGATGCTATGGGTATTACAAGAGTTGATCTACCACGAGATCAGAGAGGCTAAACCCTAGAAGCTAGCCTATGGTATGATTGTTGTTCGTCCCACGGACTAAAACTCTCCGGTTTATATAGACACCGGAGAGGGCTAGGGTTACACAGAGTCGGTTACAATGGAAGGAGATCTTCATATCGTATTGCCAAGCTTGCCTTCCACGCCAAGGAAAGTCCCTATCCGGACACGGGATGGAGTCTTCAATCTTGTATCTTCATAGTCTGGGAGACTGGCCGAAGGTCATAGTCCGGCCATCCGGACACCCCCTAATCCAGGACTCCCTCAGTAGCCCCCGAACCAGGCTTCAATGACGACGAGTCCGGCGTGCAAATTGTCTTCGGCATTGCAAGGCGGGTTCTTCTCCAGCTTCATATACTTGTAGAATAGTGTCCGGCTTCTGATAAATGTTGCGCTCCTTCGCTTCCACGCCCAATAAAGGCCATTTTCCACATGTTGAACGAATGCGAAAAGCTAGGGTATTTTTGCATTTCCCCCCCTAGCGACTTAAATAAGCTGTCTATAAAAGGAGACAGGGACCTAGATCCGAACCACACCATCTTCCCTTCGCAAGCTTTCATCGGAGCACTTTTGACCAAAAAATCCATTCCATCATGGACAGCCGACGCGGCTCCTCCTCTCGCGCTCCCAGCCCCAAGCCTGGGGATTGGGAGAGATGCTCCGTCCCGCATAGTGAACTCGTAGTGCTTCAATCAAAGGGGCTCCTTCCCCCAGCATATATGGTCCCAGTTCGAGCCGGGATCGCCACTTATAGCAGTGGAGAGCAAGAAGAGAGCATCCCCCATCCCTCTCGAGGAGAGCGGGTATGTCTAGTCCCTTATTTAATAAGATGACTCGGTTTTCCAATTCATCCGTTTCTTCGAGGGTTGTTGGAGTTCTACGGCCTCCAGCTACACCACCTCACGCCTGCCTCTATTCTACACATTGCGGGTTTCGTGGCCCTCTGCGAACTGTTTTTAGGTGTTGAGGCCCATTTCGCGTTGTGGAAGAGGTTGTTCTGCCTCGTGCCCCATTCTCAGGAGGGGTCTATTTATCGAGTGGGCGGAGCCGAACTATGGCGCATCGCTGGGACCGGATATCTATCTGGTACCCCAAAGAGGACGTCCGAGGACTGGCCCTCGGAGTGGTTCTATATAGATAACGTCCCCCTGCCGGACCCTATACGGATCGGCCTCCCTGAGTTCAATAATGCTCCGTTAAAGAAGCGCCTGAGCTGGCGCCCGCGGAACCCTCAGAGGGAAACTGACAGGGACGTCCTTTACCTGATGAGCCGGATAAGGTTGTTGGCTCATTCTGGACTGACCATGATCAAGGTCATGGCCATATGCATTACGCGAGGGGTGCAGCCGCTTCAATACAGAGGCCACCCCATGTGGGATTTCAACGGGGAGGACGACGCCACCCGGTGCGGTCGTAAGGGGCCAGATTCGGCCGCCACTTTAACGAGAATTTTATCCGCTTTGTACAAGGGAGAAGAAGAGGAATTCCTCCGTACCAACCCGGAGGGTGGATTCTCCATGTACAATCCTCCAAGTTGGGTAAGCGAACAATTTCACTTATCTACCCGCTTTCGAAATTCCCGTAATTGAGTATTTAGTCTGGTGATATTAACGCAGGAGCTACGCCAGACGGTGAAGGAGATCAACAGCCCTCCCCCGCAGCCCAAGGACCCAGAACGGTCCCTCAATCCTGATTCCCAAGAGGATCCGGACTTATGTGTGGAGTTAATTGATGGGGTGTTTCATCAATTGAGTAAGGACAACACCTTAGTGGCCATTACGACCGACTATTCCGGATTACTTCCAGCCTAGGTAGCCGAGACCGAAGTCCTGGTACTTTGAAGGAGATCCATCCATGCCTTATTTTGAATGCTGTAAACCAATAGTGTTTCATTTTGAAGGGGAAATACTTGAGGCGAAGTGCCAGGCCCGCGGTGGGCAGCCAACAAGGGCCGCTAAAGCCAGGCGGGCGAAAAAGAAGTGCGGGCCAGATCGAGACTCCGGTGCAACTGTACGGCGTGCGAATTTCACGCCTAAGGTCTATGCCCTTAAGTCATTTTAACGCCCATGTTCTCCTTAGGAAGAAGAGAGCCCGCCGGACTATATCCACCGACCAGACTTCAAGGCCGGGTCCGGAAGCGGAGGCGGACACGGGACGTGCGTCGGGCGTTCCTCCGACAGAGGATGCAGACGGGCTATCTACCACCAATTTAGAGGTGGAGAGTGCCATGAACCACAGGCATTGCCGGACTGTTCTTCGGGACGCATGTCTTTCCCCAGAGGCGTTAAACACCTTTAATACAGGAGATGCGTACCTCTGTGCCGCTCGAAATGGTCTAGCCAGGGCCACAGAGCAGTATGTAAAAGACATACGGGTGAGTAAATCTGATAGTTATATATGTCAGTAGCCCCCGAGACTTGAAATAGTTAAGATAACTATTTTAAGTATCATATGTTATGCAGGCTCTTACAGAGAAGAACACGCAACTGTCTCAGGAGTTGGCGGAGTGCAAGGCCCAACTCGAGGCCGCACTGGCCATTTCAGGTATTGGCAAGGAGACCCCCTCAGGTAATCTATGCTCCCAAAAATAATTCCATTGCGAAGTGCGGCATGTGTGCAATGCTGACGATAACAATGTAGATGAGGCCAGAGTAAATCCGGACAAGCAACAACTCCTACGCCAATTAAAGGCTGGCGAGAGCGTGCTTACAAGGGTGAGGCAAGAGAACAACAAATTTCAAGATGCCAATACCCAGCTGGGCGAGGAACTAAAGGATGTTCGTATCCAGCTATCTACTTCTGTAAAGGAAAATCGGCGACTTCGATGCGGCATTTTTAGTAAGTGCTTGAGCGAATTCTAAAAAAAAATCGGTGAAGAAATCGATTGATAGAGCTATGTCTATAGGTCTGCTGACAGGTCATCCTGCGGAGGAAATGCCCGGTTCAACGGGAGACCTTCTTCCCGAGCTGCTGCAACTGCACGAACGAATTCGGCAGGCAATGCAGAGCGTCGTTCAGGCTATGTGGCCATCCCTCTCCATCCCCCAAGACCTTGGGGAGCTTGCAAAGAAGCTGGAGGGAGTGCGGCAGTGCTTCCGGGTGTGGAAGATATTGGCCTGCCGTCAAGGTGCCAGGGAGGCCTGGGCCATGGTGAAGACGCGGTACACGAAGGCTGACCCAAACCACATGGTCGAGGTCGGCCCTACGGCTCCCGACAGAAAGGAGATCCCTGTCAGCTTAGTATATGGCCAGGTAGAGCTGGCTGCAAAGTATTCCCAACAGGACTGTAAATTAGACCGCCTGTTGGATGGTATTGAAGAAGAGTATACCGAGTCGGATTGACTCTGTAATTTAAAATGACATGAAAAATGCCTTCTAGCCGGATTGTAGATCGTTTGTCATTGCGGACCTTTTCGCTTCGACCTCCAGACCCTATAGTCCGGAGTGTGTCCGAATACCCTCTCGATTATGTAAGAATCGGGGCATGCATCGAGACAAGGCGCAGGGGTCATAATTGCCTTAGCAGACAAGTGCCCAACTAGTTATGTTATATTACATGGTTAGTAAGAAACATCTTCCAGGGAGAATAGTTCCGTTAGGGGTTCCTTTCCCTGGGAGGCATGCCCTAAAGTGCATGTCCAGACTGCTAAAAAGAGCAGAAAAGCATCTGGGGGCAGATAAATAAACAAGAAAAATCATCTTTTATTTCACCGACCGAATATTCCCTTAAGAACGCTAGCTTTCGGCTTCACCCAGTCTGAGGTACACATCCGGCTGACCCGGCAGTAACAATCGCAGAGGTGCTCCCTTTACCACCTAGCCGAACGAACGGGAACGTAGGGGTAATCACATGAGCTAGGCAACCCAGCTTGGCCAAAACATAAGTCATATCGATGCATATAATGGTGTATAAAAGGTTCATGCGGAAGTGTCACACATGTTTTGGGCATGAGGCCCACTTAGATAAACTTCTGATAAAGAAGCCCCCTGGTAGGATGAGCACGGGTGGCGCATAAAGTATGTGCGAACAATGCGCAAGCAAGCCCCTAAGGGCTTGGGAGAAGAAAAAAAGGAGGGAGAAGGAGAGAAATGCCAGACAACTTAATGTGAAAAAATAAAAAGGGAACAGAGGAAGGAGACGAACACGGAGTACGGCGCTAGGCGTAGAATCTTCGTAGGCGTGCTGCGTTCCATGGGTTCGGCTCGAGTCAGTTGTCCGATGCGTTTCACAGACAGTACGCTCCGCCAGTCAGTACTTGGTCGATTATGAAGGGACCCTCCCATTTGGGCTTTAGTTTGTCCTTTTTCTTGTCCGGCAGGCGTAGAACTAGTTCGCCAACGTTGTATGTTTTGGCCCGTACTAGTCGAATCCGAGTCGAGATAAGGTCTGAGTCGGACAGACCCAACTATGAGACGCAGTGATATGTCATTTGTGAGTCTCTAGTACAACATACGTTCTATGTCCTAAAACCTGAGCTGACGCATGTACTCGGGATGGTGACAGACTTGCTTTGGGCCGACCAAACGCTACTCCATGACTGGGTAGTTACGAAGGTAGGTTTCGGGTTTGTCCAGTCCCATGCTACGAGACATGGTCGAGCAAGATGGGATTTGACCTACTACACAACCTTCTTCTTGTAGTCGTTGTTGGGCCTCCAAGTGCAGAGGTTTGTAGGACAGTAGCAAAATTCCCTCAAGTGGATGACCTAAGTTTTATCAATCCGTGGGAGGCGTAGGATGAAGATGGTCTCTCTCAAAAAACCATGCAACCAAATAACAAAGAGTCTCTTGTGTCCCCAACACACCCAATACAATGGCAAATTGTATAGGTGCACTAGTTCGGCGAAGAGATGGTGATACAAGTGCAATATGGATGGTAATTATAGGATTTTGTAGTCAGCAAATATAGAAACAGCAAGGTAACTAATGATAAAAGTGAGCGTAAACGGTATTGCAATGCTAGGAAACAAGGCCTACGGTTCATACTTTCACTAGTGCAAGTTCTCTCAACAATAATAACATAACTGGATCATATAACTATCCCTCAACATGTAACAAAGAGTCACTCCAAAGTCACTAATAGCGGAGAACAAACGAAGAGATTATTGTAGGGTAAGAAACCACCTCAAAGTTTTCCTTTCTGATCTATCTATTCAAGAGTCCGTAGTAAAATAACATGAAGCTATTATTTCTGTTCGATCTATCATAGAGTTCGTACTAGAATAACACCTTAAGACACAAATCAACCAAAACCCAAATGTCACCTAGATACTCCAATGTCACCTCAAGTATCCGTGGGTATGATTATACGATATGCATCACAATATCTTAGATTCATCTCTTCAACCAACACAAAGTACTTCAATGAGTGCCCCAAAGTTTCTACCGGAGAGTCAAGACAAAAACGTGTGCCAACCCCTATGCATAAGTTCACAAGGTCACTGAACCCGCAAGTTGATCACCAAAACATACATCAAGTAGATCACGTGAATATCCCATTCACCACAGATAAGCACATGCAAGACATACATCCAGTGTTCTCAGATCCTTAAAGACTCAATCCGATAAGATGACTTCAAAGGGAAAACTCAATCCATTACAAGAGAGTAGAGGGGGAGAAACATCATAAGATCCAACTATAATAGCAAAGCTCGTGATACATCAAGATCGTGCCGAATCAAGAACACGAGAGAGAGAGAGATCAAACACATAGCTACTCGTACATACCCTCAGCCCCGAGGATGAACTACTCCCTCCTCGTCATGGAGAGTGCCCGGATGATGAAGATAGCCGCCGGTGATGGATTCCCCCCTCTGACAGGGTGCCGGAACGGGCTCCCGAGAGGTTTTTGGTGGCTACAGAGGCTTGCGGCGGCGGAACTCCCAATCTATTGTGCTCCTCGATGTTTTTAGGGTATATGGAGATATATAGGCGAAAGAAGTCGGTCGGGGGAGCCACGAGGGCCCACGAGGGTGGGGGCGCACCTAGGGGGTAGGGCGCGCCTCCCTGCCTTGTTGCTTCCCCTATGTGCACTCCAAGTCTCCTGGATTGCTTCCGTTCCAAAAATAACTCTCCCAAAGGTTTCATTCCGTTTGGACTCCGTTTGATATTCCTTTTCTTCGAAACACTGAAATAGGCAAGAAAACAACAATATGGGCTGGGCCTCCGGTTAATAGGTTAGTCCCAAAAATGATATAAAAGTGCTTAATAAAGCCCATAAACATCCAAAACAGATAATATAATAGCATGAATGCTTCATAAATTATAGATACATTGGAGACGTATCAGCATTCCCAAGCTTAATTCATGCTCGTTCTGGAGTAGGTAAATGATAAAAGAAAGAATTTATGAAGTGTGAATGCTAGTAGGTGCACAAGTTTGATCAACGATAATTTCAATCACGTTTTCTAGCATCATTATATGTCATAATAGTATCTCATCTCATAAAACTTTTCATGATCAAGTAACAAGCTATTCAAATGTTAAAGCATAGACCATAAACTTTCTTGAAAACTAGCAAACTATGTTCTCAGTCATCAAACAATTGCAATTCATCTTATTTTCAGGAAGGGTCTATGTAAGAGCTTTGATTTAGCAAATCCCACATACTCAACTATCATATAGTCTTCCATGATTGCTACCACTCAAAGCATATTTTTAAAACAAATAGCATCGATCGAACACATAGAAAGATAGGGGCTTAATGTTTCGCCTCCCAACTTACTTATCATATAGATAATTGTCAACAATAATAATTCATGATCAAATATATTTGAATGTCCATATATGCTTAGATATTTCCCCATCACATGATGCTTGCCAACTAAATAGTAGGTTGGAATGAGAAAGAATACTACTGACTCTTGCATAAAACTAAAAGATAGGCCCTTCGCAAAGGGAAGCAGGGATTTGCAGAGGTGCCAGAGCTCGATTTTAAAATAGAGATGAATAATTTTGAGAGGTCTGCTTTCATTGTCAACATAACAACCAGGGGTTCCCAGTTTCTTCCATACTGGATACATTATAGGCGGTTCCCAAACAGAATGGTAAAGTTTTTACTCCCCCTCCACCAACAATCATCAATCCATGGCTTGCCCGACACAACGGGTGCCTCCAACTAACATCAATCCTGGGGGAGTTTTGTTTGCAATTATTTTGATTTGATTTTGATATTTTGATCATGGGACCGGGCATCACAGTTACCAGCCATTTTTCTCGTGAATGATGAGCGGAGTCCACTCATCATGAGAATAACCCACCTAGCATGGAAGATACTGACAGCCCCTAGTCGCTACATGAGCGATTCTGGCATACAAAACAGATTATTATTTGAAGGTTTAGAGTTTGGCACATGCAAATTTACTTGGAACGGCAGGTAAATACCGCATAAAGGTAGGTATGGTGGACACTCATGGAAGAAACTTGGTTCAAGGAATTTGAATGCACAAGCAGTATTCCCGCTTAGTACAGATATTTTGGCTAGCAAAGGATTCTAAATAGCAAGCACCACATGTTGGAGGATCTATAACAATATAACTTCTGTACAAATATACACAAGCATAACTCATTACGTTGTCTTCCATGTCCAACTTGAACTAATTTGCTCAGGTTTGAAAATGATTAATAGGGCTCACAATCATAGAAGATGTCCAAGATAGTATATTTATATGTGAAATCTCTCTTCCTTCAATATTCTTTCATGAATTGTTCAAATGACCAATACAGTGTTTGCTAACCTTCAACAAATTTACCACCTCTACTTCTCAGATGTGAAGTCATTACTCCCAATGGGGTAAGCATATGAAACATATATAATTTCATATTTATGACATTCGACTCACTCAACCATTTACTCATAGGATATAAATGAAGCACACGAGTAAATGACAAACTACTCCAAAAAGATATAAGTGAAGATCAATGAGTAGTTGAATAATTATGTAACTATGTGAAGAATCTCTCTCATTTAAGAATTTCAGATCTTGGTATTTTATTCAAACAGAAAGCAAAACAAAAGAAAATAAAATGACGCTACATATCATGTGGTGAATAAAAATATAGCTCCAAGTAAAGTTACCGATGAACGAAGACGAAAGAGGGGATGCCTTCCGGGGCATCCCCAAGCTTAGGCTCTTGGTTGTACTTGAATATTACCTTGGGGTGCCCTGGGCATCCCCAAGCTTAGGCTTTTTCCACTCCTTATTCCATAGTCCATAGAATCTTTACCCAAAACTTGAAAACTCCACAACACAAAACTCAACAGAAAACTCGTAAGCTCCGTTAGTATAAGAAAATAAATCACCACTTAGGTACTATTGTGAACTCATTCTAAATTCATATTTGTGTAACATCTAATGTATTCCAACTTCTCTATGGTTCATACCCTCCGATACTACTCATAGATTCATCAAAATAAGCAAACATCACACGAAAACAGAATCTGTCAAAAACAGAATAGTCTGTAGTAATCTGTATCATTCGAATACTTCTGTAACTCCAAAACTCCTACCAAATTAGGAAGACCTAAGCAATGTGTGTAAAAATCCCGAGCAAAAATAATAAGATGAAAAGAACGTTTCTGTGAATTATCAAAACTAATTTACTGGTTGCAAAAGTTTCTGATTTTCAGCAGGATCAACACAACTATCACCGTAAGCTATCCTAAAGGTCTTACTTGGCACTTTATTGAAAAAAACTATAAAACATGATTAATACAGTAGCATAATCATGAGGACACACAAAAACAGTAAAAGTAAACATTGGGTTGTCTCCCAACAAGCACTTTTCTTTAATGCCTTTCTAGCTAGGGATGATGATGACAATGATGCTCACATAAAAGATAAGAATTGAAACATAACGGGAGCATCATGAAGCATATTACTAGCACATTTATGTCTAACCCTCTTCCTACGCATAGGGATTTTGTGAGCAAACAACTTATGGGAACAATAATCAACTAGCATGGGAAGGTAAAACAAGCATAGCTTCAAGACTTTCAACACATAGAGAGGAAACTTGATATTATTGCAATTCCTACAAGCATATGTTCCTCCCTCATAATAATTTTTAGTAGCATCATGAGTTAATTCAACAATATAACCAGCACCTAAAGCATTCTTTTCATGATCTACTTGCATAGGAAATTTACTACTCTCCACATAAGCAAAATTCTTCTCATTCGGAATAGTGGGAGTATCATAAGAGACTCGAATACTATAAATTGTTTCTATATTAAAAGAGTAATGTTCAGAAAAAAGGTAATCATAATCATGACAAGTTTTATAAATATAATCATCACTACCTTTTATATCATAAGTTTCATCACAATAATCATCATAAGTAGCAACTTTGTTCTCATCATAATCAATTGAAACCTCTTCCAAAATAGTGGATTGATCAATAAACGAAGTCATGACCTCTCCAAATCCACTTTCATATTCATCACAATAAGATTCAACATCCTCCAAAATAGTGGTATCATTACTTCCTAAA
The DNA here is from genome assembly GCF_002162155.2 of Triticum dicoccoides. NCBI lineage: Eukaryota > Viridiplantae > Streptophyta > Magnoliopsida > Poales > Poaceae > Triticum > Triticum dicoccoides. The sequence goes on along the minus strand of NC_041381.1, from coordinate 101,527,776 downwards.
GTTGACACTCTTCCAAACCCACTTTCATCAATATAACCATCATAAATAGGAGGCATGCTATCATCATAATAAATTTGCTCATCAAAACTTGGGAGTCTAAAAATATCATATTCATTAAACGTAGCATGCCCATGCTTGGGACAAACATTAATTGCAGAAAATATATTCTCAAATATGTCATTCTCATCAAACATAGCATCCCCAAGCTTTGGCCTTTTCATATCATAAGCATAATCACTCTCATCATTAATAGTATGGATAGCACCAATAGTATAGCAATTATCATCATCACAGTGAGTTGTAGGAGTAACATCATTTGGGAGGGATACCTTTCTACCTTTGCTTCTCCATCTTTTCTTTTTCTTCTTCACATCTTGTGTGGGTTTAACCCTCTTTTTTGAGCTCCTTATTAATGAGATTGGTTGAATAGAAGGCTCCTCCTCGTTACCTGATTCATCATAAGAAATAATAGGAGGATATTGGGAAGTCTCTTCCCTTTTAGTATTCTCTTCATCTTCTATTTTCTTTCTTTTCTTTATGTAATTGGCAATATAAGGATTTTCAATGCAATTCACCGCACAATACATATAAATTTCCTCTAGATCAATATCAAGAAATTTCTTAAGATTAAATTCTGGAATATGCTTAGTTGCATGTTTCAATTCTTCATAACCCAAAAGCAAACTAAGTTCATTATGATGTGTAAGGGAAATTAGGTCATCACAATTTTGGGACACGATTTGATCATGAAACAATTTCCATCGGAGATTTAAATGACCATGTTCATTACAAAGTTCACAAGTATGGTAAAGATATTTTAAATTTTCAGCACTCACATTTAGCCTTTCTTGCAACCATTTAGTTTCTAAATGCTTATGCCTCTTGCAATATCTATCTTCCCTATTTGTTGTGTACTTGCAAACCCAATACACTCCACAAAAATCGACATGCTTATAAGAGACATTTCCATCATAACTAGTGCAATCATGATTAGTACTATGGATATTCAAAGAGTTCATACTAACAACATTGCAATAATGCTCATCATTCATAGATTTAGTTCCAAACATTCCATAGACTTCTTCTTCTAGCACTTGAGCACAATTTTACTTTTCATCATACTTATGAAAGATATTAAAAAGATGAAGCATATGAGACAAACTCAATTCCATTTTTTTGAAATTTTCTTTTATAAACTAAACTAGTGATAAAACAAGAAACAAAAAGATTCAATTGCAAGATCTAAAGATATACCTTCAAGCACTCACCTCCCCGGCAACGCCGCCAGAAAAGAGCTTGATGTCTACTACACAACTTTCTTCTTGTAGACGTTGTTGGGCCTCCAAGTGCAGTGGTTTGTAGGACAGTAGCAGATTTCCCTCAAGTGGATGACCTAAGGTTTATCAATCTGTGGGAGGCGTAGGATTAAGATGGTCTCTCTCAAACAACCCTACAACCAAATAACAAAGAGTCTCTTGTGTCCCCAACACACCCAATACAATGGTAAATTGTATATGTGCACTAGTTCGGCGAAGAGATGGTGACACAAGTGCAATATGTATGGCAGATATAGGTTTTTGTAATCTGAAAATATAAAAACAGCAAGGTAACTAATGATAAAAGTGAGTGTAAACGGTATTGCAATGCTAGGAAACAAGGCCTAGGGTTCATACTTTCACTAGTGCAAGTTCTCTCAACAATAATAACATAACTGGATCATATAACTATCCCTCAACATGCAACAAAGAGTCACCCCCAAGTCACTAATAGCGGAGAACAAACGAAGAGATTATTGTAGGGTACGAAAGCACCTCAAAGTTATCCTTTCTGATCTATCTATTCAAGAGTCCGTAGTAAAATAACACGAAGCTATTCTTTCCGTTTGATCTATCATAGAGTTCGTACTAGAATAACACCTTAAGACACAAATCAACCAAAACCCTAATGTCACCTAGATACTCCAATGTCACCTCAAGTATCTGTGGTTATGATTATACGATATGCATCACACAATCTCAGATTCATCTATTCAACCAACACAAAGAACTTCAAAGAGTGCCCCAAAGTTTCTACCGGAGAGTCAAGACGAAAACGTGTGCCAACCCCTATGCATAAGCTCACAAGGTCACTGAACCCGCAAGTTGATAACCAAAAAACACATCAAGTAGATCACGTGAATATCCCATTGTCACCACAGATAAGCACATGCAAGACATACATCAAGTGTCCTCAAATCCTTAAAGACTCAATCCGATAAGATAACTTCAAAGGGAAAACTCAATCCATTACAAGAGAGTAGAGGGGGAGAAACATCATACGATCCAACTATAATACCAAAGCTCACGATACATCAAGATCGTGCCGAATCAAGAACATGAGAGAGAGAGAGAGAGATCAAACACATAGCTACTGGTATATACCCTCAGCCCCGAGGGTGAACTACTCCCTTCTCGTCATGGAGAGTGCCGGGATGATGAAGATGGCCATTGGTGATGGATTCCCCCTCTGGCAGGGTGCCGGAACGGGCTCCCGAGAGGTTTTTGGTGGCTACAGAGGCTTGCGGCAGCGGAACTCCCGATCTATTGTGCTCCTCGATGTCAGGTGAACTACTCCCCCCTTGTCATGGAGAGCGCCGGAATGATGGAGATGGCCATTGGTGATGAATTCCCCCTCTGGCAGGGTGCCGGAACGGGCTCCCGAGAGGTTTTTGGTGGCTACAGAGGCTTGCGGCAGCGGAACTCCCGATCTATTGTGCTCCTCGATGTTTTTAGGGTATATGGAGATATATAGGCGAAAGAAGTCGGTCAGGGGAGCCACGAGGGGCCCACGAGGGTGGGGGTGCGCCCAGGGGGTAGGGCGCGCCTCCCTGCCTCGTTGCTTCCCCTACGTGCACTCCAAGTCTCCTGGATTGCTTTCGTTCCAAAAATAACTCTCCCGAAGGTTTCATTCCGTTTGGACTCTGTTTGATATTCCTTTTCTTCGAAACACTAAAATAGGCAAGAAAACAGTAATATGGGTCGGGCCTCCGGTTAATAGGTTAGTCCCAAAAATGATATAAAAGTGCTTAGTAAAGCCCATAAACATCCAAAACAAATAATATAATAGCATGAATGCTTCATAAATTATAGATACGTTGGAGACGTATCACCCTTCCGATCAGGAGAGATATACTCTGGGCCCCTCGTGTGATCCGACCAGGATAAGCATGGCCATGCGACAAGGATTATGAGATAATCCGGATAGTGGTCGGTATCGCTGGAACGAGAAAGAGGTCGGGCTAGCACAAGGAGGACAGTCTCACCTTGAGCCTGACAACATATATCATGAGGCAAAGGGAACAGAAGTGTGACACATTGTACAGGTTCGCCTAACCAGCTTCATAGTCTGCTTGGTGGTCGGCACGCATTGCTAGAGGCCGCTACCAACCGTGCAGGTCGCAGGTGATCTGAACTGTGACCAAGCCGACTTGAACCTAAGGGGTTTCGCGTTTAAGGGAAGTAACCTACGAGGTCGGTTCGTAGGACACTGGTCGAATGTGATCCGAACTGGACTTGGAACGGGACTGAGTAGACTTTGTGCTTTAGGGTCCGTGCGAGGCCCAAGTGTTGAGCCTGCGATGGACGCCTATATAAAGTGGAGGTACGGCACACTCATAGGGGTTGATCGCTTCGGCACTGTCCCTAGGGTTTCCATGTGTTTCGAATAGCCACCTCCACTCGCCGTCGGTTGTGTGATTGGACCTAGCAGTCCGCCGCACGACGTTCCTCCTACACGCGCATATACCGTTAGAGGCGGTGCACTTGCGCTGCTCCGGCGAACCTGTTCGTGGGATACGATCTGCTACATGGGATACCGACAAGGAGGAGACGACTCCAAGGATGCGAGGCGACTCCAGGAATGCGCTGCCTCAACTCTACTTCTGCTGCACGGCACTGCACGTCTAGTGGTAATGATCTGTGATCCATCTCAAGTAGCATGTTCTTGGTTGTTCTGCGCGTAGGAAATTTTATTTTGAAGTCGACGCACCCTACCGTAGATCCCAACAGTGGTATCAGAGCCTCTGCTATAGGATTTGGATTCGGATCGTATGCATATTAGATATGTGGAGGCGGCAGATGAGATCTGTTGTCGTTGATGAGATCGGCTGTGTGCACAGTTGATGAGATCAACTGCACATGGGGATTGATGTGGCTATGTTTTCTGATGATCAGAGTCGATAAGGTCGTGACACAACCTACCCGTACTGGTCGGTATCCGTCATCGGGGTTAACAGTGAAACGTAAATCCGAATCGGTACCGCCATGTGCGTAGCGCTTTGTATTTCGTACACGATCACTCAAACCGGTAGAATGTGATTCTATGCATAACTTTATTTTGCAGGGTTTGATGTGAATAGTATGGCTCATGTGTATGTGATGCATGTGTGCAAATTATACATGGCCTGCGTGTCATGTTTGTCAGCCGGCAGGAGGGAAAGTGATGTCATTATAATGTATAACGACTTGCATGTCGACTTGTGACTCTATGTAAAATTCATTACTAGTTGTAGTAGTTGGATAATAGAGATCAGGTTGGTGACTTGGCGTCCCGGCGTGACAAACAAGATGGAGTTCCTAGATGGTCATCGGAGTCGGAGCCGACCTAGAAGAACATCCATGAAGGAGCCATACTATTTCACAATATGTGTTTATTTGTGATTGTTATGCTTCTTTGTTTCTATGCATGTTAGAATGGTAGAAAGATCCCTCATGAATATCAAGCGAATTGCCATCCCCGATGTTGCACCTTCGCACGTCAAGTACGTCTAGTAGTGGGCTCATAAAATTGGGGTGCTGCCGGATGTCCTTGAACTGAAGGGTTCGTGTCGGACACGGACATGCACTGCATCATCTTAACTTGACAAGGCTATCAAAATGGTTTTGGGCCTTGTGGCAAAGAAGGTTGGGAGCCAGGGTATGAGATACCTTCCCGACCGACAGGAGTCGTATATATAGAGATACGATTAGCAAGGAGTTGCTTACTGTATATGTACGTTGGCTACAGTGATGCTAAAGCACACTAGTCGCATGCGCTAGTCGGATCCTGAATCACTGAGAGTTTGCGGAGGGATGCTGACTTAAGTGGGAGTATTTCAGTTTAGGCTTGAATTACTCTACATAAACACATTGCTTAGTGACTGCATATTTTCTGTTGTAGATCAATGGCACCACCTGCTCAACCTAACTTTGCATTGAAATTAATTCTGGAAAAGGATAAACTGAATGGAACAAACTTTACCACCTGGTATAGAAATCTGAGAATTGTTCTCAAGCACAATAAAAAGAAACATGTTCTAGAGGATCCACTTCCAGAGGAATCTACTGATAATGCTAATGCCACAACTAAGAATGCCTACTAGAAACTCATTGATGAATCAACGGAGATCAGTTGTCTGATGCTGGCTTGTATGGAGCCCGATTTGCAACAGCATTTCAAAAATGTTGAGGCTTACGATATGATTGAGAGTCTCAAGAGCATGTTTCAGACACAGGCTAGGACCGAAAGGTTAAACTTAAACTTCTGGTGATCCTTGATGGATTGCAAGTTGAAGGAAGGTGAGCCGCTGAGCCCACATGTGATCAAGATGATCGGATATGTGCAAGCTTTGGATCGTTTGGGCTTCCCGCTCTTGGATGAGCTTGCTACAGATGTAGTTCTGGGTTCTCTTCCGCCCAGCTATGGGACGTTCATCTCTAACTATCATATGCATGGCATGGATAAGAAGCTCACTGAATTGCATGGGATGCTCAAAGTGGCAGAGCAGGATATTAAGAAAGGCACGCATCAAGTGTTGATGGTGTAGAAATCGGCTAAGTTCAAGAAGAGTTGGGTAAAGAAAAAGGCTAAGGCAAAGGGCACAGAGGCAGTAACCTCTGCCGCTGCGCCGAAGTCTGGACCAGACTCGAAGACCATTTTCTATCATTGCAAGGAAACTGGTCAGGAACTATAGCAAGTGGTTTGCAGAGCATGGCAAGAAGGCCGGAAATGCTTCTTCAGGCAAAGGTACACTTGTTGCATATGTTATAGACATTTACCTTGCTGACATACCTAGTAGCTCTTGGATATTTGATATCGGATCGATTGTTCATATTTGCAACTCGATGCAGGGGCTGGTAAGAACTAGGCGTGTGTCACAAGGGGAGATTGACATCAGAGTCGGCAACAAAGCAAGAGTTGCTGCATTGGAGGTCGGCACGATGCAGCTCCATGTTCCTTCCGAATTCATTACGGAATTGAATAATTATTATTACATTCCTCCACTTAGTTGGAACATTATTTCTGCCTCATGTTTGATGAGTCAAGGTTATGAATTCAACTTAAAGGACAATGGTTGTTCGATATTTTTGAATGGTATGTTCCACGGCTATGTACCCAATATTGATGGGCTATTTATATTGAATCTAGAACAGGAACCGGTCTATAACGTGAATGCCAAGAGGCATAAGCCAAATGAGATAAATCTGACATACTTCTGGCATTGCCGGTGTCGGTGTCAAAATCGGCGGATCTCGGGTAGGGGGTCCCGAACTGTGCGTCTAGGCGGATGGTAACAGGAGACAAGGGACACGATGTTTTTACCCAGGTTCGGGCCCTCTCGGTGGAGGTAAAACCCTACTCCTGCTTGATTAATATTGATGCTATGGGTATTACAAGAGTTGATCTACCACGAGATCAGAGAGGCTAAACCCTAGAAGCTAGCCTATGGTATGATTGTTGTTCGTCCCACGGACTAAAACTCTCCGGTTTATATAGACACCGGAGAGGGCTAGGGTTACACAGAGTCGGTTACAATGGGAGGAGATCTTCATATCGTATCGCCAAGCTTGCCTTCCACGCCAAGGAAAGTCCCTATCCGGACACGGGATGGAGTCTTCAATCTTGTATCTTCATAGTCTGGGAGACTGGCCGAAGGTCATAGTCCGGCCATCCGGACACCCCCTAATCCAGGACTCCCTCAGTAGCCCCCGAACCAGGCTTCAATGACGACGAGTCCGGCGTGCAAATTGTCTTCGGCATTGCAAGGCGGGTTCTTCTCCAGCTTCATATACTTGTAGAATAGTGTCCGGCTTCTGATAAATGCTGCGCTCCTTCGCTTCCACGCCCAATAAAGGCCATTTTCCACATGTTGAACGAATGCGAAAAGCTAGGGTATTTTTGCATTTCCCCCCCTAGCGACTTAAATAAGCTGTCTATAAAAGGAGACAGGGACCTAGATCCGAACCACACCATCTTCCCTTCGCAAGCTTTCATCGGAGCACTTTTGACCAAAAAATCCATTCCATCATGGACAGCCGACGCGGCTCCTCCTCTCGCGCTCCCAGCCCCAAGCCTGGGGATTGGGAGAGATGCTCCGTCCCGCATAGTGAACTCGTAGTGCTTCAATCAAAGGGGCTCCTTCCCCCAGCATATATGGTCCCAGTTCGAGCCGGGATCGCCACTTATAGCAGTGGAGAGCAAGCAGAGAGCATCCCCCATCCCTCTCGAGGAGAGCGGGTATGTCTAGTCCCTTATTTAATAAGATGACTCGGTTTTCCAATTCATCCGTTTCTTCGAGGGTTGTTGGAGTTCTACGGCCTCCAGCTACACCACCTCACGCCTGCCTCTATTCTACACATTGCGGGTTTCGTGGCCCTCTGCGAACTGTTTTTAGGTGTTGAGGCCCATTTCGCGCTGTGGAAGAGGTTGTTCTGCCTCGTGCCCCATTCTCAGGAGGGGTCTATTTATCGAGTGGGCGGAGCCGAACTATGGCGCATCGCTGGGACCGGATATCTATCTGGTACCCCAAAGAGGACGTCCGAGGACTGGCCCTCGGAGTGGTTCTATATAGATAACGTCCCCCTGCCGGACCCTATACGGATCGGCCTCCCTGAGTTCAATAATGCTCCGTTAAAGAAGCGCCTGAGCTGGCGCCCGCGGAACCCTCAGAGGGAAACTGACAGGGACGTCCTTTACCTGATGAGCCGGATAAGGTTGTTGGCTCATTCTGGACTGACCATGATCAAGGTCATGGCCATATGCATTACGCGAGGGGTGCAGCCGCTTCAATACAGAGGCCACCCCATGTGGGATTTCAACGGGGAGGACGACGCCACCCGGTGCGGTCGTAAGGGGCCAGATTCGGCCGCCACTTTAACGAGAATTTTATCCGCTTTGTACAAGGGAGAAGAAGAGGAATTCCTCCGTACCAACCCGGAGGGTGGATTCTCCATGTACAATCCTCCAAGTTGGGTAAGCGAACAATTTCACTTATCTACCCGCTTTCGAAATTCCCGTAATTGAGTATTTAGTCTGGTGATATTAACGCAGGAGCTACGCCAGACGGTGAAGGAGATCAACAGCCCTCCCCCGCAGCCCAAGGACCCAGAACAGTCCCTCAATCCGGATTCCCAAGAGGATCCGGACTTATGTGTGGAGTTAATTGATGGGGTGTTTCATCAATTGAGTAAGGACAACACCTTAGTGGCCATTACGACCGACTATTCCGGATTACTTCCAGCCTAGGTAGCCGAGACCGAAGTCCTGGTACTTTGAAGGAGATCCATCCATGCCTTATTTTGAATGCTGTAAACCAATAGTGTTTCATTTTGAAGGGGAAATACTTGAGGCGAAGTGCCGGGCCCGCGGTGGGCAGCCAACAAGGGCCGCTAAAGCCAGGCGGGCGAAAAAGAAGTGCGGGCCAGATCGAGACTCCGGTGCAACGGTACGGCGTGCGAATTTCACGCCTAAGGTCTATGCCCTTAAGTCATTTTAACGCCCATGTTCTCCTTAGGAAGAAGAGAGCCCGCCGGACTATATCCACCGACCAGACTTCAAGGCCGGGTTCGGAAGCGGAGGCGGACACGGGACGTGCGTCGGGCGTTCCTCCGACAGAGGATGCAGACGGGCTATCTGCCACCAATTTAGAGGTGGAGAGTGCCATGAACCACAGGCATTGCCGGACTGTTCTTCGGGACGCATGTCTTTCCCCAGAGGCGTTAAACGCCTTTAATACAGGAGATGCGTACCTCTGTGCCGCTCAAAATGGTCTAGCCAGGGCCACAGAGCAGTATGTAAAAGACATACGGGTGAGTAAATCTGATAGTTATATATGTCAGTAGCCCCCGAGACTTGAAATAGTTAAGATAACTATTTTAAGTATCATATGTTATGCAGGCTCTTACAGAGAAGAACACGCAACTGTCTCAGGAGTTGGCGGAGTGCAAGGCCCAACTCGAGGCCGCACTGGCCATTTCAGGTATTGGCAAGGAGACCCCCTCAGGTAATCTATGCTCCCAAAAATAATTCCATTGTGAAGTGCGGCATGTGTGCAATGCTGACGATAACAATGTAGATGAGGCCAGAGTAAATCCGGACAAGCAACAACTCCTACGCCAATTAAAGGCTGGCGAGAGCGTGCTTACAAGGGTGAGGCAAGAGAATAACAAATTTCAAGATGCCAATACCCAGCTGGGCGAGGAACTAAAGGATGTTCGTATCCAGCTATCTACTTCTGTAAAGGAAAATCGGCGACTTCGATGCGGCATTTTCAGTAAGTGCTTGAGCGAATTCTAAAAAAAATCGGTGAAGAAATCGATTGACAGAGCTATGTCTATAGGTCTGCTGACAGGTCGTCCTGCGGAGGAAATGCCCGGTTCCACGGGAGACCTTCTTCCCGAGCTGCTGCAACTGCACGAACGAATTCGGCAGGCAATGCAGAGCGTCGTTCAGGCTATGTGGCCATCCCTCTCCATCCCCCAAGACCTTGGGGAGCTTGCAAAGAAGCTGGAGGGAGTGCGGCAGTGCTTCCGGGTGTGGAAGATATCGGCCTGCCGTCAAGGTGCCAGGGAGGCCTGGGCCATGGTGAAGACGCGGTACACGAAGGCTGACCCAAACCACATGGTCGAGGTCGGCCCTACGGCTCCCGACAGAAAGGAGATCCCTGTCAGCTTAGTATATGGCCAGGTAGAGCTGGCTGCAAAGTATTCCCAACAGGACTGTAAATTAGACCGCCTGTTGGATGGTATTGAAGAAGAGTATACCGAGTCGGATTGACTCTGTAATTTAAAATGACATGAAAAATGCCTTCTAGCCGGATTGTAGATCGTTTGTCATTGCGGACCTTTTCGCTTCGACCTCCAGACCCTATAGTCCGGAGTGTGTCCGAATACCCTCTCGATTATGTAAGAATCGGGGCATGCATCGAGACAAGGCGCAGGGGTCATAATTGCCTTAGCAGACAAGTGCCCAACTAGTTATGTTATATTACATGGTTAGTAAGAAACATCTTCCAGGGAGAATAGTTCCGTTAGGGGTTCCTTTCCCTGGGAGGCATGCCCTAAAGTGCATGTCCAGACTGCTAAAAAGAGCAGAAAAGCATCTGGGGGCAGATAAATAAACAAGAAAAATCATCTTTTATTTCACCGACCGAATATTCCCTTAAGAACGCTAGCTTTCGGCTTCACCCAGTCTGAGGTACACATCCGGCTGACCCGGCAGTAACAATCGCAGAGGTGCTCCCTTTACCACCTAGCCGAACGAACTGGAACGTAGGGGTAATCACATGAGCTAGGCAACCCAGCTTGGCCAAAACATAAGTCATATCGATGCATATAATGGTGTATAAAAGGTTCATGCGGAAGTGTCACACATGTTTTGGGCATGAGGCCCACTTAGATAAACTTCTGATAAAGAAGCCCCCTGGTAGGATGAGCACGGGTGGCGCATAAAGTATGTGCGAACAATGCGCAAGCAAGCCCCTAAGGGCTTGGGAGAAGAAAAAAAGGAGGGAGAAGGAGAGAAATGCCAGACAGCTTAATGTGAAAAAATAAAAAGGGAACAGAGGAAGGAGACGAACACGGAGTACGGCGCTAGGCGTAGAATCTTCGTAGGCGTGCTGCATTCCATGGGTTCGGCTCGAGTCAGTTGTCCGATGCGTTTCACAGACAGTACGCTCCGCCAGTTAGTACTTGGTCGATTATGAAGGGACCCTCCCATTTGGGCTTTAGTTTGTCCTTTTTCTTGTCCGGCAGGCGTAGAACTAGTTCGCCAACGTTGTATGTTTTGGCTCGTACTTCTCTGCTTTGATATCTTCGAGCCTACTGTTGATAGAATGCGGAACGAGCTTTTTCCACGTCGCGCTCCTCCTCCAATGCGTCCAAGCTGTCCTGCCGATCGAGCTCGGCTTCTCTTTCTTCATACATGTGGACTCGAGGTGAGTCATGTATTATGTCACAGGGCAGAACAGCCTCTATGCCGTATACCATAAAAAATGGTGTGAATCCGGTAGTGCGATTCGACGTGGTCCGCAGCCCCCAGAGTACGGAGTCAAGCTCCTCTACCCAGTGCGTGTTTGATTCCTTGAGGGATCGCACTAGTCTGGGTTTGATGCCGCTCATAATAAGACCGTTGGCTTGTTCGACTTGACCGTTAGTTTGTGGGTGATAGACTAAAGCGTAGTCGAGCTTGATGCCCATGTTTTTGCACCAGAGTTTAACTTCGGCGGCCGTAAAGTTTGTGCCGTTGTCAATTATGATGCTGTGGGCGACGCCGTAACGGTGTACAACCCCGGATATGAAGTCTATCACCGGTCCGGATTCGGCCGTCTTTACAGGCTTGGCCTCTATCCATTTGGTGAATTTATCCACCATAACCAGTAGATATTTTTTCTTGTGGGTTCCTCCTTTAAGGGGTCCAACCATGTCAAGCCCCCAGACCGCAAAAGTCCAGGTAATGGGTATGGTCTGTAGGGCGGTAGGCGGCATGTGGCTTTGATTAGCGAATAATTGGCAACCGACGCATCGCTGCACTAAATCCTGAGCGTCTGCCCGGGCCGTTGGCCAATAAAATCCGGTACGGAAGGCCTTTCTTACGAGGGCCCAGGCTGCGGCGTGGTGCCCGCCGAGTCCGGCATGAATTTCAGCTAGAAGGTTTCGCCCTTCCTCTTCGGAGATACACCTTTGAAGGACTCTGGTTGTGCTTTTCTTATAAAGCTCTCCCTCGTGGACTTTGTAGGCTTTAGATCGCCGCACTATGAAGCGAGCTTTGTTTTGATTCTCGGGAAGTTCCTGCCTAGTTAGGTAGGCTAGGAATTGTTCTGTCCACGGAGCAATGACTGCCATTATTGTGTGGGCTGATGGTGTTGTTTCGCTGGCGGAGCCACCAACTGTGTTAGATTGTTCGGTGAGAGGCAACGTGGTTGTGTCGGGGCTATTGTTTCCGGACTCTCCCTCCCATGATACTGACGGCTTGAACAGCCTCTCAAGGAAGATGTTGGGAGGGACGGCATCGCGCTTGGCACCAATGCATGCCAACACGTCTGTTGCCTGGTTGTTCTCCCAGGCTATGTGATGAAATTCGAGCCCCTCAAACCGAGCTGACATTTTTAAGACGACATTGCGATAAGCTGCCATTTTCAGATCCTTGGCGTCAAAGTCTCCATTTATTTGGGATACCGCGAGGTTTGAATCCCCGCAGACCTCTAGGCGCTGAATGCCCATGGAGACTGCCATCCGGAGACCGTGTAGAAGGGCCTCGTATTCGGCTGCGTTGTTGGAATCCGTGTACATTATCTGAAGTACGTATTGTACTGTATCTCTGGTTGGGGACGTCAGAACGATGCCAGCCCCCAGGCCAGCCAACATTTTGGAGCCGTCGAAGTGCATGATCCAATTGGAGTATGCGCCGTACTCTTTAGGGAGCTCGGCTTCAGTCCATTCGGTGATGAAGTCGGCCAAAACTTGCGACTTAATAGCTCGCCTTGGCTTGTAAGTTATGTCGAACGGGAGGAGCTCGATGGCCCATTTGGCGATCCGGCCCGTTGCGTTACGGTTGTTTATAATATCATTAAGGGGTACTTCGGATGCAACTGTTATGGAACACTCTTGAAAATAGTGTCACAGCTTTCGGGATGCCATGAACACCGCGTATGCTATCTTTTGATAATGCGGGTACCGTGACTTGCATGGAGTTAGGACAGTAGACACGTAGTAAACTGGTTTTTGGAGACGGAACTTGTGTCCGTCCGTTTCTCGTTCGACGATGAGCACCGCGCTTACAACTTGATGGGTTGCCGTGATGTATAACAGCATTGGTTCGCCCGTGTTGGGCGCGACCAGGACCGGATTTGTTGCCAGTATGGCTTTGATTTCATCGAGTCCGGCCGTGGCGGCATCCGTCCACTCGAAGTGTTCGGTGCACCGCATGAGGCGATAAAGGGGTAATGCCTTTTCTCCCAAGCGGGAGATAAAGCGGCTTAGAGTCGCCACACATCCTGTCAATTTTTGTATTTGTTTGAGGTCTTTTGGGGTATCCAATTGTGACAGAGCTCGGATCTTGGCTGTGTTTGCTTCAATTCCTCTACCGGATACGATGAAGCCCAAGAGCTTTCCGGCTAGTACGTCGGAAACGCATTTTTCTGGGTTGAGATTGATGTCATATGTTCGGAGATCGCTGAACGTGAGCCTCAAGTCGTCTACTAGAGTATCGACGTGTTTGGTTTTGACGACCACATCATCTACGTATGCTTCAACTGTTTTGCCGATCTGGTTGGCCAGACATGTCTGAATCATGCGCTGATATGTTGCGCTGGCGTTTTTGAGCCCGAAGGGCATTGTCTTGAAGCAAAATGGGCCATATGGGGTGATGAATGCCGTTGCGGCTTGGTCTGATTCTGCCATCTTGATTTGGTGGTAGCCAGAGTATGCATCGAGGAAACACAATGAGTCGTGTCCTATAGTGGCGTCGATGATTTGATCAATTCGGGGGAGTGGGAAAGGATCCTTTGGGCAGGCCTTATTTAGGTCTTTGAAATCGACACATAGGCGCCAGGATTTGTCCTTCTTTGGTACCATCACCAGGTTTGCTAGCCAGTCCGGATGTTTTATATCTCTGATGAATCTGGCTTCCAGCAGTTTTGCTAGCTCCTCTCCCATGGCTTGTCTTTTGGGTTCGGAGAAATGCCGCAGAGTCTGCTTAACGGGCTTAAACCCTTTTAGGATGTTCAGGCTGTGCTCAGCCAGCCTGCATGGGATTCCTGGCATGTCTGAAGGGTGCCAGGCGAAAATGTCCCAATTTTCTCGCAGGAATTCTCTGAGTGAGGCGTCTACATCGGGTTTTAGTTGTGTCCCGATGGAGGCCATTTTTGTGGGGTCCGTTGGATGGACTTGGAATTTGACTATTTCGTCCGCTGGTTTGAAAGAGGTGGACTTGGATCTCTTATCTACTATCACATCGTCCCTGTCCACCACGGAGCACAACGCAGTTAGTTCCTTGGCCGCTAGGGCTTCGGATAATGCCTCCAGGGCCAGTGCGGCTGTCTTGTTTTCGGCGCGGAGCGCTATGTCCGGATCACTTGCAAGAGTGATGATTCCGTTGGGTCCGGGCATTTTGAGCTTCATGTACCCATAATGGGGTATGTCTTGAAAAATTGTAAATGCTTCTCGCCCTAGTAGAGCGTGGTATCCGCTGCTGAACGGGGCCACTTGAAATGTGACCTCCTCGGATCTGTAATTATCCGGCATGCCGAACACCACATCTAGTGTGATTTTCCCTGAACAGCACGCTTCCCGGCTTGGTATTATTCTTCTAAAGGTTGTGTTGCTTCGCTCAATGCGAGTCCAGTCTATTTCCATTTTTCGCAGGGTTTCCTCGTAGATGAGGTTAAGTCCCCTGCCTCCGTCCATGAGTACCTTTGTAAGTCGGAAGTTGTCCACTATCGGACTGAGGACCAATGCGGCTGGTGCTCGGGCTGTCCGGAATTTAGGTTCGCACTGGCATTAAAAGTAATAGCCGTGTCACTCCATGGGTTTATTGTTGCTACTTGGTAGACTTCGGTAAGGTTGCGGAGGGTTCGCTTCTTTGCATTGTTTGATACAAAGGTCTCGAATACTATCGACACCGTACTGGCGTTTCTGGGGTGGTGTTCTTCAGATTCTGGAGTTAGAAGCTCCTCGCCACTTCTGGCCACCTGCCGGAGTATCCAACATGCTCTAAGGCTGTGAGTTGGTGTGACTTCCCCTGAACTATGAATTTTACAGGGTCCATTGAGCCATCCCTCCAGTACGGTCCCATACCCTATAGAGGGTTTTTGTTTTTTGATGTTTGGCTCAGGTGCCTTGCGATAACGCGCCCTTTTGTTTCGGACTCGTGTTGAATTCAGGGCCGGATTGTCCCAGATTTATTTTCGGTTTTCCGAATGCTTTCTATCGCACAGTACTTTCGTACTATGGATCTGAAGTCGGCGAAGCATGTAATTTCACGGCGACTTATGGCGTTGAGGATTTCGATGTCCGTGCAGTTGTTACAGAAGAATGAAATTGCTTCTTCCTCACGGCAGTCCCTTATCCTGTTCATAACCAGGAGGAATCTGACCCAATAGTGGTGTACTGTTTCCCCGGGCGCTTGCCGTATTTGGGATAAATCCCTTATAGTTGGTTGGGCGGGTGGATTTAAATCCGGAACCCTGCCCGATAAAAGATTTAGGGGCCAAGAAGTTTCCGAATTTGGAAGCTTGCTTTCTTGGACATTATTCAATGAATCAGGCCTGCTACCTGACTTTAGGTTCAGGACTTGGGCAACATCCTCCCCTCCGCGGGTATCCGGCTTGGAGGGGTCGGGAATCCGGACACATCTGGTCCTTAGAGCGGGCGAAGATGTGCCGCATTGTTCTTCCTCCACTTCAACGTGGTGGGTGACCTGGGGAGAGTCGATCTCTCTCTGGTCGGGTTTAAGCCCGATCTGGCCGTAATCTGTAGCGACTCCCAGGGCGGCAATGCGATCCAGGAGCTCATTCAGGGAAGAGAGCTCCGTCTGATCTAACTGCTCTACGAGTTCCGAGATGATGTGAAGATTTCTTTCGATGGCCCAAGAGGTCATCATCGGCGCGGCGGCCGAACAGGCGGTCATCAAAAACCTGCCTAGCCGGAGAGTTTGACCGACAACCAAAGCTCCTTTAGCGACAGTGCCGTCTTTAAAGACGGGGTGCGGCATCCTTCCTGATGGTGATGATACAGAGGAACTCTCAATGAAAGCACCAATGTCGGTGTCAAAACCGGCGGATCTCGGGTAGGGGGTCCCGAACTGTGCGTCTAGGCGGATGGTAACAGGAGATAAGGGACACGATGTTTTTACCCAGGTTCGGGCCCTCTCGGTGGAGGTAAAACCCTACTCCTGCTTGATTAATATTGATGGTATGGGTATTACAAGACTTGATCTACCACGAGATCAGAGAGGCTAAACCCTAGAAGCTAGCCTATGGTATGATTGTTGTTCGTCCTACGGACTAAAACTCTCTGGTTTATATAGACACCGGAGAGGGCTAGGGTTACACAGAGTCGGTTACAATGGGATGAGATCTTCATATCGTATCGCCAAGCTTGCCTTCCACGCCAAGGAAAGTCCCTATCCGGACACGGGACGGAGTCTTCAATCTTGTATCTTCATAGTCTGGGAGTCCGGCCAAAGGTCATAGTCCGGCCATCCGGACACCCCCTAATCCAGGACTCCCTCAGCCGGCTTGGACACATTAGTCTGAAACGCGTGAAGAACCTCCATGATGATGGGCTCCTAACTTCGTCCGGCTTTGGGTCGTTCGGGACATGTGAATCATGCTTGCTCGGCAAGACGACTAAGTCTCCTTTTGCAAAGAGTTGTGAGAGGGCGTCCGAGCTGTTGGAACTTATACATAGTGATGTGTGTGGTCCATTGAGCACAACTGCCAGAGGTGGCTATCAGTACTTTGTGACTTTTACCAATGACTTGAGTAGATATGGATATATCTATTTGATGAGGCACAAGTCGGAATCTTTTGAAAAGTTCAAAGAGTTTCATAACGAGGTTGAGAATCAACTCGGCAAGACTATAAAACTTCTGCGATCTGATCGTGGAGGTGAGTACATGAGCCAGGAGTTTGATGATCATCTAAAAATTCGAGGTATAGTACCTTAGCTCACACCTCCGGGTACGCCACGGAGAAACGGTGTGTCAGAACGGAGGAATAGGACCTTGTTGGACATGGTCCGGTCTATGATGAGCAAATCGGATTAGCCATGTCATTCTGGGGATACGCTCTAGAAACTGCAGCTTTCACACTTAACAGGGTACCATCAAATCCGTAGACAAGACACCACATGAGATGTGGACCGGGAAGAATCCCAGTTTGTCTTTTCTAAAGATTTGGGGTTGTGAAGCATTTTTCAAGCGACTTATGTCAGACAAGCTTAAACCCAAGTCAGATAAATGCATATTCGTGGGATATCTGAGGGAAACCTTGGGATATAGCTTCTACAACCGGGAAGAGAACAAAGTGTTTGTTGCTCAGAAAGGGGTTTTCCTTGAGAAAGAGTTTCTCAGTCAGGAGGCCAGTGGGAGGATGGTCCGACTCGAAGAAATTCGAGGACCACTCAGGGACGGCTCGGCTAGTGATGAGATCATACCGGAGTCAGTCAGGGAACCCATAGTGGAAGCGGCACCGTAACCATGGAGGTCGGAAAGATTGCACAGAGTGCATGATGTATTGTTGCTAGAAAGCGACAAACCAGCCACATATGCGGAAGCAATGGTGTGCCTTGATTCCGAGGCATGGCTGGAGGCCATGAGATCCGAGTTAAAGTCCATGGATGAGAATCAAGTCTGGGACTTGGTTGATCCGCCGCCTGGCGTAACAACCATTGGTTGCAAATGGGTCTTTAAGAAGAAAACCGATGTGGATGGAAATGTTCAGATCCACAAAGCATGGCTTGTCGCTAAGGGTTATGGACAAGTTCAAGGAATTGACTATGACGAGACTTACTCGCCGGTAGCGATGCTGAAGTCGATGAGGATCGTACTAGCTATAGCTGCATATTTTGATTACGAGATATGGCAGATGGATGTCAAAACGGCTTTCCTTCATGGAAATTTAACCGAGGACGTGTATATGATATAGCCCGAGGGTTTTGTCGATCCGACTAGCACTAGTAAAGTATGCAAGCTCAAGAGATCCATTTATGGGTTGAGGCAAGCATCTCGGAGCTGGAATATTCGTTTTGATGAGGTCGTCACTGGTCTCGGTTTCATCAAAAGCGAAGAGGACGCTTGTTTATACAAGAAGTTAAGTGGGAGCTCAATAGTGTTTTTGATCTTATATGTGGATGACATATTACTGATCGGAAATGATGTTTCTATGTTGAACTCGGTCAAGGGATCATTGAATGGCAAGTTTTTGATGAAAGACCTTGGTGAGGTAGTGTATATTTTAGGCATTAAGATCTATAGAGATAGATCGAGGGGGCTGCTCGGCTTGAGCTAGAGCACGTACATAGATAAAGTGTTGAAGCGGTTCAACATGAGCGAGGCAAAGAAAGGGATCTTGCCACTCTCACATGGTATAAGGCTAAGTGAGACTCAGAGTCCTTCGACATATGATGAGCGAAGCAGGATGAGTAGGATTTCGTATGCCTCGGCAATCAGATCCATCATGTATGCCATGATATGTACAAGGCCTGATGTTGCTTTTGCAATAAGCCTAACAAGTAGATACCAGGCCAACCCAGGTGAGAGTCACTAGGCAGCGGTAAAGACTATTTTGAAGTACCTGAAAAGTACTAAAGAGATGTTCCTAGTTTATTGAGGTGAGGAAGAGCTCGTTGTAAAGGGTTATGCCGATGCTAGTTTCCAAACCGATAGAGATGATTGTCGATCATAGTCTGGATTCGTGTACGTCAGGAACGGAGGGGCAGTGAGCTGGATGAGTTCCAAGCAAGATACGGTGGCCGATTCTACCACAGAAGCCGAATACATTGCGGCTTGTGAAGCTGCAAAGGAAGGAGTTTGGATCCGGCATTTTCTAGATGATCTTGATATTTTCCTAGCCTCGGTAAAACTGTTGGACCTTTATTGTGATAATTCTGGTGCCATCGCACAAGCCAAGGAGCCGAGGAATCACCACAAGGTCAGACGCATAGATCGGAAATATCACCTGATACGAAAGATCGTAAAGAATGGTGATGTAGACTTACGCAAAATTCACATGGATGCAAATCTTGTTGATCCATTGACTAAGCCGCTTCCACAACCCAAGCATTAGGGGCACGTTAGAGCTATGGGTATTCGATGTCTACTTGATTGACTCTAGTGCAAGTGAGAGACTGTTAGAGATATGCCCTAGAGGCAATCATGTATGATGATATTTTCTATGTGTTTATGGATAAAGATAGTCCTTGGATGTAATCAATGATACTTGTTGGCAAGTACATGACTTGTCTGTGAGATCTTGTGTTGTATGATGCATCCTAAATTGTCCCTAGTCGCAAGTGACGTGTGGGCACACATCAGACTAGACTAGTATATGACAGGGTGGATGGCTCAGTCTCACTAGCCATGGAGCATTGGATGCTAACCGGATAATATGGACTCGGAAGGATCTGGTCGGATTCGACGTACTCGAATCCGAGTCGAGATAAGGTCTGAGTCGGACAGACCCAACTATGAGACGCAGCGATATATCATCTGTGAGTCTCTAGTACAACATACATTCTATGTCCTAAAACCTGAGCTGACGCATGTACTCGGGATGGTGACAGACTTGCTTTGGGCCGACCAAAAGCTACTCCGTGACTGGGTAGTTACAAAGGTAGGTTTCGGGTTTGTCCAGTCCCATACTGCGAGACATGGTCGAGCAAGATGGGATTTGCCCCTCCGACCAGGAGAGATATACTCTAGGCCCCTCGTGTAATCCGACCAGGATAAGCATGGCCATGCGACAAGGATTATGAGATAATCCGGATAGTGGTCGGTATCACTGGAACGAGAAAGTGGTCGGGCTAGCACAAGGATGACAGTCTCGCCTTGAGCTCGACAACATATATCGTGAGGCAAAGGGAACAGAAGTGTGACACGTTGTACAGGTTCGCCTAACCAGCTTCATAGTCTGCTTTGTGGCCGACACGCCTTGCTAGAGGCCGCTACCAACCGTGCAGGTCAGAGGTGATCCGAACTGTGACCAAGCCGACTTGAACCTAAGGGTTCGCACGCTTAAGGGAAGGAACCTACGAGGTGGGTTTGTAGGACACTGGTCGGATGTGATCCGAGTTGGACTTGGAACGCGACCGAGTAGACTTTGGGCTTTAGGGTCCGTGCGAGGTCCAAGTGTTGAGCCCTCGATGTGCGCCTATATAAAGTGGAGGTACGGCACACTCATAGGGGTTGATCGCTTCGGTGCTGTCACTAGGGTTTGCATGTGTTGCAAATAGCCACCTCCACTCGCTGCCGGTTGTGTGATCGGACCTAGCAGTCCACCGCACGATGTTCCTCCTACATGCGTGGATACCGTTAGAGGCAGTGCACTTGCGCCGCTCCGGCGAACCTGTTCGCGGGATCCAATCTACTATGTGGGAGACCGGCAAGGAGGAGATGACTCCAAGGACGCGAGGCGACTCCAGGAACGCGTTGCCTCAACTCTACTTCCGTTGCACGGCACTGCGCGTCTAGTGGTAATGAACTGTGATCCATCTCCCGTAGCATGTTCTTGGTTGTTCTGCGTGTAGGAAATTTTAATTTGCAGTCGACGCACCCTACCGTAGATCCCAACAGCTGGTTCCTCGCCCTTCCGGTGCCAACGTCATTACCGGAAAATGGGTGTTTTGGCATAAACTTCCCCCGGATGGCTCCTGGACAGGTACAAGGCTCGATGGGTCGTCCATGGATTTGCACAACATGCCGGTGTTTACTTCTCGGAGACCTTCTCTCCAGTTGTTAGACCCGCCACGATTCAGCTCGCCGCCTCTCGACACTGGCCTGTTCATCAGCTCGACATCAACAATGCTTTCCTCTACGGTCATCTTCAGGAGCGTGTTCTTTGTTAGCAGCCAGCTGGTTTTGTTGATCCCACTCAGCCTGATGACGTTTGCCTGCTCTCACGGTCTCTCTATTGCCTGAAACAGGCGCCTCGTGCGTGCTATCAATGCATTGCAACATTTCTCACTGCTTTCGGATTTCGCAACACCACCTCCGACACGTCGCTATTTGTGCTTCATCGAGTTGATCATGTCGCCATGCTTCTCCTATATGTTGATCATATCGTCATCATCGCCTCTTGTGTGGATTTACTTCGCGACATCATTGGGCGCCTTGGTTCTGAGTTTTCGGTTGAAGGACTTGGGCGCGTTGCACTTCTTCCTCGACATTAATGTGCGATGCGATGCCTCTGGATTGTTTCTTCATCAAGGACAGTATGCTCTTGATCTCTTGGATCATGCTGGCATGACCGACTACAAACCTGCTGCTACTCCTAACAAGTCCAAGCCAAAGCTCTTTGCCACTGCTGGATAACCTGCCACTAACGCCGCTCTCTACCGCAGTATTTTTGGCGCTCTTCAGTACCTCATGCTCACCAGACCAGACATTCAGTTTGCTGTGCAGCAAGTTTGCTAGCACATGCACTCGCCTCGTGATGTTCACTGGTCTCTGGTCAAGCGCATCCTCCGGTACATTCGTGGCACACCGACTTTTGGCCTTCGTCTTCGTGCTTCCGCCTCCACCGAGTTGTTTGACTACACTGATGCGGATTGGGCCGGCTGCCCTAATACTCGGCGTTCCATGTCAGGATACTGTGTCTTCTTCAGTGACTCGCTCATCTCATGGTCCTCTAAGCAGCAGCCCACCGTCTCCCGCACGAGTGCTGAGGCTGAGTATCGTGTCGTCGCCAACGTTGTTGCCGAGACATGTTGGCTTCGTCAACTACTTGGCGAACTTCGAGTTTCCATCTCGAAAGCTACAGTGGTTTTCTATGATAATGTTTCAGCCACCTACCTCGCAGCCAACCCGTTGCAGCACAAGCGCACCAAGCATATTGAACTTGATGTTCACTTCGTCCGCGAGAAGGTTCAGTTGGGTCAGCTTCGAGTTCTTCATGTACCGACCACCCAACAGTTTGCTGACATTATGACCAAAGGGCTTCCAACCACTGCATTCTAGGAGTTCCGTTCCAGTCTTTGCATCACCGCCGCCGATGCTTCGACTACGGGGGGGGGGGGTGTTGAACGTGACATATTTGTATTACTATTCCTACAATCTCTAGCCTTGTATACTTGACTCCTAGAGATATGATAGGATTAGTTGCCTTGTCACGCAAGCCATCTCGTGTATATATTGTGACCACCTCCAAGGAATACAATTGAGTTGCATACCATAACCTTTCTACAGCAGGTAGCCTCTTAAAGTTTAGAGGTCACTATTTTTGAACTTATCTGAATTTTGATTGATGCACTGATCACTACTAGGAAAACCCTTACCAGTAGCACTGGATTTTGAGCTACCAATAGCGCTGGTGCACGCGCTACTGCTACGGCACTACAGCTATTATTTAGTAGTAGCGCTCTTTTTATCCAGCGCTACTGGTACATTAACATAGCAGTAGCACGTCTATTTCGCTCCCACGCTACTACTAACAAAATAGTAATAGCGCGTCATGTCGGGGGTTGGGTGCTACATATACCAATGGATGGCTTATCATGGTGGGAGCGAGTAGAACGTCGCCGGTGCCTGGAAGCGGAATGAGGCGTAGACACGAATGCTTGCGTACTTTACCCAGGTTTGGGGCTCTCCTAGGAGATAACACCCCTAGTCCTGCTCTGCGGGGTCTCCGCATGATCACTAAGGCACAAGTGATAAAATGTGCTCCTCGAGCTGTTTGCTAGAAGCAGAGGGAGGCAAGGCTAGCTCTCTCCTTACTCTAAGGGGTGGCTAGTTCTAATGTGGTCAAACCCTTTGCATGGGTGGCCTGGGGGGTTTATATAGGCCTACCCCCAGGGGTACAATGGTAATCTGGCCAGCTGTTGGGCCCGGCTGTCAGTGTCTTCGGCCTCCGGCTTCTCCGCCGATCGCTGGGGCCCGACGCCTGGTGGACCCCACCGACTGGTTGGTGGCTGTTCACTGCAGCCGTGTTGTTGGTGACGGGGGCTTGGTCATCCTAGCGTGGCTACAGTCCCGCCGCCTGGTGGGAGGACACTGTAGCCACACCTGGTCTTATCAGCTTAATGGCGTGCTTTCCTTGGGACGAGGGACGGCCGCCTGCTGGAGGCCGGCCACTCTCTAATCCGCTTAGTTGAGCCTCCCCGTATTCCTTGGGGTCACTGCATGATAGGCCCCGCCTTCGGCAGGCCGTACCGATAGGCCGTCGTGGGGAACAGGGCTCCGCCTGCCCGGAGTGACGTCGGGGTGGATACGGCACAGTGCTCCGTCATGCGGAGATCTCCGTCCGTACGGAGCACTGTAGCCACGCCTGTCTCGAATGTGTGAGGCGTCGTTCCTCACTGTAGCCATGCTTTTTACCTGAACCCTCATTGGGAGCTCGGCCACCCCGTAGTCGCGAGATGGCCGCCTGCTCGTTGCCGCCCTCTCTGGGAGGCGACCGCCAGGAGCCGGCCACTCGGAGCGCCATGGTCTTGAGTCACCCGCCCTCTGGCAGCCGGCCGCTGAGCCGGCCGGCCCCAGAGGGCGGAGTTTCGGCTTGGGGCTCAGCTAGGCGGAGCTGACCCAAAGTCTTGATAAAATCTAGGGACTCGGGTGGGCCTACCCGTGGCCCATTACTCCGACAGTAGTCCCCTAAGCCGGTGATGCGTCGTGGTCGAGGGGCCATGAAGTCTCAGCGGCTTCCTCCCTCACTGAGCTCTGGGAGAATGTTGATCCGGCTTGCGGTTAACCGACTGCTCAAGCCGGCCTTGCCCACGCGGAGCTATATGGTTGATTTTGAACTTCAAGGCGGGAAACAGATGGCGTGCCTATTAAGCTTCCCAGGCAGCCACCCGCCACGGACGCGCCACACGGCGCACGTCAGCCTGGCAAGCCTGCCACCCCACATTCTGGACGGGACATGACACCGGGCCGGGCCCGCCACTACCACGCCTCGGCAACCGGGCGGATTCACTGCGCCGGAGGGGGTGGTTGCCATACCCACGACCATTCACGACGGGGTAAATCCGCGCGGGAGACGGGGGGTCGTGGGGACGTGGGCGCAATTAATCCCTCGACCCCATGTCCCGCCCCCTCGGCTACATAGCCCGGATGCTATGAGTAGGGAGGGGGGAGAGGTGCGGCAAAGCTCCTGCGCCCCCTCCCACTCTTCCTCTTCTCTTCTCAGCCTCTGCTGCTGCTCCTGCCGTAGCACCGTCGCCGTTGCTCGTCGCCGACGCGTCTCTCCTCTCCGCGCCGCCAGCCGGGGCCATGGGCGACTGGGATGGATCGACCGTGATCGAGGATCACATCACCTTCCTCCGCGACACGCGCCGGATGCCCAGCGCGGCCTTCGTCAAGGCGCGAGTGCCGCCGGAGACAGAGATCTCGCCGGCGCCGCAGGAAGGCGAGCGGGTCGTCTTCCGCTCGCATTTCCTGCGGGGCTTCGGCCTCCCGGCGAGTGACTTCTTCCGCACCTTCCTCAACTTCTACAACCTTCAACCTCACCACCTCACGCCCAATGTCGTGACCTTGCTCTCTGCCTTCGTCACGGCATGCGAGGGCTACCTCGACATCCTCCCCACAATCGAGCTGTGGGGAGCATTCTTCTATGGAAAGCTCGGCACCTCCGCCAAGGAGACAGTGGCCGAGTGCGGGGGCTTCGTCGTCGTGCGCCGACCGGCGAAGCGGAACGCTTCCCCGTCATCAAGCTGGTGCAGTCGGTCAAGATGTGGCAGCAGTCGTATTTCTACGTCAAGAACGTGGACCCTGCTGTCGACCTCCTCAACCTGCCGGCCTACGAGGCCGGTCCCCCCCACCGGAGCTCGCGTCTCTTGGACGTACAAGCCGAAGCCGGTGTCGGCGGACGCGGCGGCCGCCATCGGCCGACTCCGAGTGCTCCAAGAGTCGGAGGGGCTCGTGGCCTCCGACCTTCTCGTCGCCTTTGTGGAGCGCCGGGTCCTCCCGCTCCAGAGCTTCCCTCATCCGATCTTCCGGATGGGCGGACACCGAGACCCGTGCCGACTGTGCATGAAGGGAATGCCGCCTGCTGAAGTCTCGCGGATGGTGAACGAGATCTCCGACTTCAAGACGTCAGAGAAGAAGTGGCGGTACGGGAAGCGGCCGTACTCTCGCCATAACCCGCCCCCTGTTGTAGGTTTCTTCTCTTTGTCCTTTGAATTGCTTTCTTCTGCTTCATTTCTCTTTACGACGCCGTCCTTTAAGACTTGATTCCTTCTCGGTTGCAGATTTATATGTCCGAGGCAACGGTCGCCCTCCTGGGGCTGGGTGATAACCTCTAGGCGGACAGGGCAGAGAGTGACTTGGACGACCCCGACTTGGGGGCGGCCGCCCTGGTCGATGACGTGACAGGCAGCGGTGGTGGAGCGGACGGCAGTGGTGGAGCAGGCAGCTCCGAGGGAGGCGGCGGCGTGGAGGCCTGGCCCGACGATGATGAAGACGAAGATGAGCCGTGCCCCACCCGAAGCTCCGCCACCACCGGCGCCGGTCCTTCTTCTGGGCCGCCCGCCCCAGGCGGTAAGCCCAAGCAGAAATAGTGATCGACACTGTTCGGCAGCGCCCCAAAGAATCCCAAGAATCCGGCCACGGCGACTAGGCGGAAAGAGTCCGCGGCCAGGGCGACCCAATATCAAAGGCAGCCGAAGGTGCCAGTTATGGTGTCGGCGTAAGCATCAGTTCCTTACTCCTTGTTTTTTCAACAATCTGATGTGAAAATATTCTGACTTATCTTCTTGTTTCAGGGCGCCACTAACCCTCGAGAAGTCGGGCGCCGGCTCGGTCCTCAGGTCGGCAGCGACCTCCTCGACCAGTCAGCGCATCGACCCGGCCACCGACCTCCGTGAGGCAACAGAGCGGAATGCGCGGGAGGCGCGCGATGAGGCGGAGGCCGACCGCCTGGCCAAGGAGCAGGTGGACTTGTCTGCCGCATCTGCCGCAAGGGCGTTGGCGCAGGCGGAAGCCCAGGCCGCGGAGAGGGAGCAGCTCGCGGAGGCCGCCCGCCGCCAAGAGCCGCCACTCGTGGCCCCCCTCAACACCGCGCCGCCTCTGCCTGATTTTGAGGCGACGTCCGGAGGGGCCGGCGGCGACTACCCGATCTGGGAGCAGGGGGCGGCGACATAGCCATGCCGGACGTCTTTGTGCCGCCGCCTCCGCCAGCCAGCGAGCCACGGGAAGAGCAGCCAGTGGCGCCGCCGGTGCCGCCAGTGGTGCCGCCGGTGCTGCCAGTCGACAACACGATGGTGACGGTCCCGATTCCTTCGGCCCGCATCCCCACGCACCGCTATCTGGAGAAGGCGGTGAGGGAGTCCTAGATTAAGGGGTGTCCGGATGGCCGGACTATGACCTTTGGCCGGACTCCCGGACTATGAAGATACAAGATTGAAGACTTCGTCCCGTGTCCGGATGGGACTTTCCTTGGCGTGGAAGGCAAGCTTGGCGATACGATATGAATATCTCCTCCCATTGTAACCGACTCTGTGTAACCCTAGCCCTCTCCGATGTCTATATAAACCGGAGAGTTTTAGTCCGTAGGACGAACAACAATCATATCATAGGCTAGATTCTAGGGTTTAGCCTCTCCGATCTCATGGTAGATCAACTCTTATACTACCCATATCATCAATATTAATCAAGCAGGAGTAGGATTTTACCTCCACCGAGAGGGCCCGAACCTGGGTAAAAACATCATGTCCCTTGTCTCCTGTTACTATCCGCCTAGACGCACAGTTCGGGACCCCCTACCCGAGATCCACCGGTTTTGACACCGACATTGGTGCTTTCATTGAGAGTTCCTCTGTGTCATCACCCTTAGGCCCGATGGCTTCTTCGATCGTCAACCACGACGCGGTCCAAGGTGAGGCTTTTCTCCCCGGACAAATCTTCGTATTCGGCGGCTTCGCACTACGGGCCAACTCGCTTGGCCATCTAGAGCAGATCGAAAGCTACACCCCTGGCCATCAGGTCAGATTTGGAAGCTTAAACTACAGGGCCGACATCCGCGGGGACTTGATCTTTGACGGATTCGAGCCACGGCCGAGCGTGCCGCACTGTCTCGATGGGAATGACTTAGCTCTGCCGCCGGACAGCGCCCAGAGTGCCGCTCAGGTGTCTGCTCCGACCATTAGCTCAGAGCCGACTGCGCTAGTCGGGGACGGACGGTTGGACGCCGCCCTAGGCTCCGCAATCTCTACGGCGATAGAGCCGAATACCAGCCTAGTCCTTTGCAAGGCCCGTGACTCCAAGGTGCCGGACTCTGTTCCGGACTCCGAATATCCCGCACCCCTTCCGATCGAACCCGATTGGGCTCCGATCATGGAGTTCACTGCCGCAGACGTCTTTCAGCACTCGCCCTTTGGTGACATCCTGGATTCACTAAAGTCTCTCTCTTTGTCAGGAGAGCCCTGGCCGGACTATGGTCAGCAGGGTTGGGATGTGGACAATGAAGAAATTTGAAACCCACCCACCACCCACTTTGTAGCCACTGTCGATGACCTAACCGACATGCTCGACTTCGACTCCGAAGACATCGACAGTATGGACGCCGATGAAGGAGACGACCAAGAACCAGCACCTATAGGGCACTGGAAGGCCACCTCGTCATATGACATATATATGGTGGACACCCCCAAAGCACGGGATGGCGATGAAAAAGCGGAGGAAGGCCCCTCCAAGAAGCAACCCAAGCGCCGACGTCGGCGGCGCCGCTCTAAATCCCGCCGAAGACACCAACACCCCGGAGACGAATCCGGCACCGGAGACGTCAACACCCCGGACAGTGCCGAAGACAACCCCCTCCAGTAGGATTCAGTGCGGGAGGACGAAGGAGCCAGCCCTCATGAGAGAGCGGCAGACAAAGAGGTCGAGGACGACAATTATATGCCTCCCTCCGAAGACGAGGCAAGCCTCGACGACGATGAATTCGTCGTGATAGAGGATCCCGTCGAACAAGAGTGTTTCAAACGCAGGCTTATGGCCACGGCAAGCAGCCTCAAGAAAAAACAGCAGCAGCTTAGAGCTGACCAAGACCTGCTAGCCGACAGATGGACCGAAGTCCTGGCGGCCGAAGAGTATAAACTCGAACGCCCCTCCAAGAGTTACCCAAAGCGCAGGCTGCTACCCCAACTAGAGGAAGAAACAATTAAACCTACATCACCAGCGTACGATGCGCCCGATCGGCCACCCCGTGGCCGCGACAGAGAGGCCTTTCGGCCCTCAATCCAAGCCGCACCCCGGCGCCGCTCCAAAAATACCAGAGTAGGGGGAAACACAACAGACCTGTGAGACATATTGGAGGATAAGGCAAGGCAAACAAGATCGATCTACGGATCGCGTGGGCGCCCCACATCACGGGACGATAACCGTCACGCCAGATATGATAAATACGGCCAGGCCGAATACAACAGACAAAGCTCATCCGAGCTACATCGCGATATAGCCCAGTACAGGGGCGCCGCACACCCACTGTGCTTCACAGAAGAAGTAATGGATCATCAAATCCCCGAGGGTTTTAAACCCGTAAACATCGAATCATACGATGGCACAACTGATCCCGCGGTATGGATCGAGGATTATCTCCTTCATATCCACATGGCTCGCGGTGATGATCTACACGCCATCAAATACCTCCCGCTTAAGCTTAAAGGACCAGCTCGACATTGGCTTAACAGCCTGCCAGCAGAGTCAATTAGTTGCTGGGAGGACCTGGAATCCGCATTCCTTGACAACTTCCAGGGCACCTATGTGCGACCACCAGACGCCGGTGACCTAAGCCACATAATCCAGCAGCCAGAGGAATCGGCCAGACAATTCTGGACACGGTTCCTAACCAAGAAAAATCAAATAGCCGACTGTCCGGACGCCGAGGCCCTTGCAGCCTTCAGGCACAACATCCGAGACGAATGGCTTGCCCGGCACCTAGGACAAGAAAAGCCGAAATCTATGGCAGCCCTCATGACACTTATGACCCGCTTTTGCGCGGGCGAAGACAGCTGGCTAGCTCGTAGCAATAACATAACCAAGAGCCTGGCAATTCGGATACCAAGGACAACAATGGCAGGTCACGTCGCAACAAGCACAAGCGCCGCATTAGTGGCGACAATACTGAGGATAAGGCAGTCAATGCCGGATTCAGAGGCTCTAAACCCGGTCAGCGGAAGAAGCCATTCAAAAGAAACCTTCCGGGCCATCCAACTTAGACCGGATACTCGATCGCTCGTGCCAGATACACGGCACCCCCAAACAACCAGCCAACCACACCAACAGGGATTGTTGGGTGTTCAAGCAGGCCGGCAAGTTAAGTGCCAAAACCAGAGACAAGGGGCTGCGTAGCAATGACGAGGAGGAGCCCCAGCCGCCGAACAACAGAAGACAGAAGGGATTCCCCCCGCAAGTGCGGACGGTGAACATGATATACGCAACCCACATCCCCAAAAGGGAGCGGAAGCATGCTCTCAAGGACGTCTATGCGTTGGAGCCAGTCGCCCCAAAGTTCAAGCCATGGTCCTCCTGCCCGATCACTTTTGATCGAAGGGACCACCCCACTAGCATCCGTCAAGAAGGATTCGCCGCATTGGTCCTAGACTCAATCATTGACGGATTTCACCTCACTAGAGTCCTCATGGACGGCGGCAGCAGCCTGAACCTGCTTTATCAGGATACAGTGCGAAAAATGGGTATAGATCCCTCAAGGATTAAACCCACAAAGACAACATTTAAAGGCGTCATACCAGGTGTAGAAGCCAGCTGTACAGGCTCGGTTACACTCAAAGTGGTCTTCGGATCCCCGGATAATTTCCGAAGCGAGGAGTTAATCTTTGACATAGTCCCATTCCACAGTGGCTATCACGCCCTGCTCGGACGAACCGCATTTGCAAAATTCAATGTGGTGCCGCACTATGCATATCTCAAGCTCAAGATGCCAGGCCCTCGTGGAGTCATCACAGTAAATGGAAACACCGAATGCTCTCTCCGAACGGAGGAGCACACAGCGGCCCTGGCGGCGGAAGTACAGAGCAGCCTCTCAAGGCAACTCTCCAATCCGGGTGTTAAACGTCCGGACAACGTCAAGCGCGCCCGAAGCAACCTACAACAGAGCCGGTTGGCACGATCTGAGCAAGCATAGCAGTGCGGCCCCAACCCCAGCCCTCGCCAGGTGGTGCTATCGGTACCACGCATACATAATTATGCTTTGAAAATACCATGGGCATAAGGGGAGGGGCACAACTACGGCACGCCCAGAATGCGGCTCAACCGCACTTAGGGGCTCTCTATTCTGTCGTTTCTTTTTTTATTTTTATACTTTCAGGACCCAACTATCCGGAAGGCCTGTCCGGCAATACACTCGCTGAACACACGATGCAACAGCCAGGGCGAGAACAAGCTGCGTCGAATGTCCAGGTGGTCTCTATAACGAGTTAAATACCTGTTTTTACTTAAAGACCCGCAGCTTGCCCCTCGAGGGGGACATGTCAAATAATCCCATCTCTTGCTTATCGCACTATTTGTATCGTTCTGCTTTCATAGCAGCCCTTTTTAATAAAACAAGACATAGCTCTTATCTTTTATTGTATTCATCTATTTTTATACATATATGTTCAGTCATGACATTACGCAACCGTACACTTTGGTACGACCAATACACCAGGGGCTTAAGTACCCCATAACATGGTGTGAGAAGACCGAACACTCTCCTGAGTGCGGCACCCCGAACTTATAGCACTATATGCATCGGCTCCGAATCATGTCTTGGGTCAATAGTTGGGTTTGCCCGGCTCCCATGTTTTGGTACCTTACGTTCCGCAATGTTGGCTAAGGTAGCGCTGGGAGAACTACTGCGATTGTGCCCTAGTTGAGCTGGGTTAACACCTCAGTAGAGAAAGCTAAAACTGACCGTCATGATAGTGTGATAGACCGGTCGCTGTTCGCGAGATTTTTTGAGTCCTTAAAGACTTATGCCGCTTAGAGCGAGGAGCCGGATTTATCTGGCCTAGGCGTGGATAGCGCCCCGAACTCGGTCTTTCGAATACTAGGGGCTTCGCCGAAATTTAAAATTATAGAATTCTATGGCTAAGTGAGAGTGATAAAGCATTATAAGTCCGACGGCCTAGTTCATTGTGCTGAGCGCCTCCCTAGATGGACCCAAGAATGGGAACAAGAGCGCTCAGGTTTATCCCAAACACCCCAGCACTCGTGGCATGGGGGTAGAAGCCGACGACTTGCATCTCTCAGATTTGATAAATAGCCGCACAGAAGGTAATATTTTAAATTAACAAGTGTTGCTTAACGCACATGAACAAAGTTTTCAGCGAACAGGATAACAAATGCGAGTCTACTCAAAAATTACATCTTTGGAGCATTCACCCTCTATAAGGCGGGCACCCTTCAGGACGCCCTTATAATACATCTCGAGCGTGCGATACTCCTTGCCCGGCAGTGGCGCGTCCGTCAAAAGCTTCTCCGCGTCCAGCTTGCCCCAGTGCACTTTAGCACGGGCAAGGGCCCGACGGGCACCTTCAATACAGACAGAGCGCTTGACGACTTCAATCCACGGACATGCGTCCACCAGCCGCCACACTAAACCGAAGTAGCTCCCAGGCATGGCTTCTCTAGGCCACAACCGAACTATGAGGCCCTTCATGGCCTGTTCGGCCACCTTGTGGAGCTCGACCAACTGCTTAAGGTGGTCGCTCAGGGGCACCGGATGTTCGGCCACGGCATAGTGAGACCAGAACACCTTTTCCGTCGAGCTCCCCTCCTCGGCTCGGTAGAACGCGGCAGCATCAGACACACTATGGGGCAGATCGGCGGACGCTCCTGGAGAGCTCCGGATCCGGGTAAGTAACAGATAATTTAATTTTATATTCTTGCTTTGCATAAAGAATGCCTTACCTACCGCTATCTTCTTCATCGCCTCGATCTCCTGGAGGGCCTTCTGGGCTTCGGCCTTAGCGGTTTTGGCACTCTCAAGAGCCTAGGCGAGCTCGGTCTCTCGAGTCTTCGAGTCACGCTCCAAACTCTCATGTTTTTCCACGAGAGCCTGGAGCTCTTGCTGCACGTCCGCCACCCGCGCCTCCTGCTACTCTCGCTCGGTGCGCTCCAAGGCCGCACTGTTTTTGGCCTTGGAGACCGCCTCCTTCAGGGTCGCCACCTCGGTCGTGGCCCCTGCAACATTTCCGTTGATCCTGTCATTATTTGCAACCAAGTATTTCTATATACATTTACATGCGGTACTACATACCCTCATTGTCCTCGAGCTACTTCTTGGCACGACCGAGCTCGTTCTTGGACCAATCGAGGCTCTCCTTCAATGCATTGACCTCCGCAGTCAGTGCGGCAGAGGTCAGCAGCACAGCCTGCATTCCCATATTGACATATTTATGTTAGACTCCTACGTATATCTTTTTTAGATCCTCAGCTCGGCTTTTCTTTTCGAACACCGAACCGAGCATCAGGGGCTACTGTCTATGCGGCAACATTTTTATATGTTTTGAACACATACCTCAAAGCCTGTTAACAAACTTGTACAGGCTTCTGTTAGCCCGCTCTTGGCGGACTGAACCTTCTGAATCACCGCACTCATAACAGTGCGGTGTTCCTCGTCGATGGAGGCGCCGTTAAGCACCTCTAGCAAATTGTCCGGCGCCTCCGGATGGACGGAGGTCGCCGGCGTCGTCGGCTTGCCCTTCTTATGAAGGCGCCGCCTGTCGGACTCTGGAACCGTTGATGGTTCCGGAGTAGTGTCCGGCCCAGGGCTGGACTTAGATCCCTCCAGGGCTTTATCCCCTTTGGGCATGGAGTCCGGGAGGTCGCCTTGTGGTGCCTCCAGCACCACCTCCTCCTGGTTCGGTCCCTTTTGGGACTCCACCTCAGCGTCGTCCGCAGGGAGAGGGGAGGAGGCCGTCGGAAATGAAGCGTTGTTCACATCCGACGAGTTCACGGAGTCGCTCGACGAATCGTCGAGCTGAGCCTTGGGCGGACTTCATAATTGACTTCGGCGTCACAAGATACCAAATAACAGAGGAGCGCCATAAGTTATTCGGATATTCGGACACTTAAAATTTTTCCAGGGGCTTGACCCTGGAGGGCTATTCCTCCCTGCCGTCTTCGGCATCAGAGGCGTAGTCCGGTAGAAGGGTCTTCCCCTTCTTGGACCCTCTGGCCTCCCCAGTTGGGGGGCCTTCCTTTTCTTTCCTCCCACCGTTGGAGGGGGAGAGGCTTCTTCTTCCTCCTCCTCCTCGTCTTCAGAGGCGGAGGGCGCCTCGAGGTTGTCGGGCGATGAATCCGACACCACCAAGCGTCGGGAGCTCTTTCGAGTCCCAGTGGCCTTCTTCTTGGCCTTCTTCTCCGGCACCACGTGAGGTGCCGGAACCAGCAGCCCCGTCAATCGGGCGTCAACTGGGTCTTCTGGTAAGGGAGTCGGACAGATAACCCGCCCGGACTTCTCCAGCCAATCCTGTCAAAGGTAAGGGAGTTTAGATCCCGCATAGAGTCAAGCTATGAAAAACAAGTACCCCGTAATGGGAAAATTAAGCTCACCACACTAGCTTGGCGCTTGGCGCAGAATCCGCAATCCTTGGTGACTGGATGGGAGACCTTGGAGCTCTTGAATAGCACCTTCCAGGCATCCTCGTGCTTTGTGTCGAAGAGCCAGGACAGAGTCTGGTGCTGGGCCGGGTCGAACTCCCATAAGTTGAAAGCCCGTCATTGACACAGGAGAAACCGGCGAAAGAGCATGACCTGGACCATGGTGACAAGTTTAACCTTCCTGCCGATCAGGTCCTTGATGCAGGTTTGAAGTCCAGTTGTTTCTGCCGAATTACCCCACAACAGGCCCGTCTCTTCCAAGATGTGAGCCGTGTGGGGATGCCGGATCGGAATTCGGGGACCGCTGCCCACTCAGGGTCACGCGGCTCGATGATATAGAACCACCCCGATTGCCACCCTTTGATGGTCTCTATGAAGGCGCCCTCGAGCCATGTAACGTTGGCTATCTTGCCCACCATGGCGCCTCCGCACTCCGCTTGGCTGCCGCCCATGACCTTCGGCTTGATGCTGAAGATCTTCAGCCATAGGCCAAAATGAGGCTGGATACGGAGGAAGGCCTCGCACACGACAATGAATGTCGAGATGTTGAGGATGAAGTTCTGGGCCAGATCGTGGAAGTCCAGGCCGTAGTAGAACATGAGCCCCCGGACGAACAGGTGAAGAGGAAAGCCCAGTCCGTGGAGGAAATGGGGAAGTAAAACAACCCTCTCATGAGGCCTGGGGGTGGGGATGAGCTGCCCCACATCTGGAAGCCGGTGCGTGATGTCGTCAGACAAATATCCGGCCTTCCTCAGCTTTTTGATTTTCCCCTGTGTGACGGAGGAGGCCATCCATCTACCTCCCACTCCGGACATGATGGGAGAAGGTTGAGGTGGGAAGTGCGGGCTTGGGCGTTGGAGCTCGAGTGCGCAGGGACGAATAGGCAAAGGAGGAAGAAGGCGTAAATGGAAAGGGTAGAATCTTATCCCCTTATATGGGCGGCCGAAACTATGAGCCCCCACCATCCTAATAAAACTCGCTTATCCCCCAAGCATCGCAGTTAATGGCACGGTTGGGTTACCCACGCCCGTATTGATGAGAATCCCGGAATAAGGGAACACGATCTTTGCTTCGACAAGACATGCCAAGGAAATTGCCTCGCTAAACGCCCTGAGGTGGAACAGTAAGATGATTCGAATAAAGGCTTGGCCGCGGTGTGATGTCACGTTGCGGAATACGTCAGCAGATTATATTTGTGCGGAAATTATTCTCTCTACGGTGGTATGTGGAACTTATTTTGCAGAGCCGGACACTATCCTTGTGTTCAACATCTTCTATGAAGTATTCGGAGGAGGAACCAGCCTTGCAATGCCGAAGACAATTTGCGTGCCGGACTCGTCGTCATTGAAGCCCGGTTCAGGGGCTACTGAGGGAGTCCTGGATTAAGGGGTGTCCGGATGGCCGGACTATGACCTTTGGCCGGACTCCCGAACTATGAAGATACAAGATTGAAGACTTCGTCCCGTGTCCGGATGGGACTTTCCTTGGCGTGGAAGGCAAGCTTGGCGATACGATATGAAGATCTCCTCCCATTATAACCGACTCTGTGTAACCCTAGCCCTCTCCGGTGTCTATATAAACTGGAGAGTTTTAGTCCGTAGGACGAACAACAATCATACCATAGGCTAGATTCTAGGGTTTAGCCTCTCTGATCTCGTGGTAGATCAACTCTTGTACTACCCATATCATCATATTAATCAAGCAGGAGTAGGGTTTTACCTCCACCGAGAGGTCCCGAACCTGGGTAAAAACATTGTGTCCCTTGTCTCCTGTTACCATCCGCCTAGACGCATAGTTCGGGACCCCCTACCCGAGATCCGCCAGTTTTGACACTGACAGGCGGCCTCAGCACCGCGGCCGCAGGAGATCGGCACCACGAGCTCGTCGGCCCCCGACACCAAGGCGACAAGCGCCGCGCCCGTGGGTTGGGTTCACGAGGGCGGGACTGGTGCCTTGAACCAGGCCTCTCTTGCCGTCCAGGCCAAGCTTCGGGCGGAGGCGGAGGCGCTCAAGCGCTGCAATGAGGCTTACTTGGAGTCGCGCACCGCCATCCGGGTAAGTTGTCTTTGGGTTCTTTCTTCGAATGATCTTCTTTGCTTCTCTCGTGGGGGTGCGCAAGCGCACCCACTGGGTGTAGTCCCCAAATTCTGGGCCGGCTGCTGAGCAGGTGGGTCGGAACTTATTTTACAATTGCTCGACTGCTGATTTTATCCGATGCTTCTTCTGCGGGATTATGACAACCTCCGCGCGACCGCCTACAACTCCAAGGTTCGGGAGCTGGAGGTGCAAACGTCCCACCTGGCTGAAAGCCAGCGTAAGTTTCTGTCCTCTTTCTTCGTGGGGGCGCGCTGGCGCACCCGCGGGCTGTAGTCCCCAAGGTTCGGGCCGACTGCTGAGCAGTCGGGCCGAATCTCCTCAGTTGTCTTTTTCCCTTGTCAAACACTTCTTTTCCGCGGGTGCGTGCTGGCGCGCCCGCGGGCTGTAGTCCCCGAGGTTCGGGCCGACTGCTGAGCAGTCGGGCCGAATCTCCTCGGTTATTTCTTTCCTCTGTCTTGTCCGCTTGACTGATGCCTTCTTCTTTTCTTTCTTTCTTCAGAGTCCAATGCCGACCTGCAACAGCAGCTAGGTGAAGCCAAGACCGCCCTGCATGGCAAGGAGGCGGAGTGCAGCAAGCTGGCGGAGGAGCGGAACCGCCTGGCCGCCCAACTTGCCGAACAGGCGGAAACCCTTAAGGCGGCCCAGCTGAAAGCAGAAACGGCGGAGACCAGCCTCCTTGCCGAGTTTGAGCTCGAGCGCTCCGCCTGGGCCGACAAGGAGGCCCAGGTGACGGCCTGCTTCAGCAGCATCGAAGATTTGGTCGATGGTAAGCCCTATTCTCTTGGTTTCTTGCTTTGAGTTATCAGCCCTAGCTTATAGCCTTGGCATTTTCCTTCTTCCACCTGGGCAGACTTCTTCCCGGGCCATTCTTTAGCCGCTACCCAGATGATCGAGGCCCAGCGCGAGGAGCGAAGGGCAGAGGGTGTGCAGATCACCGCTGATGCCCCCGAGACCCTCGGTGAACAGGTCCTTAGCATTCAGGCCCGGCTTCGGCCTGCTCACCGCTTGCTGCGCCACCTGCAGCGCATCGGAGCCCAGGCGGTCTCCACCCTCTAGCTAGGCTTGCCGGCCCTACGCACCCCAAGTCGGACAGTTTACTGGCTGGAGGTGGCGGCCGGCCGCCTGGAGGCCTAGAAGGGCTCAGCAGCCCGGGCAGGAGCGCGCCGGGCCTTGGAATTCGTCAAGGCGTGGTACCCTGGGCTTGATCAAGCCCAGTTAGCCACGTTCCGACTCGAGGCGCAGGAGGAGCTGGCGGCGGTGGAAGCTGAGCTTGTCAGCAGGGCCGCGGCGATCGCCGACTTCACCGACACCAGCATCTTCGTCCCGGAGGTGGTCGAGGAAGGCAGTGAAGCTCCGCATGAATGGCTTGGGCTAAACCCAGAAGACAGCAAAGACTCCGCTGAAGTCATCGACTCCAGCAACGAAGGGGAGGACGGGGAGGAGGAAGAGGAGGAGGAGGAGGAAGAAGGCGAGAGCGACGTCGACATGCCGGAGCTCGGGGCGGACGGTCAGCCCCAACCTGACCGGGCCTCAAGCAACCAGCCACGCACCAAGGCGCCGCCCGCTACTGGAGGCGTTCAAGTGGCGGTGGACCCGCCGCCCGTTCCTCCGACGGATGCCACCGGCTCCGTCCTCCAGCACTCCAATGCCCCGCCTGCTGCCGACAATTCCTCTACCCAGACGGAGCCGTCCGCCGCGCTAGGTGGTGCAGCCGACTCCAACATTCAGCCGGAGCCCTTGGCCACGCCATCCGGCAACGGCCAGCCGGATCCTTCTGCCGCGCCAACCAGCACCGCCCAACCGGAGTCCTCTGCTGCGCCAACCGGCACCGCCCAGCCGGAGTCTTCTGCTGCTCCTTAGGATTTTATCTGCTTTCTGTTTGCTGTTCTGAACATTTTGTTAAATTCACGCAATTCCACCCTCGGGGTGTATATCAAACTCTGTTTGACTGCTGGCCAGAGGCCTTTATCCATGTAAATATTTTATCATCGCTTATGCTTGTTGTGCCGACCTCCACTCTTTTTCCTTTTTGCTCCTTGGTTTTTTCCTTTGCCGCCGACCCTCTGGCTTTGCTTTTACCAGCCAGGCGGCCGCTCTGTGGACCGTGGCTGGTTTGAGCACTCTAGCCGTTTGTGAGGGGGGCTAGGACTTAGCCATTCGGAGCTTTGGGTGGTAAGGTAGAGGCCGGCCGTCTGGCTGCCAAGCAGTCAGACGGCTAGGTGCGATGCCGCCTGCTACTATATGTGCTTTCTTCCTTAGTCATTTTTTCGTGTGGGGCACCTCTTTTCAACCTTTGCCCGCCGTGCAGTCGCTCTGCAAGCTGTGGCTTCTGAGAAAGGAAGCTTTGGGTGCCGGCACACTACTTGTCCGGCTTCAGGAAGCTTTGGGTATTTTCTTTGTTTCCTTGGACGGCTTGAATGAGCCCTCAGCCTCCGACTCCTGGGGTGTGTGTGACATTTTCGGCTTCTTGCCTGCCAGTGCCACCACCCGGTCGAGGATCCGCTTCTCGGCAGGGATCACGAGGGACTCGGCCAGCCGGCTGCTATCCGCGGTGCAAGTGATCAACTTCTTGTAGTCTCCGGCCACTGTCAGGATTCCCTTGGTACTCGGCATCTTCATCTTGAGGTAGGCGTAGTGGGGGACTACCATGAATTTGGCCAGAGCAGGCCGGCCTAGCAGTGCATGGTAGGGGCTCTGAAGGTCCACCACTTCAAACCAAACTGGCTCTTGGCGAAAGTGATTCTTGTCTCCGAAGAGGACGTCAATCTGGGTCTTGCCGATTGGTGAGAAGGAAAGGCCAGGGACTATGCCATGTAATACATTCCGACTGGGGACGAGCTGCTTCTGCTTGATTCCTAACTTCTCCATTGTATCGCGGTACAGGATGTTGATGCTGCTACCGCCATCTATCAAGACTCTGGAGAAATGGGTTGCTCGCCTCTCCGTTGCAAGGGTCGCTTCTAGGACCAGGGCGTACGAACCAAGGGAAGGCATTACTTTTGGGTGGTCGGCCCTGCTCCAACTGATAGGCTTCTCGGACCAATGCATGAACTCTGGAGTGTTGGAGGCCACTGCTTGCACTTCTTGTTGTTGTTGCCGTCTGCTGCGTCTGTCATCGGCCACGCTAGTGAACACAACATAAGCTCTGTGTTCCTCCGGGTATTCGTCTTGTATGGCGCCGACTGGTCGGGCCGCCGGCTGCTAGGATTGAGGGGGCGGCGGTCCAGCAGGCGGAGGAGGCAGGAGTCCATCTCCCTTGGCAATTCTGGTGAGCCAGTGACACTTCCGAGTGGTGTGGTTGGAGGGCTTAGCGCTGCTATGGAACTTGCAGGGTGCATCCAAGGTTTGCTCGTAAGAGAAGGCGGGCAACCAATTGGACTTGACGTCCTTCTGCCGCTTGAGGGCTGGCTGCTGATCCTCGACCGTCGCCACCTGTCGGCTAGTGGAAGCCGGCTGGGTGGCTTTTCGCTTGTTATCACCTAGTTGCTGTCGCCGACTGGTGTCACCAGCCGGAGTCCAAGGTGCCTGAGGTGCCACCTTGCCGGACGCGTCAACCAGGATTTCCGCCTTCATGGCGGAGTCGGCCGTGGCGTGCTTGTCGATGATGACCAGTAGCTCATCGAGGGTCTCGGGCTCGTTGCAGAGGAGTCGATGCTTGAGGAGGGTGCCCTCTCGGCACCCGGCAGTGAAGTACTCGATTGCCTGCACCTCGTGCATGCTTTCGCAGGAATTGCGCAGCTCGGTCCAGCGCGTGAGGTAGTCGCGAGTTGACTCTGTGGGCCCTTGGACGCATAAGGAGAGCTGTCGGGGCTTGGGGGCCCGCTTGTAAGTGCTGGTGAAGTTGCAGATGAAGACCTGGGTGAAATCAATCCAGCTATTGATGATGCGGGGCTTCAGGCTGTTGAGCCACGTCCGGGTCGTGCCCTGAAGCATGAGCAGGACGTACTTCACGGCAATGCGCTTGTTGCCGTTTGTTATGCTGACGGTTGTGGAGTAGTCGACCAGCCAGTCCTCCGGCTTCACGGAGCCAGTGTATTTGGGCGTGTCTCGCGAGAGGGTGAACCCCTTGGGGAAGGGCTCATCGCGGATTCGGGGGCAGAAACAGGGCGGGCCCAGCGCATCTTCTTCTTCAAGCGCCAGGGATCAGTTGAGACGATCGATCCGGTGGCGAGCATCATTCTCTCCGACTCCCTCTCGGCGGCCAAGGTGGTCGCCGAGTGTAGGGTGCATGACAGGAGGCGGAGTGGGGTGTCTCGCTCCACGAGGCGGGGGAGGTAGCAGGTCGCCTCGCCGCTCTACTGTACGAGGGCGGCCTTCCTCGTCCCGCTCGATGAAGATGCGCGTCCGACTGCGGCTAGCAGCCGGCTCATTGCCCTTTCCTCCACGGGCGCCACCAGTCGGCGTCCGGGAGGTCGCCCCATGATCTCGGCGTGGGGGCGGCTCGTTGTTTCATCCGGCTGGGTCTTCAGCGTGGCAAGCGGCCTCGTGTTGTGCGGCAGCCGCGTCCAGGAGCTGTTGGACTCGCTCCATCATGTGGCGGAGCTCATCGCCATTGTACTTGTTTAGATGATCCGTTACAGCCTGGGCGGCCCGAATGTTCTCTGCAGGCGTGGCTTAGACGGGGCGCTCCGCCCTAAACATGGTGGTGATGGTCGCGCCACGCTGTCGAACTGTGCCGAGGCGGCTAGGCCCCTCAGGAGCCGTCGTGCCGCCTACGGCCCGGTCCATCTCGCGCCGATAGGCGTCCGACAGCCGGCGCATGTTGGCCAGGCGGCCAGCACTCTCGATAAGCTGTAGGCGGCGTGCCTCCAGCACCTCAACATCCGCGCCCTCAGGAATGGGCGCCGTGAGGTCGCGCAGGGTGGTCTCGAGGGGATCTTGAGCACGCCCGTCCGAGTGCTCCTCGCTGTTGATAACGAGCACCTCCACGACGATGCTCCCACCGTTGTACTCGCGAGGAGGTAGCTCATCATAGACCACCACGTTGGTGGGAAACGCATCGAGCGACACCGTATCGGAGTCGACGATCATCGGATCGGTCGAGCCGACGGACTCTAGGTCCACAGCAGGCTCGCTGGCGACATGGAGCTGGTCGAGGAGGCTGACAAGGCGGCTCTCAGGGCAGCATCTGCCCACGTTAGAGGCCGGCTCGTCGGAGAGGTCGATCTCGCCGACGAGGTCAGCGAGGCAACTCGCTGCGCAGGCGATCTCCACGCCATGCAGCGCGTCGAGGCTGACGCCGTCGGGCGTGCCGGGCTGGCTTCGCTCGCCAGGAAGGAACAGGGTTCCCATCCAGAGCAGATCTCCGGGATACGGTGCACCTCGCCCCACGGTGGGCGCCAAATGTCGGGGGTTGGGTGCGACATATGCCAATGGATGGCTTATCATGGTGGGAGCAAGTAGAACGTCGCCGGTGCCTGGAAGCGGGATGAGGCGTAGACACGAACGCCAGTGTACTTTACCCAGGTTCGGGGCTCTCCTAGGAGATAACACCCCTAGTCCTGCTCTGTGGGGTCTCCGCATGATCACTAAGGCACAAGTGATACAATGTGCTCCTCGAGCTGTTGGCTAGAAGCAGAGGGAGGCAAGGCTAGCTCTCTCCTTGCTCTAAGGGGTGGCTAGTTCTAATGGGGTCGAACCCTTTGCATGGGTGGCCTCAGGGGTTTATATAGGCCTACCCCCTAGGGATACAATGGTTATCTGGCCGGCTGTTGGGCCCGGCTGTCAGTGTCTTCGGCCTCCGGCTTCTCCGCCGACCGCTGGGGCCCGCCGCCTGGTGGACCCCGCCGACTGGTTGGTGGCTGTTTATTGTAGCCGTGTTGTTGGTGACGGGGGCTTGGCCATCCTAGCTTGGCTACAGTCCCGCCGCCCTGTGGGAGGACACTGTAGCCACACCTGGTCTTATCAGCTTAATGGCGTGCTTGCCTTGGGATGAGGGACGGGCGCCTGCTGGAGGCCGGCCACTCTCTAATCCACTTAGTTGAGCCTCCGCCGTGTTCCTTGGGGTCACTGCCTGATAGGGCTCGCCTCCGGCAGGCCGTACCGACAGGCCGTCATGGGCAACAGGGCTCCACCTGCCCGGAGTGATATCGGGGTGGATACGGCACGGTGCTCCGTCGTGCGGAGATCTTCGTCCGTACAGAGCGATGTAGCCACGCCTGTCTCGAATGTGTGAGGCGTCGTTCCTCACTGTAGGCATGTTTTTTACTTATACCCTCAATGGGAGCTCGGCCGCCCCGTAGTCGTGAGATGGCCGCCTGCTCGTTGCCGCCCTCTCTGGAAGGCGGCCGCCAGGAGCCGGCCACTCGCAGCATCGTGGTCTTGAGTCACTCGTCCTCTGGCAGCCGGCCGCTGAGCCAGCCGGCCCCAGAGGGCGGAGTTTCGGCTTGGGGCTCAGCTAGGCGGAGCTAGCCCAAAGTCTTGATAGAATCTAGGGACTCGGGTGGGCCTACCCGTGACCCATTACTCCGACACGTCTAGTATTTCCCCAGCTGTAACGCCCCGGATTCGATGCGCCAGGTGTCAGCCAGTTATTCGCCGTCGTTGCCATGTCATTTGCTTGTGTGTTGCATTTTGCAATGACATCATCTACATTTCATCTGCATGCTTTTCAAAACTTGCATCCGTTCGGGTTCCGCCGGTTCTCTCCGTTGTCCGTTCCGAGTCCGGACACACTCGCACGCGCCCGTGGCACCTCCGAAATATTATTTTATTAGTGGCATAAAAATGTACTCGGAATGGGTTGGTACTTGGTGTGCGGTCTTATTATAGTGTAGACAGAGCGCCTGTCAAGTTTCGTCGCATTCAGAGTCCGTTTGATAGCCCAACCGTTAAATGTATAGCGGTACCGTTGCCGGTATCTTCGTCGGAAGTTTCGGTATCCGAAACTGCCGCCGGGCTGCACTTCCCTTCTATCCCCTCAGTCCAAACCTCTCTCTCACAACCCACAAGGTCCAACCTACCCCTCCTCGCGTCCGGTGCCGTCCGATCACGATCGGAGGGTCCAGAAACGCCCCCAAACCCTCAACCCTAGCTGCTTTTGCTATATATAGACCCCCCCCCCCTCATGCCATTTTTGC